>NW_024347790.1:4511967-4777145 GCF_902729225.1 Pteropus medius | reverse complement strand
CTTTTTTTTTTTTTAATCAAAAGTTGTTTCATCACAGATATTCTCTGGCAGTTTTATTTGAGATGTTAAAATGTCAGACAGTACCCAGTGTGTTTGATAGGAAACACATCAGTAGTAATGTGAAAATCAGCATAATCTTTGAGACTCATGGAAAGTGAGAAATTATTTTGTAACATATGCTTAAAATGTAGTAAACCACATGGGGTTAAAAAGGCAAACAAATGAAACACATGGAATGCTAGAAAAATAGGGATTATTCTGAAGAACAATGTCTAGGCTATTATCTGTCCTTTGCAAGAACAGGTTAGATTGAATTTCCTAGTTATATGAGAACAGCATTTCGTGGTCAGTTGATTGTCAACCCTAAATGGTTATTTAGCCAGAGTTCTGTAGGAGATTTATATTTGTTTATAGGCTAATGGTCTATGCCTGAGACACACCCTGAATACAGTGGCTTAGAAAAGATAGAAGTGTTTTTGTGTCTTTGCTTTGTTTATTTTTTCTCACCTAACAGGTAGAAGTGTGTATCCAATGCTGGGATTTTCATCTTTGATTCTAAGACAGCTGCTCCAGTTATTTACAAGGGGCAAGGGAAAGGGACTAGGAGAGACTGTGTACTGCCCGTCCTTTTAAGGAAAAGACCTGGAAGTGGGAATGTGATATTGTGATTCATAATAAGAAACACATATTTGGTCTTCTTACCGTTTCTGATCCAGAGCTCCTAAAACACTTGAAAAGGGTGAAGAGAGCTATACAGGTATCTTTTGTTTTGAAAGTGAGGGGACCTTTGGGCTGGTCACCAGGGGAACCAACCATTAGTGTTGGAACTTTCAGTCCCACCCCCTGATCACTGTGGAGAGGAGAGAGACTGGAGGCTGAATTAATAGCCAGTGGTCATTGATTAATCAACCACAGCTATGTAAAACCAAAAAGAGGAATTTGTACTACCTTTGGGCTTGTGAACACATGGGGTTTCGGGGAGAGTGACCCACTGGGAGAGGACATGGACGCTCCGCACACTTTTTTTTATACCTTGCTCATGCATCTCTTCCCTCTGTCTGTTTCTGAGTGATATCCTTTCATAATGGCCTGCCCCTTTAAGTCGAAAGAGTTTGGAGGCCTCTAAGAGAGTAAGTTAGGTGTGTAGTCTAAGGTGGCAAAGAAAGTTTGCCGTTGATCCAGTGACTCAGTAACTATACACTAACATTGAGCTGCATGGTAGTTTCATTTTTACACAATTTGCTCAGCTTATGTGCTGCTGTTGTAACAAATCATCTCAATAGTGGCTTAAAACAATCATTTATTATCACTATTTTTCTGGGGGTTGACTGGGCACTCAGGTAAGTGGTTCTCACTTTCTGTATCACATGTAACTATAGTCACATGGTGGCTGAGGGAGGCGTCATCTCAGAAACTTTCTCACATTCATGTCTGGAGTTTGATGGTGGCTCTCAGCTGGGACCTAAACATGGCCTATTTATGTGTCCTGGACTTTCTCAAAGCATGTTGATTAGGTTCCGACAGTGAGTATCTCAGACCTCAGACAGAAGCTCTATTGTCTTTTATGACCTAGTCCAGAAGTCATGTAGCATCGGTTCTGCTTTTGCCCAGAATAAAAGAGAAGGAGCATTAGACCCCACCTCTTAATAGCAGGAGTGTCAATGTCAAATTGTCAGTTTGTGGGAAGGATGATATTGTGGTAGCCATCTTTGGAAAATATAATTCTATCACAATCTTAAAATATTTTTATTCTCAGTAATAAAGTTTTAATTTATATGTATAATAGGTTGTTAGCTGAACACAGGAAAAATGAGGAATACTAAATAGAAAAATGCAAGAGCACAGAAAGAGTAATAATTCTGCAATTTTACTTCAAGGTGATTTTCACCTGCTTTATGAATTGCATTACTGTGATTAAAATTCTTATATATAGCATGCCAAGGTGATTTTTTTGATGATTTGAACATTTTAAAAATTTATTTTTCAGTTGCAATTGACATATTATATTGGTTTCAGGTGTACTACATAGTGTTTGGACATTTATATACCTTAGGAAGTGATCACGCCAATAAGTCTGGTACCCATCTGGCACCATACGCAGTTATTACAACATTATTAACTATATTCTCTATGTTGTACTTTATGTGCCCTGACTATTTTTATTTTATAAGTGGAAATTTGTACTTCTTAATTCCTTCATGTTTTTTATTCAGCCCCTAATCCCCTCCCACTGGGCAGCCATCAGTATGTACTTTGTATCTATAAGCTTCTATTTTGCTTGTTCATTAAATTTGTTTTTTTAGATTCTACATATAAGTGAAATCATATGATATTCATCTTTCTCTCACTTATTTCACTTACCATAATACCCTTTAGGTCCCTCCATGTCACAAATGGTACGATTTCATCCTTTTTTATGGATGAATAATATTCCATTGTATGTAGGTACCACATCTTCTTTATCCATTCATCTACGGATGGATACTTGCTTCCATATCTTAGCTATTGTAAATAATGTTGCAATGAATATAGGAGTCTTTATATTTTTTCGATTAGTGTTTTGGATTTTTGAGGAAACTTCTGTTTTCCATTCTGGCTGTACCAATTTACAATCCCACCAACAGTGCACAGGGCTCCCTTTTCTCTACATTCTTGCCAACACTTGTTTGTTGATTTATTGAAGATCGCCATTCTGACAGGTGTAAGGTGATATGTCACAGTGGTTTTGCAATGTTGAGCATCTTTTAATATATCTGTTGGCCATCTCTGTCTTATTTGGAGAAATGTCTATTCAGGTCCTCTGCCCATTTTTTAATTGAATTGTTTATTTTCTTGTGTGAGTTTGTTATATAGTTTGGATATTTACCCCTTATGGGATGTATCACTGGCGAGTGTCTTCTCCCATATAGTGGGTTGTCTTTTCATTTTATTGATGATTTCCTTCATTGTGCAAAAAAACTTTTTAGTTTGATGTAGCCCCGTGTATTTACTTTTTCTTTTGTTGTCCTTGCCTGATCTTTTTAATGTATCTGAATTTGGTTTGATTATTTTGCTGAGGATATTTTCATCTATGTTCATCAGAGATATTGGCCTATAATTTTCTTTTTTTGTAATGCCTTTCACTAGTTTTGGAATTGGGATAATGGTTAGCCTTGTAAAATGAGCTTTGAAGATTTCTCTCCTCTTGAATTTTTTGGAATAATTTGAGAATAAGTGTTAATTCTTCTTCGAATGTTTGCTAAAATTCACCTGTGAAGCCAGGATTTTTGTTTGTTGAGAGTTTTTTGATTATTCGATCTTGTTAGTAAATATCAGTCTGTTCAGATTTTGTTTCTTCCTGACTCAGTCTTGGAAAATAGTATGTTTCTAAGAATTTACTGATTTCTTCCAGGTTGTCCAATTTGTTGGCATATAATTGTTCATAATATTCTTTATAATCCTTTGTATTTCTGTGGTGAATGAAAGTTGTCACTTTCATTTCTGATTTTATTTTTATTTTTCTTGATGAGTCTAGAGGTTTTCAATTTTGTTTTTCTTCTTGAAGGATCAGCTCTTGGTTTCATTGATCTTTTATGTGCATTTTTAAACTAGTTTATTTCTGCTCTGATCTTTGATTTTCTTCCTTCTATTTACTTTGGACTTTGTTCATCTTTTTCTAGTTCCATTGGATGTAAAATTAGCTTGTTTATTTTAGATTTCTCTTTTTTTCTTGAAGTAGGCCTGTACTGCTGTGAATTTCCCTCTTAAAATTACTTTGGCTGTGTCTCATAGATTTGGAATGAGTGTGTGTGTGTGTGTTATGGTGACATTGGTTAACGACATCCAATAAGTTTCATCTGTACGCTTTAATAGTAAGGCATATATATATTTACACTGTGTGTTCACTTCCCATAGTTAGATTTCTTTCTAACTTTCACCATATATGTGACCCCCTTTACCCCATCTGCCTCCCCCAACACTCTGGTAACTACTAGTCTGTTGTCCCTGATTCTCTGTTTGTTTGTCTTATTCATTTGTTGCTTTTAGGTTTATATCTCACATATAAGTGATATCATGTGGTTTTCAACTTTTTCTTTCTGGCTTATTTCGCTTAGCATGATTATCTCGAGGTCCATCCATATTGTTGCGAATGGCAGTATTTCATCTCTTCCTATTGCTGATATGTATTCCATTGTGTACATGTACCACAGCTTCTTTAGCCAGTCATCTATTATAGGACACATCTATTACCACGAGACTTCAATGTCCTGGCCACTGTGAATCCATATTGTTGCGAATGGCAGTATTTCATCTCTTCTTATTGCTGATATATATTCCATTGTGTACATGTACCACAGCTTCTTTAGCCAGTCATCTTCAGTTGCTTCCATGTCCTGGCCACTGTGAATAATGCTGCTATGAACTTTGGTGTGCAAATATGTTTTTGGATATGAGTTTTCCAGTCTTTGGAGTAAATACCCAGCAGAGGGATTGCTGGATCACATGGTAGATCAATTCTTAGTTTTTAAAGGAAAGTCCATACGGTTTTCCATAGTGGCTGTACCAATTTGCAGTCCCACCAGCAGTGTATGAGGGTTCCTTTTTCTCCACATCCTCTCCAGCACTTATTACTTGTCCTGTTGATAACAGATATTCTAACAGGTGTGAGATGGTATCTCATAGTGGTTTTGATTTGCATTTCCCTAACAGCTAGCAATGTTGAGCATCTTTTCACATGTTTGTTGGCCATTCGTATGTCCTCTAGGGAGAAGTGTCTGTTCAGGTCCTCTGCCTATTTTTTGAGTGGATTGTTTATTTTTTTGTTGTTGTTGAGTTGTATGAATTCTTTGTATATTTTGGATATTAGGCCCTTATAGGAGGCGTTGCTTGCAAATATATTTTCCCATTTGAATGGTTGTCTCTTTACCTTGTTGACGATTTCCTTTGCTGAGCAGAAGCTTTTTAGTTTGTTGTAGTCCCATTCATTCATTTTAGCATTTACTTCTCTTGCTTTTGAGGTTAAAGTCATAAAAACCTCTTTAAGACAAAGGTCCTTGAGTTTTGTTCCTGTGTTTTATTATTTCAAGTCTCACTTTCAGGTCCTTAATCCATTTTGAGTTAATTTTGGTGTGTGGTGAGTCTAGTTTCATTCTTTTGCAGGTGGCTTTCTAGTTTTCCCAGCACCATTTATTGAAGAGGCTTTCCTTTCTCCACTGTTTTTGGCTTTTTTGTTGAATGTTATATACCAATATAAATATGGGTTTACTTCTGGACTCTCGATTCTGTTCCACTGGTCCGTGTATCTGTTTTTCTGCCAATACCAGTGGGTGCTGTATCTTCTCAAAGACTTTTTCTGCATCTATTGTTATGATCATATGATTGTTATTTTTTAATTTGTTTATGTGCTTTATTGCATTAATCAATTTGCGTATGTTAAACCATCCCTGTGCTTCTGGGGTGAAGCCCACTTGATCGTGGTGTATAATCTTGTTAATATGTTGCTATATTCTGTTCGCTAATATCTTGTTTAGGATTTTTGCATCTGTGTTCATTAGAAAGATTGGTCTATAGTTTTCTTTTTTTGTGTTATCTTTACCAGGTTTTGGTATCAGAGTAATATTGGACTCATAAAATGAGTTAGGAAGTTTTATCGCTTTGATTTTTTTGAAGAGTTTGAGGAGAATGGGTATTAAATCCTGGAATATTTGGTAGAATTCACTGGTAAAGCCATCAGGTAGGTCCTGGACTTTTACTTTTTGGTAGGTTTTTGATGATTGTTTCAATTTCCATACTGCTGAATGGTGTATTTAGATTTCCAGTTCTTGATTCAGTCTAGGAAGGTTGTACTTGTCCATTTCCTCTAGCTTATTAAATTTGGTATTATGTACTTTTTTATAATATTCTTGTATGATCCTTGTTTTTTCTGTAGTGTCGTAATTTCTCCTCTTTCAATCCTGACTTTGCTTATGTCTTTTCTCTTTTTTCATTAGTGACTCTAGCCAGGGGTTTATCAATTTTATTAAATTTCTCGAACTAGATCTTTGTTGCATTTATTTTATTTATTGTTTGTTTTCAATTTCATTTAATTCTGCTCTAATTTTGATTTCTCCTTCTGCTGATTTTAGGCTTCATTTCTTCTTTTCTAGTTTTTTTTTCCCCCCTAGTGTTTTTTTAAGATGAAGTGTTACATTGTTTATTTGCGCTCGTTCTTGTTTTGGGAGGTAGGCCTGTAATGATATGTACTTTATTCTTATTACCACTTTTGCTGTGTTCCAAAAATTTTACTATGTTGTACTATCATTATCATTCATTTCTGCATATCTCTTGATCTCTTTATTCTTCTCTGACCTAGTCATTCTTCAGTAGCATGTTGTTTGATTAAACAACTCTCCATGTGTTTGTGGTTCTTCCCGGTTTCTTTGTACAGTTGATCTCTATCTTCAAAGCATTATGATCAGAGAATATGGTTGGTATGATTTCAACCTTTTTATATTTGTTGAGGCTCTGTGTCCCAGTATGTGGTCGATTCTTGAGAATGTTCCATGTGCACTAGAGAAGAATGTAAAAGCAGCTATTTTGGGATGAAAAGCTCTGTAAATGTTGATTATGTCCAACTCGTCTAAATGTGTCATTTAGGGATGTTATTTCCTTATTGATTTTCTGTTTGGATGATCTGTCCATATCCAACATTGGGGTATTTAGGTCCCCTACTATGATAGTGTTTTGTTCTGTTTCACCCTGAAGTTCTGTTAGTATTGTTTTATGTATTTCGGGGCTCCCTCATTGGGAACATAGATATTAAGTGTTATGTCTTCTTGGTGTACAATTCCCTTTATTGTTATGAAGTGTCCCTCAGTATCTTTCTTTACCTTTTTTATTTTGAAGTCTATTTTGTCCGATATTAGTACTGCTACTCCCGCTTTTCTCTGAAAGCCATTTGCTTGAAATATCATTTTCCACCCTTTCACTTTGAGTCTGTGTATGTCTTTGGAACTGAGATGTGTCTCTTGAAGGCAGAACATGGTTGGGTTTTATTTTTTGATCCAATCTGCAACTCTGTGCCTTTTTGTTGGTGAGTTCAGTCCATTTACATTTAGGGTGATTATTGAAATATGAGGTTTTCCTATAGCAATTTTATCTTTTGCTTTTTGGTAGCTTGGTGTTTCCATTGCTTTCATGTGCTATGTTTCTGGGTTTCTTTTGGTGGGGTTTTGTAGATTTTTCCTCTGATTCCTGTTTTAGCTTATATTACTTCAGTTCTAAATCTTTGGCGTGAGGTTACCATTACATATATGTAGAGGATAGTATATACGCGCGCGCGTGCGTGTGCGTGTGTGTGTATAGTCTCACTTTCTTCTGCATGTGCCTTATCTCCATTTCCCTTTGCAAATTTTGATCTTTGAATCCTCCCCTTTTCTGTCATTGTTGTCTCAATTTGTTTCTATGTATGCTGAACGTTCATTACTATCTTGCTATAGCAAATCTCTTCTTATTGTTTAAGCTTATAATGCCTTGTTCTTAGTAAGGATCGCACTCCTCTGCTTCTATCTGCCTGCTATTCGCCTCACTCATAGTGATGTATTTTTTTGTCATTTCGTTTTAGGTGAGCTGGCCCCTTTCAGTATTTCTTGTAATGTAGGCTTTGTGTTGAAGAATTCCCTCAATTTCTATATGTCTGGAAAGGTCTTTATTTCTCCTTGATATCTAAAGGAGAGCTTTGCTGGATACATTATTCTTGGCTGGCAATTCCTTTCATTAAATAGTGTGAATATTTGATTTCACTCCTTTCTTGTTTGTAAGATTTGTGCTAAGAAGTCCGATGATAATCTAATGGGTTTTCCTTTATAGGTTACCATCTTCTTTTCCCTGGCTGCCCTGAGAATTCTTTCTTTGTCATTAGTTTTTGATAATTTTAATATGTTGTGTCTTGGAGAAGGCCTTTTTAGGTTAAGATAATTGGATGTTGAATTCCAAGCTCCAGTTCATTCCTTAGATTTGTCTGAAGATGCTTTCTAATCCCTGCTCCTTTTCCTCCTCTTTGAGAATTCCCATTCTTATGTTTCCTTTCTTGATAGTATCAGCTAGTTCTTATATTTCTCTTTCATTATTTTTCATTCTTAGATTTCTTCTTCCTTCTGATTTATTTCTAGATTTCTGTCTTCAATATCACTGATCTTTTCTTCTATTTTGGTTGACTCTATTTCCCAAGCTTCCTATTTCAATTTTTATCTCTTAGTGTGTTCTTCATTTCTAGAAGTTCTGTTTGGTTCTTTTTAAGGGTTTTAGTCTCCTTGCTAAAAAAAAACAAAAAAAAAAAACAAAAAAAAACATTCTGCTGAGCTAGTTGTGTTTTCAATTCCTGAAGTTGTTGATATGAACTATTTTGGATCTCATTGAGTTTTTTCAGAAGTACCATCCTGAATTCTCTGCCATTTAGTCATATTTCTATGACTTTGAGCTTATTTTCTGAAGAGTTTTCTCTTTCTTTCTGAGCTGCCTTATCACCTTGGTTGTTCATGGTGTTTAATGGACTCTTTTTCTGCCTGGGCATTAATGGAAGTGTATTCTGCTTTTTTTTTTCCAGAAAGATTTATTAGACTGTTGTAAAAAAGGTGTTTTTCTTTTGGTTTCCTGTAGGTGGCATCTAAGCCTTTTGGATTCCTGCTTTATATAAAGTGTTAATAATACCTTTTTTTCTTATAAATATTCAGTCACACTCACTTCCCTCAGTTTCAGTCCCTGTCAGTGTTCGTGACAGTTTTGGTAGCGTTTGCTCAGATTTCTCCTTGGGTTGCGCTGTGTTGGGCCTTGAAGGATATGGCAGGAAGTACCGTCTCTGTTGGGAGATGGAGGCTGTGGCTCAGCCTTGTGTTTTACAACCATGGCTGGTAATAATCAGCCATTGCTTCTCTGCTCTTTCCACTTTTCTGCCATCCCTATTTCTCTGCTTTCTGCCCTGATCTCTGGGCATTGCTGCTGCACGTGGAGCTCACAGCTCTCTCAGGCAAGGCTGTTCAGGGAACCCGCTACACCGTCTCCCCTCCCCCTCCTCTTGCAGGAAGCTCCGTCTGAGAAAGGCAGCTTCTTTGTTTCTCCCAGTCTGTCACTTGATCCTCGGGTTCTGACCTGTGGTAGCTCTTATTCGTAGATTTCTTGCTCTGGCGTGCTTGTGTGCAAGTTGGGTGTTTTTCTGTTGAGTTTTAGATGTTTAACTTGTTTCAAGAGGAGAGATCTGCAGACATCTCTCACTCTGCCATGTTTCTGACGTCACCAGTGTATAATCCTTTTCCTATGTTTTCTTATTCACGTCTTTAGCCTCTTTAACACTTCTTATAATACTGGTTTAGTGGCGATCAGCTCCTTTAACTTTTTCTTGTCTGGGAACCTATTCTTTCTTTGATTCTAAACGGTAGTCTTGCTGGATAGAGTAACCTTGTTTGTAGGTCTTTGTCTTTCATCACTTTGAATATTTCGTGCCAATCCCTTCTGGCCTGCAAAATTTCTGTTGAGAAATCAGCCGACATTCTTATAGGAGTCCCTTTGTAAGTAGCTACCTTTATCTTGCTGGTTCTCTCTTTGTTTTTAACCTTGGACATTTTAATTATGTGTCTTGGTATAAGCTTCTTTGGGTTCATCTTGTTTGGGACTCTGTTCCCTGGACTTGTATATCTATTTCCTTTACCAGGTTAGGGAAGTTTGAAGTCATTATTTCTTCAAATAGGTTTTCAATTCTTTCCTCTCTCTCTCCTTCTGATATCCCTATGATGCAAATGTTGGTATGCTTGATGTTGTTCCAGAGGTTTTTGATTCTTTTTTCTTTTTGCTCTTCTGATTAGGTGTTTTCTGCTACTTTGTCTTCCAGTTAACTGATTTGATCCTCTGCTTTATCTAATCTGTTGATTCTCTGTATTCTTCATGTTAGTTATTATATTCATTTCTGAATGGTTTTTTATTGTTTTTTTCTCTCTTTGTGTAAGTTCTCCTACTCTTCCCTTAAGTTCATTGAGTATCCTTATAACCACTGTTTAGAACTCTGCATCTGGTAAATTGCTTGCCTTTATTTCATTTTGCTTTTTTTCCTGGAGTTTTGTTCTGTTCTTTAATTTAGGACATGTTATTTTGTCAACTCACATTGCTGATTCTGTGTTTGTTTCTATGTATTAGGTAGATCTGCCAGTCTTGGCAGAGTGTCCTTATGTAGTAGCTGTCCTTTGAGGCCTAGAGGCATAGTATTCCTGATTACCTGAGCCAGATGCTCCAGGTGTGTCCCTTGTGTGGTTTGTGTGTGCCCTCCTGTTGTCGTTTAGCCTTAATTGCTATTGGCATGTCAGTGGCTGGAGATGATCCTTAGGCTGACTGGCTGTGAGAGCTGATGGTGACTACAGTGGACAAGCTATTATGTGGGGGCTGAACCCAGAGAGTGAGAGTTATTTTAGTGGGGGCTATGGTGCCCCTCAAGTTCACTCTTTGGGTGTGTCACGTGTGGAGCTGGTTAGGTGGTGCTCTTGTGTGGTCTGAAGCAGGCCACTGTGTATGTTGGTTCTGGAGCCTCTTGGGAAGGGCTCTGGTGCAAGCCAAGGTCTGCTGCCACTTTTGCCCAGCTTCAGACTGCCTGGTGGGAGCTGGAAAGGTGGTATTTGGTTGGTTGTAGCTGTTCTGGGTTTAAAGGCACTGGGAGAGGCTATACTGTGATGTGAGGTCAGCTGCCACTAGTACTAGTCTTGGGCCACTTTGATAGGCACCACAGTGTGAGCTGAGGTCACCTGAGGTCTTGCCATGCAGCCAGTTAATCTATTCTAAGCTAACGCTTGCTATAGCTTAATACAGCCTGGGGCCACCCAACAGGAATTACAATGTAAGTTGAGACCGGTGGCCACTTGTACTGGGCTTAGGCTGCTTAGCAAGAGATACAGGACATACCAAGGCTATCTGCTGCTTATTTGGGGCTTGTGAACCTTTGAAAGATTTTAGGAATGTTCGTACCTTGAGCTGAGGCATTTTGCTCATATGGAAAAACCCCTGGAAGTGGCTCAGGCAGGGCAAGGGAGTTGAGTGGGAGACAAGGCCTCAGGGAATCACCAGGGTGGGGTGAAAGGTGTTAGCCAAATTGACGAAGAGCTCAAATTCGATATCTGCCTATGCCAGTCCAGCTGAATGGGAGGAGAGTTCAACAAAGGAACAATGGTACTTACTAGCACTTGTGTCCCTGGAGAGAGCTACTCTGTCCCCAGCCCCTTGAGCCCTCACTTTGAATCTAGTTAATTTAGATATTTTCTTGTATGTCCCAGGCACTTTTTGAGCTGCTGCCCCTGCACCAGAGCCCAGATCAAGGGAGTTTGCCAGTGAGTGAATCTGTGCTTGGCCCCTTTAAGAGGACACCTTGGTATACAGCGGCTCTTTGTCTTACTCAGATGCAGTCCCTGTTGGTTTTCACAGCCAGATGTTATGGGGACTCCTCTTCCTGGCAGTTGTGTTCCAGGCTGAGAAGCCTGATGTGAGGCTTGGACCCCTCTCTCCTGAGGAGAGACCTCTGCAGTCAAGATATCCCTCTTGATTCTTAATTGTCACATTGTGGTTGTGGGACTTGCCCATTCCATGTCTCCATCTCTCCTACTGGTCTCATCCTGGCTACTGCTTATATCTTTAGTTATAGGAGTTCTGTTCAGCTAGTCTTCAGGCAATTCTCAGTGATGGCTGTTATATAATTATAATTTTGATGTGGTCGTGAGAGAGAGTGAGCACAGCAATTACCTACTCTGCCATCTTGACCAGTAGTAATCCATTCACATTAATGTTGTTATTGATATACTTGGATTTACATCTTTCATTTTACTTTTTGTTTCTGTTTCTCTAGGGTTTTTTTTATTTGTTTGTTTCTCTGTACTTTAATGCTTTTTTGTATCAAATACATATATACTAATGTAAATAACATTTTAATTCCTTTAACAACTTCAGATTATGTGTTACAAACTTAGCAATACATAGTTATAATATTACTTTATATATTTTTACGTCTAGAAAATTCTAAAAAACTGCAAGAAGAAAAAATACATAATTTTAGGTTTTGTATATTACCTTTCTTACTGGTTCCTTTTTGTTCCTGTGGATTTGAGTTACCATCTGGTGTCATTTCCTTCCTCTAAGACAGCTTCACTCTCACTCTTTTTGCTGTCATTGGCAAATGTATTACACTTGCTATGTATATATACATTTTACATGTATAACCTTTATTATGTATATAGGCCCACCAATACAACTATATATGTATTATTTTATATGACTGATTTTTAAATCAAGAGAAGAAAAGAGGAAATATGTATTTATATATTTTTTTAATATTACATAATTATCTTGTGCTGTTTGTTTTTTCATGTGGACTCATATTACGTTCTGGTATCAGCTGCTTTCAACTCGAATTACTTTTATAATTGCTTATAAAGCAGGTCTGCTAGCAACGATTCTCTCAGTTTTTATCTGGGAGTGTCACTATTTCACATTTATTTTTGAAAGATAATCTTTCTGCAGTCTCCAATCTCAGTGATGAGAAAACATCTGTTTAATCTTATAGTGGTTTCTTAATACATGAGAGTCATTTTTCTCTTGCAGCTTTAAGGTTCTTCTCTTTGGTTTTGCCTTTTAAAATTTTTACTATTGTGTGTCTGATTTTGGGTCTTTTTGCATTTGTCCTCCTGTCACTGACCCATATGGATCAGGAACCTCAAATCAGAGTCCTTCTGCCCAGTGTCACTCATGCCAATGGAATGAGAGTGTATTTGGTAAAGCAGAGCAGACACTTTATTTTTGATCAAAGAATGGAGAGGGTGAGCTTATGCTGGAAAGGCACCTCCTTAATTTGGAGGAAATGAGGAGAGCCTTATAGGATTGGTGGGAGATAGGGGTGGAGATTTCTGAGAAAGGGTGGAGAGTTCTCGGAATAGTGGGGGACCATGAGTATGCGCAGTTCCTAGACATGCTTGGAACATGCCTTGCTACATATCACATGTCTCATTTTAATGTTAAGTCTCCACTCCTCGGTGTGGTCTTTTGTATGCTCATGAAGAAGAAAAGTCGTCAACAGGTCACTTGGCAAGGAGTTTGGGGCACTGTCTTGGATCTTTCCTGTGCAGAGTGTTTTTGTAGCTGTGGTCCTTGGGTTTCCTATGTGATTCCTGCTGGCAGGCTTAACTTGCCCTGGAATTTCTGCCACTTCTTGACAAGTTCAGCCTCTTTTAGTCAGGAGATATGTTGTCAAAGGTGTAAGAGGTGACAGGCGAGTTAATAGAAGTTTAAGGATTGATTAATAATGTGGTAGCACAACCTCGTGACATTAAAGTTCATTGATCTTCTTTGATGTTTTTCAAATATTTTCCTAGTCCTTTTTCTTCTTCTGGTACTTTTAGTATGCCTGTGTTGGTGGTGCACTTATGGTGTCACACTTAATGGTGTCTCTGAGGCTGTGTTCATTTTTCATTTTTCTCTCTGATCTTCAGATTGCATAATCTCTCTCTTCAAGTACATTGATTTTTTTTTCCTGTCAGCTTAGCTTTATGATTGAGCCCTCTAGTGATTTTTTCATTTCATTTATTATACTTTCAACTCCAGAATGTCTGTGTTTTGTCTCTTTTCGTAAATATAATCTATTTGGTGAGACATTGACTCTGTATGATCCCTTACTTCCTGAAACATGATTTCTTTCTCTTTAATTCTTTGAACATATTTTTATTGGCTTTTTAAAAGTCTTTGCTAAGTTTGGCATGTAGGCTCTCAAGGGTAGTTTAGCTTATGTTGGGTTATACTTTCCTGTTTCTTTGCATAGTTCATAATTTGTTGTTAAAAACTGAACATTGCAGCAACTAGATACAAAACCACTCTTCCTCTGGCTTACAGTTGTTGTTTGCTTATTTGTTTACTGTGATGGCTAGACTGTTTTAGCAAAGTATATTTCATGAGCATGCGCAGAGTAATCCTGGGATAACAATGGTCTTATGAGGGCTCTCTTTACTCTCCTTCTCTGATCTTTGTGTTACACTGTCTGCTTGAGTTGTTATCAAGATGCTATTCCTGCCTCCACTAATTGCAGGTTGATTGCTCCTGTTTTCAACAGTGCTCTGGGGCATAAATTGCTATACCATCTTGATCCAATAAATTTGGGGGCCCTTCTCATAGGTAATCTTTGAGGCCAGTCTTTGAGGTTTGTTCCTACCCCGTAAGGGCTCTCCTTAGTTATCAGGTAAATTTCTGGCTGGTCTGTGGTTAGCTTGTTCTCATGGAACTGCCAGCTTCTTCTTAATTGCTTACCACCACAATCTCCATTATTTTCAAAAGTGCCCTGAGGCTTAAACTTCCCAACATTCTGGCTGAAATAAAGTCAGTTCACTTGGGAAGAACAGCCGAGCCCTTTACCTTGGCAGATGCAATTTCCAACTTCTTCCATTAAGTATCAGTATGGAGCGGACAGAACCCCCTCCCTCAGAGGTCTGTGTCCCAGCTCCCTGATGCTGCCTACTCTGAGTCCTGAGGAACAGGAGGAAGCAGAAGCTAGGTAGCACCTCCTTCCTTAGAGTTCTGAATCCCAGCTCGATGGAGCCTCTGCTCTAGGCTTTTTGGTGCTGATAGACGAACTTCCTCCCTTTGTTTCTCCTGGGATGGACGCAGAAGCTGCTTTCTGTGGTTCTTAGCTCTAGGGCGCCCCCGTGAGCTCCTTTTGCTTTTCCAGCTCTCCAACATCTATTTAATTGATTCCTTATTTATACTAAATTATCTCTTAAGTATAAATTTATACTGAATTCTTTCTGTTAAAATACTTGTATAGTTTTATTTTAACCTGCGACCAGATGAATTCCTCTAAAACACAGCTCTCAAGTTATTCCTCTGACAAAATTAAACAAAACAAAAAGCTATTATTAGTTCCACAGCTATCTTTTTACAAATTCAGATCTATATTAAATATAAGTCATTATTAGTTTCACCAGCTACTTGATTGAAGGAGGAATTGTTTTTCTGTATTTTCTGTTCCAGATTATGATTTTAAGTTCTTGATCATTGCTTCTGTCTCAGGAGTTTATTTTATTGCAAACCAGTAAGGCAGAAAGCAAATATGTTTATATAATTCTCTTCATAGGAGAGCCTCCATTCTTACCAGAATCTTTCGACCGAATTCTTCTTGATGCACCCTGCAGTGGAATGGGACAGAGACCAAATATGGCTTGTTCTTGGACTTTGAAGGAAGTGACGTCTTATCAGCCATTACAGCGAAAGCTCTTTACTGTGGTATGTGTTGATACTTTGCTGTGAAAGAAAGTTGGCCTTTCACTAGTTTGATGTGTCAGAGCTTGAGAGTAGTGTGTATAGCAGCATCATTCACAATAACCAAAATGTGGAAACAACCCAAGTGTCCATCAACAGATAAATGAATAAGCAAAATATGGTATATACATATAATGGAATATTATTCAGCCTCAAAGGAATGAATTCTGATACATGCTACAACATGGGTGAACTTTGAAAACATTATGCTGAGTGATATAAGCCAGACAAAAAAGACAAATATTGTATGATTCCATTTATATAAGGTAACCAGACTAGGCAAATTCATAGAGACTAGAGTTTACCAGGAGCTGGAGGCTTGAAAGAATGGGGAGTTATTGTTTAATGGGTACAGAGTAAGTTTGGGATGATGGAAATATTCTGGAGATGGATAATGGTGATGGTTGCCCAACAATGTGGACGTACATAGAATTATACACTTAAACATGGTTAAAATGGTAAGTTTCTTATGTATATTTTATCAGACAAAAAAAGACAGAAGACCTAGTTTTAAATTCAGGGAGCTTTTCCTTATGTTGACTCACTCTTTCATTATAGGCAATAGTAGAATTTCTTTACTGAGACATAACGAATTTCAAACATTCTGCTTTATCTTTAAAAAAATCACTAGATTGTTTACTACTTGATGTAAAGAATTAGATATAAAACAAATTACCCTTTTTAATAGTGTTCCTGGATCATTTTAAGATAGCAAATTAAAAGTGGGAAGTCCAGTTATATAAATGTCTAATCATTGCTGTACACCTAAAACTAATAAAATATTGTATGTTAACTGTAATTGAAAAATAAAAAAAAATTAATGGCAGTCCAATGAGAATTAAAATGGGAAGTGACAGTGTCAGGCATAGAAGAATCATAAAAACTTTGCAATTCTAACTGGTCTTCAGTTAGAATCCCAGACGGAATATCCAAGGATTTTTCTCATTCTTGCAAAAATGATACTGTAGATTTCACAGAATATAAACAACATTTGACCAAGGATTACTTCATTATTTTCTCTCAGGATTACTTCATTATTTTCTCTTAATTATAAACACATAGGCTATAGCAGTAATGGTTACAATATTCAGTCTCTAAAGTTGTCCATTAGTACATTTTTAGTCATCTCTTCTGGTGTCTTCTTTCGCACTGGTAATGGATTATTTTACTTTTTCTTATTTTATACAGTCTGTGAAGAATACATCCTGGGAATTAAAAGAGCCAGCAGCATTAAAAATGTTTTACTTGTAGGCAAAACTCACTTTGACTTGAGGGTAAAATTAGGACACTGTTTTAAAAACACTTTTTGTTTGTTTGAGGCCGTAGCAAAAAAGAAAATTCAAAAAGGCCACTTAGGATGCATCATCTCAATGAAAAGGAACAGCCAACAGTGTTAGAATTGAGAATATGGCAGGTATACCACCTGGCATGGATAGAAACTGAGAAGAATGTGGACCTTAGAATCAGACACATGTTTTTTCTATTAATTTATTTTCCAGTTACAGTTGACATACAATATTATATTAGTTTCAGGTGTGCAATATGGTGATTAGACATTTATATAACTTACGAAGTGATCACCCCGTTAAGTCTAGTAACTGTCCGACACCATATATAGTTATTACAATACTACTATTAACTACCCTATGCTATACTTTGCATCCCTGTGACTGTTTTTATAACTGGAAATTTGTACTTAATCTCTTTCACCTTTTTCACCAATCTCCCTCCCATCCGGCAACCATCTGTTTGTTCCCCATATCATGAGTTTATTTCTGTTTTGTTTTCAATTTTTTTTAGATTCCACATATAAGCAAAATCATATGGTGTTTGTCTTTCTCTGTCTGACTTATTTCACTTGGCATAATACCCTCTAGGTCCATCCATGTTGTCGTAAATTGTAAGATTTCATTCTTTTTTTTATGCCAAGTAATATTCCATTGGATATTTGAACTGTATCTTCTTTATCCATTCATCTGTCATTGGACACTCAGGTTGCATATCTTGACTATTGTAAATAATGCTGCAATAAACATAGGGATGCATGTTTCTTTTCAAATTAGTATTTTGGATTTCTTCGGATAAATATCCAGAACTGCTGGGTCATATGGTAGTTTTATTTTTAATTCATTGAGGAAACTCCATACTGTTTTTCACATAATTTTCTTTTTTTATAGTGTCTTTGTCTAGTTTTGGTATCAGGGTAATGCTAGCCTCGTAAAATGAGTTTGGTAGCCTTCCCTCCTCTTAAATTTTTTGGAACAGTTTGAAAAGAGTAGGTAATTCTTTTTTGAATGATTGGGAAATTCACCTGTGAAGCCATATGGTCCAAAGTTTTTATTTGTTGGGAGTTTCTGATTACTTATTCAAATTAGTTATTAGTATTGGTCTGTTCAGATTTTCTTCCTGATTTCAGTCTTGGAATATTGTATCTTTAGGAATTTATTCAATTTTTCCAGGTCGTCCAATTTGTTGGCCTATAATTATTCATAGTGTTTTCTTAGAATTCTCTGTACTTCTGTGGTGTCTATTGTCACTTCTCTTTCATTTGATTTTATTTGGGCCCATTATTTTCTTTTATGAGTCTGGCTAAAAGTTTATAATTTTATCTTTTCAAAGAACTAGTTCTTGATTTCATTGATCTTTTCTATTGTTTTTTAAGACTCAATTTTATTTATTTCCACCCTGATCTTTATTATTTCCTTCTTCTCACTTTGGTCTTTGTTCTTTTTCTAGTTCCTTTAGGTGTAAGGTTAGATTGTTTGAGCTGTTTCTTGAGGAAGAACAGAATCAGACACATCTTAATTGGAGTTGTGCATCCTCCACATAAGTGACTTCGGGTACATTGATTCCACATCTGAGGAATAATAATAACTACCTAATAGGGTTACCTAATTGGAGATAGCAATCATACCTCATAGTTGTTATAGGATTTATTGAGAAAATCCATGTAAAGTGCTTAAAATAATAGCTTGCACACAGTAACAGAGTTTAAATTTTGATCAGCATATTCTGGTTTAAAAAGCGTAAGTATTATTACATATTTTTAAAAATCATTAAAAATTCAAAAAGATAAACTTTAGTTACTTGGGACAAATTCATTTTTGTATAATACCTTATTTCCTGATTCATTTATTTACTGGGCAAATATTCATCGAGCACCTGCTGTATGTAATATATTAATCTAGATGCTGATAATACAGTAGTGAAAAAAGTAAATAGTCCCTGCCTTATTCATGGAGTTTCTATTCTGATTAGGGGAGAAAATTAACAAATAGATGAGTAAGTTATTTGTTTATTATAAGGCAATAATCCTGTGGAGCAAGCTAAAGAAAGGAAGGGGTGCTGGATTGGAATAGTTACCATTTTACATAGGGCAGTCAAGGAGGGTGTTGCTGGAAAGGTGTGACATATAAGCAAAGATAATTGTGAAGGAGCAAGCAATGCAGAGAATTAGAGGAGCTTTTCAAGCTTGTGCGCAGAGCCTGTGGGATGTGCCATGCGTGTTCCAGAACAGCAGAGGCCAGTGTTGCTAAAGCAGGGTGAGCATGTGGTCAAGGTGGATCGGAACAGTGGCTAGAGGCCTGCTTTGTGTAGGGCCTCAGAAGCCACCGTCAGGACTTGGGCTTTGACTCCAAGTGATAATGGAGGGCATTCAAAGGGTTTTGAGCTGAGATGTGACAAGTTTTGAAAGTACTTCTCTGGATACTGTATAGAATAGATTGTAGGATGGCAGAGGGGAAGAAGGGGGACTAAGTAGGAGACTGTTACAGTAATCCAGGCAAAAGTTCATGAGACTTGGACCAGGATGGTAGCAATGGAAGTGGTGAGAAGTAGCCAAATTCTGGGTATATTTTGAAGGTAGAGACAGTAGGATTTGCTGATATAAGGAGAATGTGAGAGAGTAATGTAATAAAGGATAATCTAAGGTTTGGGCCCTGAGCATCTGGAAGGATGGAAGTACTTCTCCAGTAGGTTTCAGTGGGAAGATAGGGTTTCAGTTCAAGACATGTCAGATTCCATAGTAGAAATATTGAGAAGGCAATTGTATATATGAATATGGAATTCTGAAAGGAGTCTGGCCCAAAAATGTAAATTTGCTGTCTGAAGTTGTGAAACTGACTAATCAGATTTAGGAGACTCTTGTTCCAAATGGACTATAACAGCTCTAAGGTAACATCTGATTAAGAAAGAGTCCTGGGCATACACAACATCATTCTGTTTATCCCAAATATTTGAAAGGTATCGTGTAGATATAGAATTCCTTAAACTGTTTGGCCTTGTGGTAGGTGTAGTCTGATCACATTTTTCTTTAGGCAGTGAAGCTGCTGAAGCCAGGGGGTGTGTTGGTTTATAGCACATGCACCATCACACTGGCAGAAAATGAAGAACAAGTGGCCTGGGCCCTCACAGAGTTTCCTTGCCTTCAGCTTCAGCCTCAGGTAAGAATAATTCCCATTTTTTTGTTATCATCTGATTACACCAAAACCTAAGCGTGGTAATAAACACAGGCTGTTATATGAAGAAATGTTAAGTAAAACTGCTACAACAAATATTGCTATAAGCAAAAATGTTTCTCTCGTTAAGTCCATTTTAGACTGCCTGTAAAGAATTTCACATCCTGACATTTTTTTCGTGTTCATTCCTTGCCATTGTATGAATGCACAACAGAGCTCAGGTATATTTTTGCTAGGTGCTTCTTTGATTTGTGGGTCTTGTTCATGTTACTCGGCACTTTGTTTCCAAGAAGTTTCTTTTCCTCCTCCTAGTCCTAGATTTTTTAGATAAGAAAAATGTTGAGCATTTTTTCTTATGTCACATCAGAGCCCAAACAGGCTTTAAAATAACTGTGATATCAAAAGACTAGCCAAAGGGAGAAAATGGTTCAGGATTATTGCTTCTTTATAGTCTCTTATAGATTGTATAATATTTAAAACCTTTCTTGTCCTTTAACTAGCACTGTCTTTCTGTTATGGTCTTTATTGAAAAGATAATTTATAACTAGATTTTTAGCCCATGGTGTTTGAGATTAAGCTTCAACCTGTACTCATGCTCACATTCATTCAGCTACTTTGAACATGTAACTTTAGTCCCTTCCTGTATCAAAGCCTAGTAGGTAATTGGAATATGTAAATAAAAAACAATCGAGATGGTTTCTAGATGCAGAAATTAAGATAATTACATTGTAGATGAAGGGAAGACTTGAGAATTCACTTGGAATTTGGTGTGTGTGTGTACATATATACACATATACTCAATATATATCTAAAAAAAAATGGAATTTTTTCCCCTTTGGGTTAATAAACAATAGGTTTTCAGACATATACCTAAGAAAATATATTTTCAGTAACACAAAAATTTGTCTGCAAATTGGGGACTTAAATTGGGATTACAGATCTTTTGCAGTAGTGGTCTGAAAGCATCAGTCAATTCGTTATGATTTTTTATTATTCTAAACTAATTGATACAGTCTTAATTGATCTCTTTCTAATATTCTAGTGCATTTAAAAACAACAAAAAAACATTTATCATCCAATTGGTATGGGTCAGAGAGAGGCATCTTTAGAGACCTAAGGAGCTCCTGTCAGTTTAAGGGAGTCTGATAAATAAAACTGAAGTTTTATCTATTGCTGTTATTGATAATGTTCCATTTATCAAGGACCATATGCCTCTATGCCAGGCACTATATGCCAAGCATGAGACCACGTTTATTTAAGTCTCAGAACTGAGTATTTTGTTTTATAGATGAGGAAACAGAATTAAGTAAAATTACTTGCCAAAGGTCACACAGATAAAAGGTTGCAGAGCTACAATTTGAATCCAGTTTTAACTGTGCAGCTCAGGCCTTTTGCTGTGTCATGGTATTGATAAGCATATGAGCTGTAATAGGTATTCTTCAGGTGGCCACATTACTGCTTTCCTACTTTGGAAAGACAGTATGTACATTCTACAAAAATAAAAGGTATTTATTAACTTTTTCTATTTTTGGAACTTGTGATAATCACAACCCAATTTGTCTTTTAACTTAAATTGTGCACAGGCACACTTACTAATTCTAGGATGTTTGTTCATATTTATTCATTTCCTCCAAACAGGAACCTCAGATTGGAGGGAAAGGAATGATGGGAGCTGGCCTGTCGTTTGAACAATTGAAACAGCTGCAGCGGTTTGATCCATCTGTTGTGCCTTTACAGGACATGGACATTGAATCTCTCAGAGATGCCAGTGTAGACATGATTAGGCTGGCAAATAAGGATTGTATAGGGTTTTTTATTGCAAAATTTGTAAAATGCAAAAGCACACAGGAGAAGGAGCCTTCAAAATGAAAATTCCAAACATTCATTCTGTGCCTGCGTTCGTGTGTGTGTGTGTGTCTGTGTGTCTGTGTAAAAACCAAACTGTTGTCAGGCCAAGTGATTGATGGCATGGTTGCTAAGGAAACAGAAAAGGCTGCCAGCTGTTTCACCAAGGATCAGGAGAAGTGTTTGGGGGTGGTATGAGATTATGAGATTTTGTAATTTTAAAATATTTTTTTCTTTATGGTTTTAGCAGAGTATAAAGAAAGGGAGATACCTATAGATGTCTGGAACATATTTTCATTTGGGTTCTTGTTTTAATTTGTAAAGAATGAAAGTCATTTGTAATGTTAATTGGTGAATCTAACAAAAGGAATACAATTAGCAATATTTAATTTGGTTTTTAGAACTAGTTTTCCAATCCTGATTTCCTGAGTAGTAGTTCCTTAAGAACTCAGGGCATGAGAAGTATGACATTGACCTTGTGCCAATAACCAGGCCAGGAATTTTACCTCTTTTTCTGCTTACTATTTGGTAAATAAACCCTCTTTCAAATGAAGTCTGGACTGCTTCTAAAATAGTTTGCCGTTACTGCGTTTACTTTTTTTCCCCCCATGATTTTAAACTAAAAAGTAAAATGAATATTTTTTTCACTTTGTAGATTAAAATAAATGAGGATATTTCACAATTCGGGTACCTTTTATCATGTACTGGAACACTTACTATAAAAGTTAAGAGAGACGTGTTTGGTGAGAAAGAGGAAGACAGCTTCTGACAGCTGGAATGGGCCTGGCACTGACAGGTAGGCCTTGGTGTTCTCTTGCTGAACATAATTGCACAGAACGCCAACATCAGACAAGGCTACTGTGACTATAGTAGATCAAGGCACAAAAAGAGCACTTTATAATCAAATCCAAATTTAGATAAAAACAAGAACATCATCCAAATCACAGAAGTGACCAAACATCCCCGTTGTGGCCAATATACGTGACTGCTTCTTTTTTTTTTTTTAATTATAACCTTATGTTTGCTTCATCCTACATGCTTTTTAGATAAGATATATTTAAATGTCCAATACCCAGCCCTAGGTTAAAGGCCACTCATGTAGAGTTATATACATGTTCTTGTTAATTTTCATTCAAATCACCCCAAAATTTCTGAGCTTTGGGCATGTAAAGTGAACAGTGGGAAACAACTGCTTAATAGTTTTTTCCCCCTGTAGGTTTCTCTTAGGAATGCTGGTGACTGTTGATGGTATCCACCAAGATGGCAAGGCCTCCTGGATCAGGTAAGACCTTTATATGGCCTCGCCTTTGAGGAAGCCTTTCTTGAACACCCTTCCCTGAACTTGGGTTGGGCATTTCTCTCTGTATACCCCTAGGGCCTGCTGTTGAGGCACTTTGAACAGTTTATTAGGCAGGCCCCTAACTACCACCCTGACGTGGGAAAATCCTGGAGGCAGGCACCCTCTCTTTTCTGTCACTGCTGCAGAGCAGATTGCCAACAAATGCTTACTAAAGATAAAAATTTTTCAAGCTCTGTGAGGTTCAGATATGTGAAGGATTTCTTTAATCCTTCATTGTACCTTATCTTCAGTAGATGTCATTTTACTAAAGAGAAATACTGTTTACCTGTGGCACTTCTGTTTCTAGGGCTCAGCATACTTCCCCAAACTTTAAATGTATTTTTTTTTAAGTACATAGAATCCATTTCCTATCATGCTCTCTACAAGGCCTAATGTGCTAAGCCGAGATGAAAATGGTAGAGAATTAGCCTAGCAGCAAACGTGAATTTTTGGTTAATACTGACAAATATCAAAATATGAGCAACATAGACTAAATAGAAGAAAAAATATTTACATATTAAAATCAACAAGGACAAATTAATATTGTTAAAATTTTTTCCTTTAACATACATATTTAGTGGGCTTTTTTCCTTCAAAAAATAAAGCAAATTGGAAAATAAAACACATACTCAATCTTAAAGGACTAGGAAACTTAAGAAAAAATACAATGAAAAGAAAAAGATCAGGAAAATGTGGAAGAAAATTAATATATTATCTTTTAACATATTTAGTGTTGACATAGATATTTCTGTGAAACAGAAAAAGCATTTTAATTGAACGGTGAGTACATTTTACTTCAAAATCCTGTATCACAGTTTAAATAGCAAAGTGAAGTACAAAGAGTTAAAAATAGAATTTAGCCAAAATTAACCAACTGACCCAAAACCATCTAGTTACTATTTTTCTCTAACAGTGTGACTCTTGATGTTTTAATAAGATCAGAGTATCCAAGACTAGCAGCATTACATTATTGATCCAAGGGACAAGAATGAGGAATTAAATTTGTCATCAGGATGGATCTTTATTTTTAAAATGAAGGAAGAATAAAATTCAATATCTGAATTAAGAATTGCTGCACATGTAGAATTAAGGTGGAGGAAGGTTATTCTGTTCATATTTTAAAAGATCCTTTATCTGCTGTCAGCTGTCATTTTATCAGACATTAATGGGAAGATCACTACTAAAGAGACATCAGTGATAGGCATTGCCCCCAAGGAAGATGCTCCACAAGTAAGAAATGTTGTTGAATATTTAACATTCCCAGCTATCAGAATCATTCCTTAAATTGCAATTGATACCACTAATAATAAACAGTGCAGAAGCCAGCTCTTTATTTGTTTTATGTGAATGACTTTAAACCAGGTTCATTGAACAGTTCAGTGTAGCTGACAGCGAATGTTTAACAGGAATGCGTAGCAGACCATGTTAAAAAATGTGGCATTGTCCCAAAGTACAGTATGACTAAGATACCCTACGTTTAGCAGCACCTTTTTGTAACAGTAACTTAAATGAGCAGTAGAGAAAGAGCACAGGGAAAACCGAAATGGGTTTGACAAAACCAGTAGAACTATTAACATTTCCAGCATTTCTACAAAAATCATGATTCTACAACTTGAGTAGATTAAGATTAAGCCTTTGTTGTGTGAAAGGACTGTAATTTTACATTTCACAAGCCAGGAAATACCCCATTATCTCTGGGATTCTCATTTACAGATATGCCCACTATACAGTTTCCGTGTATAGATGCTCTTATGTGAAATCCTGCAGTATAGTTTTTTGAGGAATACTCTGATTTGGACTAAAATGTTTCACAGTAAAGTGAAAAACTAAGAATCCAGGTACAGACTTTAACAAATGGAATTCATTATCATGACTCTTAGAAAAGGATTAATGGTAGCAGCAGGTTAGCTAAATACCAGTTATAGTTCAAGAATTTAAATATTCTAAAGTCATTATTGGGATGAAATTATGGTATAGCAAAGGATGGGGCTGGTGATCAGCAACATCCTACCATGATGGAAAGTTTATCAGAAATATTTTATAAAATAATGTTAATTGGAATATGGTTTTCCAATGATGTGACTATTTTGCATCAATTTATATATTATGACTACAGTTTTTATATTCAATAAATAAATTCATATGTCAATAGTACAGAGCTAATTAACAAATACATTGATTCTGAGGGGAATGTTTTATATTAGCTGACAAAACTATATATATATATATGTTACTCATTTTTAAAACTGAGTTTTTTTCAGGGTAGAAGAAATGAGTTAAAAGTGAAACAGTTTTACTTATAAAGGTCCAAGAATATTTGGCAAGAACCTGGAATCATCAAAGGAGCAAAACAAAAAATAGATCAACTTATTTAACAAAATAGTTATGTACAAATCTGAAGTCAGGCATTTATAAATAGGCATTTTCCAGGGACAAATTTCAAGTGCTAGGTACCTGCATACCTAATACTGTCTTACTCGTCCAGTTGTCACTGGACAGAATGTACACTTAAGAGACATGGAGAAGCTTTTAGCCTTAGTATGACAATCACAATTGCGAGCTGCTTACAGCCATACCACTGAGGCATAGAGAGAGTATCTTCTTGCTTCCCCGTCAGAGTAGACATCTGTCATAGGAAAATATTCTTAACATTTTGTTCATTGCAAGTCACTCCATTTGCCCTGATTACTCCTGAAGAACAGAAACTTTGGTTTAAGAAGCACTTCTAGGTTTTGACAGACAGAAAAACTGTGCGGGTTGGTGGTGGGGGATGGCATGATCCGGAAACTGGGAGGTAACAGGAACGGTAGGCGGGGTTAAAAAGGAAGTGGGAGAAGTTAGAAAACTTTATTTTCCCACGAAATAATTCTACAAGCCGTGTAAACGTTTCTTACTATAACAAATATTCGAACACACACAGATTGTACATTTCCAGTGAAACATAGTTAAAAGTTGCCTGTACTCTTCACTCTCCAGGAGCAGAACGAGGAGCCAACAGATGAATGCTTCCCCAGTCACCTTTGGCAGCACGCTCCCCGACCGCTCAACGGAGCATTGAAGCAACACGCAGCACAACTCAGTACAAAGCCAGGTGAGTAGACTTCTGGATGTCAGTCTCTAGCATCTTCATTAGTCTTCAGCATTCAGATTCCTCTCAATCACTCACACACACTCTTACACACAGACGCACACACACAGTTCCGGCTCGTAGACTCCAGTGCAGTGACATGAGACACTAGCTACTAAGAATGTGTTTGTCACAATCAGTGTAAGCTGCATGGATTAGAACAACCTTTGGAGTTTGGTTATATTTACCATAATTTATGGTCAAAATTATAAACTTACAGGGGTGGTAAAACATTCAGAAACCAAACTTTTTCAAGTCAAGCAATCACACATATTTACAGTATGTACAGACTTTCTCCTAGAGTGGGGATAGGTGCCTAGACGATGTTATTACAAATTTCCTGAATGGGCATTTCTAGTCCCTGTAATTCATAAAGCAAATCTGCTGACTTGGCATTAAGACTCTAAAATAGTGTGATCAAACTGATATATATATATATACACACACACATGTATATATATATATATATATATATATATATATATATACATGTATATATATACACATATACATATACATATGTGTATATATATATTATATAATTATAAGAAGGTGTTTGCAGAAATAACATTTACAAACTGTCTATACAGTACACAGTACTAGTACATAGAAAATAGATTCTAACTTTATGATCCCCTTTGTGTAAGGCAGGACTGAATCTGTCCCCAAATTTAGTCAGCCAGAGGTACAAGCAAGAAACAGTGGTCCATGGATTAATGAATGTAAATCAGGTGCCTACATATTAAAAATCTGGAGAATCAAGAAATTCCACTTTTTATCTGGGCTGATTCTGGCTTGCTGGATACAGCAACTACATTTCTTAAAATACTAATGCCACAGACTTTGTTCAAGTGGCAGCTACCCCAGGCAGTTTTTGAAAAGTCCAGCACAGAACTGGAGGACTGCAGCTGTACCAGGCAAATTTATATAGCACTTACAAAAGAAAAAAATGTATATTAATACTCTATCTCATGCTATTGCTATTTAAGCAACAGCACTACAAAATATACAAGACCGATCACATATGATTGCAATGTAGACCCCAAAGATTTAGTGTGAGGATGCTTTTATCCAAGACTTGAAAGAAAAAAAAAAAAAGAAAAAAACACAAAAGGGCCAAAGTCATTGGCGGATGTAAACATCCCTGTTCCCCTCCCCAGCCTCATTCCGTTTTTTGGATAGTCCTTCTCCCTCCTTGTCACAGTAGCGATCCTTAGATTTATGACGGTTTCGTTGTTTGTTGCATTCGTTGTGGTCCTGCTCTCGCTCCAGGTCCCTAGAACGGTGCCGAGACTCCCTGTGTCTATGCTCACTGCTTCCGTGGGGCTCATCTCTGTGGTTATGGTCACGGTGGGGGGCATAATGGTCTGCGTGGTCGTGCGGGTAATCTTCCTTCGGCTCCACATAGGCAGAGTCTCGACTCTCCTGGGTTTCTGAGTCAAACGTCTCTTGCCTGGAGAGGCCTCGACTCGTACCGCTGCGATGGTTGTGGTGCTGGGCTGAGGACCGGTGCTGGGATTTCTTGACTGGCTCCAGGCAGGGTTCTTCTTCAGCTTGGGAAGCAGCCCGGGCGGGGGCAGAGCGCTCGGTCCTCTGATCACCTTGAGAACCCTGGCAGCAAAGGGAGAAAACTCAGGCATCAGACAAGGTCAGAGTATAAGGAACCACTGTGTCATAAAGCAAGTTCATTCAAGTTTAATCCTTTTTAAGTATCTAAAATGCTGAAATGAAATCTCACCAGCTAAGTTATGATGGGCAGTGGCATTTCTAAGGTTTTATACTGTGTTATATTAGACTTTAATTCGTAAGTGCCTAGAACACTGCATAGAATAACCTTTTTATCTAAATGACCAAACGGAAAGAGGGCATTCTTTTATATGTTTTCTTGTGGTTTAGACACAGGTTTTTCTATACACAGCTGTGCATACTTAGCTACCTCTGCTTGAATACATGTGGGAAGATTAAAAATCTGTAGGGTGCTGGCATTGGCTTAAGGTAAGGATGAAGGATAAAATGTGACATGCTTAAATGGCACACACTACGAGACAAGCCCTCTTCTCTAACAGTCACCTCTCTTAACTCATTACCACAAGCCTGAGACAGGGTGCCAGCATTGTTCCTGGAGCAGATGAGGGCCTCATCCAAAGTTATATGCCTGGTAAGAGGCATAGCCCCAAATTGCAGCCAGGCTGTCTGATGCTGCTGTGTAGAAAGTTCTTTTAGTCTTGTCTTAAAGAACATGTAGATAGGGAGTTCTAAGGTTTCTATATATTCATAGCATTTTCTCTTTACACTGCTTTTCTTACAGGTACAGTCTCACTGAAGGTGTTTATTAAATGACTCAGTGTCGACAGAGCTTCTGCACTGGCACAAGCACGGGGCTGGACATCTGGGCTCAAGCCCCCGCAACGTGACCTGAGGCAGCCTGGTTTCTCCACGAAGCGGGTCTAGGACTCCCCTTACCTGTGAATTGGAGGCTGGAGCGGGACTAACAGGCAGAGTTGAAGTGGCTAAACTGCGGCTAAGGAGAGGGTTGGGGAGGCTGCTGCTGGGGGGGTGGGTGGCCTTCCAGTAGGCCTCCAGGTAGTCAGCAAGGTGTTCACAAGCGTCCTCGAGCTGGTTCTCATCCAGGATCACATCGAACAACTCCTGCAGAAGCAAACATTGGAGGCACGCTCACACCTGCCCAGTACTGACTTTCACACTCCTCCACCCCCGTATAGGAAGGAGCGGGGAGGCCTGAGCTGCACCACTTTGCATTTGATCTTGTGTGCTTCTATTTAGTCAGAGTAGGTCATTGTTTAGAATAACAATGACCAGAAAGAGAACTAGTTGTAATAATAGTTGTTAAATGGCACAATAGAAAAGCTGCCTGTCACTAGTGAAAAAAGGAGTTGACACTATGGTGAAAGAGATGTAAAATGAGAATACAGTCTGTACCTCTTTCGACATAAGAGACTGCGAAAGTTTAATCTTGGAAATGAATGAGGCAATATTAGGACGGAAATGTGGCAGAAGCTGAAACCAGTGATGATTTGACATGGTACAAGCTTTAAGTATTAATTGTGATTAACACTTTGAAGTATTGACCATAATTCTTGGAGCTTCTGAAATACTTGAAGACAGCTATAGTCCCAAGGCCTGATATGTAAAGCATAGATTAGAATTAGGAATGGATTCAGATGTCAGAATCTGGGTAACTGTTTAGAAATTTGTTTTTACATGGTCTCAAATCAACTTCTCAGTTGAGAGAAAGCAAGTTGTTCCCTATGATTAACAGGATTAACTAACTCCAGATAGATCTGATAAACCATAATCTTATTTACTATACTAATAAGGTAACCACAGAACTTGTAGCTTCTTGTCAGCCATGAACTGGACAAAGCAGGGGTGGGACAGTTTACTTCTTTGGAATGCAGTTGTCTGATAAGCTTTCTGTCCCTCGACAGGCATTTAACTGCTTGCTTTATAATGTCATGCCAGGTCTGATCTCTGTATTTGGATTCTACTGGACATGGAAGGGAACTTACTGGAGGACACTGAGACAGTTTATCAGCTGCTACCATCTGGACGTTGAGGTGTTTAGCTTGAGATTTCCCTCGAGATTTTATTAACCTCTGTAAAACCTGTAAAAGAGGATTTTTTTAAACAGAGGGATATCCGCACTGAGGTAAATGACAAGATTCAGAATTTGCTCCTCTGGGGCCATTTTATATGTAGCACAAGTGGCTTATAATAGATTGAGCTAGACATATATAAGATTATCTGCAAAATTAACATTTTAACAATCAGTTGCATGCTATAAAAAAGATACTAGCATGGAACGTATTCTGAGTCTTTTTCAAGACTAACGTTATCAAACTATCTCATGAGAAACCCAAAAAGTATTTTATGTGAACTATACCTAATGTTTCCTATATTAGAAATTAAAAGAGTATTCATTTAAAAGTAAACCGGATACGTGCTAATATATTTTTTGTAAAAACTCCCCTTTTTGTAACTCTCAAGTGCCTGGCCTCATAGATGACAACCAAAGTCTCTTATTTGCTTCCACAGGTAAGGTGTGGTTTTGGTTGAAACGTGAAGAAAATCTAACCTCCTACAGCTATGTAGTTGAGAAAAATATTTTAGTGGCCTTTTCAGATAATTGTGGATATTCTTTGTACTGTAGAAACATGGAACCATATCAACGAGCCTGTCTTACTATTAAATTACATTAGTCTGTCTTGAAATCTGAATGATTTGTAACATCATCGATCATTTGGAAAATAATGGTGGTTCACTACTGAGTACTTAAGATCTTCCAAATGTTGACACATTTCATTATACAATATTAAAACATATTTGTTAGTAATCATTGATCTCATTAGAAAAGTCTTTTATCTGTTGGGAAGCTTCTATGCTGTCAAAGGTGAATACAAGTTTTCTAGAATTCTAATTTTTGTTTGAAGGCTTGAGTTTTATCATTGGTAACAGCAGCTCTTCGATATTTTCTGGAAAAAAGTGAGTCTTTCACATCAAGGAAAACAACTGCCAGGTACTCAAGTCAGAATATGCATAGCCTGTCAGTTCTTTCAAATAAAAATGGAGTTCCATAAAAAAGCTACTTAGTTCACAACTCGAACAATCGCACCAGTGCTTGTCCTCAAGATAGCTAACCTACTGGAGTATATGCAGCCTAAGTGTACGTCCTAGATTCAAAACGTAATAAAAATAAGTTAAGCTGGTTATTGGGTTGGGTATGTTTTAACTGCAAGTGGATGGGAAGAATACAGCACCTGCTATTACTGTGTCCCATAGTCTTGATTCGTGCTTAGACACTTGCAGTTTTACGTACCATTGCTTTTGAAACATCAGTGCAAATATCAAGGCAATGAAAAAGGTGTGACTGTTCAGTAGTACTATGGAAATGGTTTTGAAGCTTCCGGACTCCCTGAAAGTGTCTAAGAACTGTCCCTCCAGGGGTTCTACCACACTTTTCTTTTTGAGATCAGCTAGTCTAAGCCATGAAACTAATAATCATGCTATGTTTATATCGATCATAAAAAGCGACTAACATCTCTTCAAACTTTTTATAATGGATAAAGACATAGCCTGTTCTAACTGGAAAAAGAACATAAACACGCATTTTAGTAAACTTCGATTAAAGAGCACACAGTAGCGGGTCTACTTACCTTTGGAGACGAAATCTTAACATACACTACGATGGGGGCCAAAGAAGTTTTGCTAAGTTGAGCTGGATGATTGACAGTGTCCGCGTCAAGGACCACCAGCTGCAGTGTTCTTGCAAGCTCAAAAATCCTTTCTATTTCACTTTGAACTTCCGCTGTAAAAAGTTAAGCAGTGTTTGATTACTTAAATCACTTTTAGAGCCAGTTGAGATAAAATGGTACACTTTCTTCAACAGGAAGGTCGGTAGGTTAATGTTTACAAGCAGTAGAGCTGATAAAAGCTGTTTCTCTACATCTTGAGAATTCCTCTCTCAATTAGCTATAGAATTTACTTTCAGTAAAATGCTTATGTCTGAAAATCAAAAATTTGGATCTCTGATTACATCGCACTATGAAATCATTCTATAAAAATGCTACAAAATGAAAACAAGAGATTTTCCATGTGTTTGGTTCTGACCCTAGCAACCATCACCAGCTCTCCTTTCACTGCACGGGCTTCTCTGTTTATAAGCACCTACCTGTATGCTTTCTGGATATGATGGAGCCTACATATCTTATTAACAAGCTGAAATACAACATAAAATAGAAGAGACATCAAGTGTCTATAAAACTTGTCCAGAAACGCACTTCTTTTGTTGATGTTGGTGGCAGACAGGAGAATGGTCCTACAACATTCATATTTTAAAAAGGCACTTAGCGGCAGGACTACACAAATCTAAACTCTAAGATATAGAAAACTTATTATCATTTAAAAATCTGCTTCTCTATGGTCTCTCCAAAGTCTAAAACAGGAAAATAGAATTTTCTGCAGTGATGGAAATATTCTATGGCAACACCAGCTAGTGTGAATGAGCAACTAAACTTTAAAAATGTAAGTAATTTAAAATTAAATAGCCAGAAGCTACTGTGCTGTGCAGCACAGATCTATAAAGCGTGACATGTAGCTTCCAGTACCTACGGCAATCGTGAAAGGCCAAGTCCGTGAGACTTCTGGACCTACAGATTGACTTCTTAATCACCCTTATGCGTTTGGAGTCATGCAGAAGATTCTTGGAGACAATTTTATTGACTAGTATATTCAAGAAAAGCCAAGCCACTATTGTCTGCCTCATAATACGTTATGATCAGAGTCCTTTTATTAACCTGCTGTCTTTAAAATAATATTTGGTCACATGCTAGCCATGATACAATCTTGCTGAAAAAAAAAAACCTCAAGCTGATTAAGCTTTTGGGTCTACCAGTTTATAAGACACAGAAAACGGACAGTCATATAAACAGTGTAATGCAGTTAGCAAAATTCAAACCAGACCCCTACCGAATAATGGACCCAGTTTCTTCAAGCAAAAAATTACAAAGAAAAATAAAATGGAAAACTATAGATTAAGACACTCAAGGACCTACAAACCAATCACAGTGTATAGATTTTATAACATGACAATTGGGAAATGATATGCGGCTAAGTGGAGATCTTAGGGATGTATTAAAGTATGAAAATGGCATTATGGTTATGGTTTAAATAAAAGAGTCCCTAATATTTAGAAATACATAATGAAATAGTTACAGATAAAACCATATGCTATCTGTGATTTGCTTCGAATAATCCACAAACAGCAGGAAAGGAAGGGCAGGACTGGAAATGAAACAGGGCTGGCCAGGAATGGATGATAAATGAAACTGGGTGATGAGGACCCGAGGTTCCTCCTACTCTTGACTTTCATATATATTTTGATTTCCTTTAATAACACTTTTAAAAAATAAAAGTATTTCAGTAATTCTTTTCATAATGTTCTAAAACATTACTATTATTATTACTCTAACTCTTCCCTGTTGATCTTTAAATTTTTATTTCAAGTACAACCTCACTTCTTCGTACCCTACAAATGTTTTCATGGCCATCGACCCCCAACAATCAAGTTACACTCTGATACTTAGTGTAAGCATTCAGAAAGCTGACCAGGCCACAGCTAACATCATACTCAATGGCAAAAAGGTAAAAAACTTTTTCTCTAAGATCAGAAACAAATAAAAGGCATTGAATAGGAAAGGAAGTAGTAAAAACTATTTTGCAGATGATATTATATATAGAAAACCTTAAAGATTACACCAAAAAACTGGTAAATGAATTCAGTAAATTCAGTACAGTTGCAGGATACAAAATGTTCATAAATCGGTTGCATTTTTATACATTAATAATGAACTATCAGAAAGAGAAATTGAGAATCCCATGGACAATTGCATCAAAAAGTATAAAATACCTAGGAATAAATGTAACCAAGGAGGTGAAAGACCTGTATACTGAAAACTGTCAAGACACTGATGAAAGAAATTGAATACAAATAAGTGGAAAGATATTCCATGCTCATGGATTGGAAGAACCAGTATTTTTAAAATGTCCATACTACCCAAGGCAATCTTCATATTCAACACAATCCCTATCAAAATTCATACTTAACCACAAAGGACCCCAGACTTTGAGAAAAGCAGTTTTGAGAAAGAGGAACAAAGCTGGAGGAGGCCTTAAGCTTCTTGATTTCAAACTGTTTTACAAAGCTATAGTAATCAAAACAATACGATATTGGCATAAAAACAGACAGATAGCTCAGTGGACCAGAATAGAACCCAAAAGTAAACCCATGCATGTATGATCAACTAATTTACAACAAAGGAGCCAAGATATACAATGAGGAAAGGCCAATCTTTTCGGTAAATGGTTTTGGAAACACTAGGCAGCCACATGCAAAAGAATAAAACTGGACCTCTATCTTGTACCATACACAAAGATCAACTGCAGATGGATTAAGCTTGAACTTGAGACCTGGAACTATAAAACTCCTAGAAGAAAACAGGCAGTAAGCTCTTTGACATTGGTCTTGGTGATGTTTTTTTTTTTTTTTTAAATTTGACAACAAATGCAAACACAACAAAGCAAAAGTAAACAGGTGGAACTACATGAAACTAAAAAGCTGCACAGCAAAGGAAACCAACAAAATCTAAAAGAGAAAATAATTGCAAATAATATAGCAAATAATATATTTGATAAGGGGTTAATATCCAAAAGTAATAGAGAACTCATACAATTCAATAGCAGGAAAAAAAATTTAAAAATGGGCAGAAGATCTGAATAGACATCTTCCCAAAAACAGATGGCCAACAGGCACATGAAAAGATGCTCAACATCAATGTCAAGGAAATGCAAATAGCGTAATGAGTTCTCACCTCATACCTGTCAGAATGGCAGTAATCAAAAAGTTGACAAACAAGTGTTAGGGAGAATATGGAAAAAAAGGAACCCTTGTGCACTACTGATGGTAGTGTAAATTGGTGCAGCCACTATAGAAAACAGTATGGAGGTTCCTCCAAACATTGAAAATATAAGCACCATAGAATCCAGCAGTTTCATTTGTGGGTATTTATCTAAAGGAAATGAAAACACTAATTTGAAAAGATACCTGCTCCCCCATGTTCCCTGCAGCATTATTTACAATAGCCAAGGGATTGTAATCAGTTCTCACGGCACTTTCGCAGTCACTCAGGGACATGTACGCGGCAGCAAAAATGGAGCCCAATGCACGTACTAGCTGAGGTCAAACAGGTTGACACTCCGCCTTATTTCAACTCTCATTCTATAAACAAGTATCCTTTTGTGATCTAGTGCCATGTTTTTCTCATTTTTGTGGTATGTATGTGTGTGTGTGAGGGGGCGGGGAGAGAGGGAGAAACTAAAACATCCCCCAATGAAGTGCTGTCCAGTGTTCCTAAGTGCAAGATGCCTTCTGGAAAAAGTGTGTTAGCTAAGCTTTGCTCAGGCATGGGTTATAGAGCTGTTAGCTGTGAGTTTAATGTTAATGCTCAACAATATATCAAATAAGGTGTCTTTGAACAAACATGTAGAAAACAAGGTTAAATACTGATCAGCTGATAAAGATGTTGTGGCCAGAGGCTGGCAGGAACTTATCCCCACATTTCCTCCCGGAAGTGATGGCTCTGTGTTCCCTAATTCGGTGTTTAACAGATACTTGTGTACCAACTATGTGCTGGAGACACAGAAGTGAAGGACACCAAGTCCTCACTCTCACAGGGCTCTTGTTTCAAGGGGCAGACATGCGTAAAAGGGTGACCTCGAAATCAACTTAAGACTCACCCTCCCCTTTGTTTGTTCTGTCTAGATAACATGTATTGCCTAAATTCCTGTCTGAGAATCTCATGGTCTATAACTGCCCGTAGCCCATAGCAACTCCCACGCTCTGTAATCGCCTGAGGAAAGATTAACCAATCAGCCCATGCCAACTGTAACTGCCCTAAAAAAGCAAGGTTGCCCCTGAGCTCAGGGCCCAGATCTTCAGAGTGCTAGCTCTTCTGGAACCGCCGGTGTAATAAACCTGAGTTCTCCAACTCTCCGAGTGGTGCTTGGTTTCTTGCCAGTTTGATTTTTCTGCAACACTACCTCACATGCACTTACATTTTCCTCTGCCCAGAATACTCTCTACTCGGGTAGCTGCAAGGCTAAAGAATTCACAATGTGTCATTCTGCTAAAATATCACTTCCTCAGAGAGGCCTCCCCTGACCTATGTGTATAAAATCACACCTTCCTCCTCAGCTTCCTCTCTACCCCTTGTCCTGCTTCTTCTGGGACTCGTCGACCACCGACCCCGTATCTGCCTCCATCTGTATCTGTTGGCTTTTACGCATGTCTGTCCCTTGAAACAAGAGCCCTGTGAGAGTGAGGACTTGGTGTCCTTCACTTCTGTGTCTCCAGCACATAGTTGGTACACAAGTATCTGTTAAACAGATGAATAAATACCTAAAATCTATACATGGTTCTGTAATGCCTTACGGTAAGCTCTAAATTCCTTAATTTCTTCCCCTGCCAATCTCTGGTATCTCCCACCTCTCTTTTAAAAATCATATGCTCAACCTAAGTAAAGGATCTGTGTTTTCCAGAATCATCGTTTTAAGTCCCTGTCACCCTCTTCGGCCCTTTCCCTTTTTTCTTGGCTAAACGCTATCACACTTCAAAAGTCCCAGCTTGGGCTCAGCTCCTTGGAAAAGCCTTTTCAGGCGGCCTGCACCCCCTGCGGCAGCCAGTTCAACTCACGACCACTTCTCATCACACTTGATTTCAACGGGCTGTTAATTTGTCTTATTGCTACACCAAGCTCCCTGGGGTCAGGGGCTTCATCTGAATCATTCTTTTATTCCCGGGCTATAGCATGACATTCAGTGTCTAGTGCACACTCAATAAAGTATATGGAGTGGATGAGTCATTTAAAAATATATACAGAGGGTGAGGGTGAGGGGGAGGTAGATGGGGTAAAGGGAGTCAAATATGAGGTGACAGAAATCTATGGGAGGAGAACACACAGTGTAAATATACCTTACTGTTAAAGTGTACAGCTGAAACTTACCAGATTTCGTTAACCAATGTCACCATAAAAAATAAAAAATTTAAAAAAATAAGAATAATACATAGTTGGTAGTTCAAAGAGCCTTGGCAAGCTAAACAAATCTGTTATGCCATTGATCGAACTAATGAGTTTACCAAATTACTCGAGTTTGTTAATAAGTTGAATCAATAAAATGAGCAAAATGTATAGGAAAAGTTTTCAGAGTCACAGATGATAAGGATGTGAAAAGAAATCACTATAAAAATGAGTGCTCACATTCCCTCTGCCTAGTACATTTCTAAAGCTGTATTACTGAAATTTAGTCAATGAGGGATAGTTAAGTGATCAACTGAGTTATTTCAAGTATTATACTCATGACTTATAACATATACTATTTTTAAGTTTCTGTATTATATATAATATACTTCAAAGTAAACTAAAATCTGTTAAAAGCCAGGTTCTCAAAGAATTTATATATTTAACATTTACATAGAAAAAATTAAAATCAAGGATTTCACATAAGCCTGAGAAAACTGATTTTATAAAAGCAAATCTGACAGCCCAGTAAGATATGTATAACGGCGATTAACCTTAAATTCCAAGCATGTGCCAGAGATGAAACAGCTGTCTAAGGCCTAATTTGATCCAATCAGGACATGTGAATAAAGAGCACCAAGCACAACTCTGTAAGCACGTCAACTAATATCTCTACATTGTTTTTATAAACAACACAAAAAATATTGATTCGATTAGTGGAAAATGGTCAGGAATTGACTTTATCATTTATCAAGCTCAAGACATGCACACACACCACTCTATGCTGAATGTGATATAGTTATTGACATAAGTCAACTACTAAGGGATTTGGGATAATAGCCATAATGTATGACATACTATGTTTAATCCTTACAATAATCCTACAAGGTAGTTAATATCTTTCTTTTGTTTAGATGAAGAAACAGCCTTAAAGAGGCTAATAAACTTGCTCGTGGTAACAGTGATGCAAAGCCAGGAATTTTTAGAATCTGTAGACACCGAAGTTCACATTGTTGAAAACAAACCACAACCGAAACATTAATGCGACAGCCTGTGGAATTTTTAACTCAAAACTATCATAACAAATCGTCCCATGCCATGAAATCACTAAGACTGTAGCACTAGCAACTGGCAATACACGTCTGTTTCTTCTCTGCTCTCTGACACGTGGCATTATCATCTAGTTAGATCTTCTCCTTGGCAGCCTCAGGAGAGAAGTGTTTAAATAGCTCAAGTTCATCAGCACCCACACTTACCCAAGCTTGACCTTGTGTTGGATCTTTCTATTATTGCGTGCTTACTGGGGTTGTTTAACACTGAGCGTTTGGCCAGTGAGATGTCGGCAGTGACCCTTGTGATGGATATCCTGTTGGGGGGAAAAGGAACAGAAGACCCTGAGGTTATTAATTGAATAAAAAAGGGATAGAATTACACGCCCAAAATTCATCCAAATATGAAGTATATGTAGTGACCACATTTTCAAACCGAAAAATGTCAGGGCACTTATTCATAGATATATTTTTTTAACCTGCACTACCTAACTTAGCGTTTATTGGTTGCTTACCAAGTGCCAGGTATCTCATTATCTCATAAAATCATCCTAAAAGCTCTAGCAGAAAGGTTTATTATCAGCCCACTTCTGCTGATGAAGAAAATGGGCCCTAGGTAGATTATGTATTTAAGGCTACATATTCACTAAAAACGATGAAGCTGAGATTTGAACCCTGATATATATGTCTGAGAGCCTATATTCTCAGCCTCGGTGGTTCAGGCCCTCCGCTAAGTATGGTGCTGAGATAGGCACAGAGAATAAAAAAGAACAAGACAAACATGGTCTTTCCTCAGAAAGTTAAGAGTTAGTGGCAGAAGTGGGTAATAAATAATAAAGATTAAGATGACTGTTGTGGAGAGAACACAGAGGGTGGTTAGGGAGGTCATCTTACATAGTGTAGAAATGAAAACAAAATTTGGAAGCTGGAAGAAGCAATTACTTAGACTAGAGAGAGCTGAATGTTCCAGCCAGCAGTAGGCAAGGTGTGGAGCAAACAGAAGGTCACAATGCCTTTGAAGAAAGTAAAGAGGGGCTAGAAACAGGAAGATTGGTTGAAAGAGTTTCACAGTTAGAGAACTCCACCTCCCCTCTGCTACTAAAGCCTCCAGGTGCCCGTCCTCCCCTACATACTGTAAGACACCGGTTTAGTCTTTACAGGCAACAAAACCAAGGCCTTCTGACCAGGGGACTCCAGGCAGAGCAGGGATGGAGAAGACACTATTTGGAAAAGAAAAGATTCTGAGTGGAAGATTCTTTTCTGGGGAATCTGATGGCCAAAGAGAAAAGACCCAAAGATGATGATGTTGGTGGTTTTCCATATAGATTGTCCAGTGAGGGTGTCGTACAGGGAAATTTGAAGCTGACCGGCTCTACCTATGAGCACAGAATTTCTAATTGATTATTTCATGCTCCATTCTTAAATTTGAGCACAGCAGTATTCACTGGGCATCTCAGGAAAACTGCTCACATGAGAGACCAAAGCAAATGGAAAAATCGTTATCAATAACATTCAAAGGTGAAAGCTAAGAGGTGAGTATATCTATATAACTAAAATTTCTATTTAAAAACTCAGAATAAAAAAGAGTTTTGGGAAATTATATAACAGTAGAAACGAAAATTCAAAAGAAGGGCTAGCAGATAAAGTTAAGGACATCTTCTAGAGAATAAAACAGAAATGACAAAGAGCTGAAAAATCGGAGAAGAAAGGCATGAAAATTGGAGAATTACCCAGAGGATCAACTTCCAAATAACAAGCAGTCCAGAAAAAAGGACTAAAGATAACAAGACAGGAAACTAAAAAGATAATTTTAGAATTAAGTCTGATTTTTCAAATCGAAAGCATCCTGGACAAAGGTTCAAAGTTCCACATCAAAACATATTCTTATAAGTTTTATAACACTGGGGACAACGCAAAATCTAAAAGCTTCCAGAGGAAAAGGCAGGTCTCATACAAGGGACCAGCTATTAAAATGTTTTGTCTTCTCAGCAGCAATGACGGAAGCTAGAAGATAACGGAGCAAAAAACTTTAACAATTCTGAAGGGAAGTTATTCTAAAATCAGAATTCCATTACCATTTCGGCTATCGATTAAATGGGAGGGTTGATTAAAGACATTTTGAGACTCAGGGTCTCAAAAAGTTTTTATGTCCTTTCTAGGGAAACTACTGGAGGGTGTCATTGACTGAAATGACAGCATAAACCTTGAAAGGGATCTAGAAAGAAGGAGCTCAGGCCCACAAGGAAGGTGACCACTTCCCAGTGATGATGCAGAGGGATGTCCCAGAACGGCAAATGTGCACCCAGCCCAGAGAGAAACAGTCCAGATGGGAGCAGGCCAGATCGCTCCTGGACAGAGGTTCAAAAGGACAAAGTTGAGAGATTATCAGGTGCATTCGAATCTATTGAGGGAAATTTCGAAAACTCGAGAGGAATTTGGGGCTATATTAGTGCCAAATATATTAACAAATTAACCAAGTGTAAAAAGTAAAATTATTTATCTCATAGTAATCACAAAGAAAAAGTAATACACATGAAAAAGTAATTATAGTATATGATGTGGCCCATTTAAATATTATTTGCATAGCTATAACATACTAAAAGTGGAGCCAGCCAAAAGTACGACTTAACTGTTAGGAGGATGGAGGATGAGGTGTGTATGCAAGCATGTCTGTGAGAGAGAAGAGGACTATGCATGAGAGAGCTACATATTCTTCATGGTAGGAAGTCAACAGATAACGCCTAACACCTAAAACTCAAGTAGCAAATTAAGCACCTTGTTAAGAGATAAGGAGTAAATACCAAAAGATCTAGTGAAAACAGTTAACTAGATCTTTACCTGCCATCTGGAGGTAAAGTGTGGAAAGAGATTACTGGCTTTTGCAAAAAAAAAAAAAAAATTGTTTACCTATATACCATACACTCCATCCTTCATGGTGCACAGTTCCATGAGTTTGGACCAGTTCAGAGTTTCGTATTCGCCATCACATTCATGACGCAGCACAATCCCATTACCCTCCAAAGTCCCTTGTGCTGCCCGCTCTGTAATCCATCCTACCCGCTACCTCACCCTGACAATCACCTAGCTGTTGTCCGTCCCTTTTCCAATAACATGGCAGTCTTCTGAACTTATTTTACTTTGCATAATGGATTTGAGATTCATCTGCATTGTTGTGTGTATCCGTAGCTTATTCAGTTTTATTGCTGAACGAGACTGCTATTAAAAAAAGTCTATTTGATTGTTAAGCTTTTTGTATTTTGATGGAACATTTACTTAACAAGTAAAAAAGCAATAACCAGAAGAGAGACACTAAAGCCATCAATTCAAAATTAGTTTCATGATTATTTCACGATGCATTCACAAGTGAAATAAAGCTATAGGTGGGGACAATCCGATGTGTAGTAACTGCTTTAAAATGCTTTTTACTGACTCGGGGGTGGCTGTAGCAGAGTAGGGTTTATTATATGGTAATTCTGTGTAACATTATCCCCTTTCTGCTGAGCACCTGCACGCGTGAAGGGAGTCATGAGTGAACAGAGATTTCTTGAATGCCTACTATGTGCCAATCATCGTTCAGGGTGCTGCTATGGATCTTAAATTCTTATGAGGTGGAGGGAGAGTGGAGGAAGCTGACAAACAGACGTCTGATGTCAGGTGGCAATAAATGCCATTAAAAAATAATGGAGGATAATAAAGATACACATGGACTGTTGTAGAGGATATGTTTTTGGTGGTCAGGGAAGACCTTGCAGAAAAGGTGACCTTTGGTCAGAGGCCGGAAGTGAGAGAAGGAGACGCATGGGTAGGTGTTCTAGGAGAAGGAAGAGTGAATCCCTGAAGTGCGGGGCATTACACCAGTACAGCGGAGTGGCACCCAATCACTGCTGCTGACCGGATTCTGGGTCTGTGCCTCTAATGAGCCCTGGACACTCAGTGGGAGGCAGGCTTCCCTGTGACAGGACCATCCTGGGGATAAAGTGGTGACAAGACAGATAACACCTGCTCAGGAGCGGCTCCCAGTCAGCCTGGGGGAACCGATGCAGCAGAAGGCAGGGTTTTCTGTAACAATACACCTTCCCCTTTGTCCTGCATGCCTTGTCCTTTCTGCACGTGGTCCTGTCCAGCTGGGCTTCCACAGACCTGCTTACGTGGTATGAGCTTTGACTGTGAGTGTGTGGATGGGCCACTATCCTACTTTAGCTCACTAAGTTATGCTTTGGGAATTGTCATTTCTTGAGGTCCTGCCAAAAAAACAGAACTCGGAAATCCTACAGGCAAAATTCGAGGGACAATTCAGAATAAAGGAGTGGTCTCAACCCCACAATACATCGAAATCGCCATTTAAGCTTTTCGAGTTACATTATGTCCCACCCTAGAGATTTGGTTCCAATTAGTCATGGGTGGGACATGAGCTCTTGTTTTTCGTTTTTTGTTTCATTTTACGTAACCAAGGTAGAAAACCACCAGTTTAGAAGAACCTGTCTCACATCTAAGTAAATTTCCCACAAAATAAGATGATGTAATGTTTCCTGAGATTATTGATTTCCAATGAGATCCCCTCACACAAGATTCACCACGTACATACCCCTGTAGCGATCCAGTATGAATTCTCGACACTTCAGTGCCAAGGGCTGACATTTTCAAGACACTGGGTAAGACAACTAAATTCATCACTAACGGTGGCTTTCCTTCTTGTTTTCAATTTCCTATTAATTTACCTGTCATTGTCCTACAAGGTGAATCCAAACATTGCTCTGTTTACATGACACAGCTGGTTAGAGTAGATCTGATTTAAATGGGACCTTATTACTCTACTACACACAACAGAAAAGATGATGATTTATCATCTCTTCTTCCACCTGACACACTTAAATGCTATTTTAACAGCTAGGATCACAATTCTGACAACTCCCTGGGGCTTCAGCAAATGAACTCGCCTAGGCTTAGGGACAGAAAAGAATTCCTATAGAGGATCTTTTCATCACCAGCACATCCTTTCATATTTTCTCCCTCGTGGGCTTCAGTTGTTTCAAAAAACAAATTCAGTTTATTTAATAGATAATTAAGAAGTAATTCACTTTTCCCTTTCAGAATTAGATGTCTATTTAAAATCAGATATGCCTGATACTTCTGATGAATTTCCCCCCTCTATTGCTGTCCTAGCTTTGCCCAAAACAAAGATATTTAATGATTCAGTTACTCTGGATGTCTTGCCATAGATTAAAAAAAAAAAAAAAAGTTAAATTTTTGCATGGCGTTTTGAAATTCTTTCTGCCTTATGGACCTTATTACTTCCTTTGAGGACCCTAAATTGGTGATCACGGGCCTAGAATGTTGAACCCCAGCTGTGGAGTCAAGACGAGCCAAGGCAGGTCTATTAATAAAGCCATACGGAAATTACTTTTGGCCAGAAACAAAAGGTTGATATAACATTCAGAGCTTTTGTTTACATGTTTCTTAAATGAAATCAGTCTGGATGGCCGATACTTTAGAACGCAGGGCCAACATACACCCTATGGCTGGAATCTATCTTCCAAATTCAGACTTACTCAGGCTAAAATGGAAGTGCTAAGTCAGGAAATTCCATCTCATTTCCCCATCTTTGGCATTTAAGAAAGGGCAGTGGATTAACTCAGTCACGAAAAGCATGATGCCTCGGCCAGCAGAATTTTCTGGGTATGCACGCTCGTGTAGACAACTCCGAATTATGATAAATGACAGGGCCAAGAATAAAGAAGTGAAAGCTAAATGGGCACGCCTTTTATACTTGGCCAGAGCCTGACAGCCTTGGACCAAGCCAAAGGCCCAAGGACCAAGCTGTGTTTCCTGGCACAAAATAAAATCTATTTCATAAAGCTATGAAAAGTAAAGACATCTAATCAGGAGCATTTGGTTAGTTAGACTCTGAGTATAAAGTCTTTTTATACCTTGAATTGTTTTCCTTTTTCTGTCTCATTTAGTCCTTTGCTTGATTCCTAACTAACGACACTTCTCCTACAAAATTTCCCCTCCTTGTCCTCGCCTCTCCTGCCAAAGGTCAATGTAAACCAGAAATGGCCACAGAGCAGGTGTGGTCGAGGGAGAAAATGATACAGTAAGAAATCTGAAAGGACCTGAAACCTACAGGTACCACCTGTCCTACTTGGACTGTCAGGATGGGGGAAGGAAAGGAATGTGGAGGTGGGAGGCGCCACGTTTGTCTTCTTAAAAATACAGAAATATTCCTATGCCCCTATAATCTACTCTTGGGTTAAATTTCGAAGTTTCCATTTTAGATGCCTATCACATCTTTGATGCTTCAGAAGTTGGCCGAGTCTTCACTATGGCACCCGCTGGTTATTTGATTCAAGGCTGCCTTTCAATAGACTATAAGCAAAAGCCCCGTGAAGACAAGGCCCTTGTTGGCTTTTGCTCCTCAATGCCTGGCACACAGAATATATTCCATAACTATTTGTAGAAGTGAATCGAGGGGAGCGGGCAGGAGAGGAAGAGGCTCAAGTCCAACGTGTTTAATGTGACACACTAGACATGGCCTTGGTTTTGTTATGTCACTCTCTGCCTAGACTGGATTTGAAGACCTGTAGGTGGCTTGCCTTCCACGTGCTGCTGTGTCACATCTTGATGCTGTCACACACTTAGCATCCTCTTGTTCATGCCCCCTCTCTTCCTAATTCCCTTGGTGAAAAATCATGGGTACCATTTAAAAACCCTTCCTGGAGACTGACGCCCCAAAGTCAGTGTTAATCCGTTCTCTCTCTCTGCTACCTGAGCCTTGGATGCACATCCACTGAGCTACTCTTTCATTTACTTTGCATTTTGCTGCTTGAGATTTCAATTTACGGTTTACACACAAGCTCCTTAGAGGCAAATGCTTCGGCTCTCCGCAGGTGTCTAATGGAGAGTGCACAGCAGACAGTCATTCGACATTCATCCATTCTTTGTCCACACGGAGCAAGTTCTAGGCATTGAGAACAGTTCAAAAAGCAGATTAGAGAGCCCTGCCTCATGAGTCTGTGTTGAGTTTGGGAGAGTGACAACAAAGCAAATAAAATGCATAAAAGAGTTATGGGGGACAAGTCAGAGAAGGGAGGGACTGAGGGCGTGAGCGTGTACACACGTATAGTAAGAGAAAAGTATTCCTAGTACGGGGGAACAGCGAGTGCAAAGGCCCTGAGGTTGCCATGCATCCGTCTGTCTGGAACACTCATGGAATAACAAGTAAGTCAGAGTGGCAGGAGCAGAAGGAGCAAGGGGGACAGTAGTAAGAGATAAAGTCAAAGGTAAGGAAGGGTGTGAGGGTGTGGATGGTCAGACTGTAGGGGGTCCTACAGGCCACTGTAAGGACTGTTTTTTCACTGAGTGAAGAGAGACGTCATGGCATCTGCACAAAGGACTGATGAGATCCAGCCGGTTTAACAGGGTTGTTCAGGCTGCTGACTTGAGAACAGACTTTAAGGGAGCAATGACAGAAGCAAGGATACAAGTTAGGAGACTCTTTATTGTGATAATCCAGGGAAGAGAGGATAATGTCTCAGACCAAAAGCAAAGGGATATATAAAAAGTCATTAGATTTTTGGTATATTTTGAAGATACAGACAACAGTACTTGGATATAGGATGTAAGAGAAAAAGAACAGTCAAGGATGATTCAATGATTCAGTGATCTGGGGCCAAAGGGTCTTGGGACTGAAAGATGAAGAAACTATTAACTGAGATATGGAAGAATATGAGAGAAGCAGGTTTGGGGTGTAAGCTGGGAGGTTCAGCTCGAGAGGTCCATTAGACATCTCAGCGCTGATGCTGAATAGGCGGTTGGATATCTGTGTCTGGAATTAAGAGGTGAAACCAGAGAAGAAGAGGCTATTTAAAACTCTGACATTGGAAAAGTCACCCAAGGGGTATAGGTAGAAGAGAGAGAAGACCAAGAGACTTAGGCCTGGGTTTTCCAAGGTGTCTAGTTAATGAGGAAGAACCTACAGGTAGCTATTGAGACAATAGGAAAACCAGGAAAGTGTGGTTCCAGAAGCCAAACACAGTATTTAAAAGAGGATGGAATGGTCCATTATGCCAGTTAAAGGACTGCTGATTCGCCCTGCATTTGGCGACGTGAGGGCCCCCGGTGATCCGACACGACTAGTCTGGGCTGAGTGATGGATGCGTTAACTGGAACAGACTCAAGAGTATGAGACGAGGGCATGGATGCACAACTTGTTCAAGGAGTTTTGCTATAAGGAAAAGGAGAAAAATGGGACAGGCAGAGGGGAATATAAGGTTGATTTTTCCATCAAAGGGAGAAATAACTACGTGTTTATAGGCTGATGGTGTTTCCGTTAGAACCAGAAATACCAATGAGGAGAGAAAAGGGTTATCATGGCCATGTTGGGGTGGGGAGGGGAATGGCGTCTAGCGCCTCAGTGGGTGGGTTAGCTGTAGCCAACAGTAACAGAAGGAACAGCGGCCCGTTCAGGCAAACGTGCCAGTGGGCACGGGGGTGGTGGGGGGACTCTCGAAGTCCTTTGCCTCTGTTTTCTCAGTGGAATAGGAAGCGAGCCCATGGGGGAGAGCAGCATGAGCAGGGGAAGTCAGAGGAGAGAGCGGCTGGAACGAAAGTCTTTTAAAAGAGTAGAAAAGTGAATGGAAGAGACGTATTTAGCATGATTTCTGGGCAGCACCGAGGGTCAGTTGACCTTGAATCTAGAGTGAGACTAGTCAGCTGGGATTTGGCCAAGTTTGGCCTATGATGGACGCAGGGCCAGGAACAAAGAGCTGGATTATCTAGGTTTGAGGATGTGCCAAACCAAAATGACAAGTATTTATGGGAGCAGACTGAATTGGATGGAACTTATTTCCTGTCACCCCATAGACTTTGGAGGGTAGTTTTCTCTTGGGGTCATATCTTTCTCAGCCAGGTTTTATCATCTTTGAGACAAAATCCACAAGACATAAGATTCTGAAATACTCACCGCCCTTCGAATCTGTGTTTTAAAAAATCAAACAATGCCTTTTGCATCATATCTGTGACCTGCAATTGAGCAAGCAATAAGTTAAGGTATGATAAAAATACTATTAAGTACGTTACGACAATTTTACTCCTTTTAAGAGTGTTTAAAAACCTGGGGTTCTCATTTGGAAAAAGTAGCACACGAGGTCACTGCATTTTTCTGAGTTCTAATACAAGGACAATTAAAAAGTCCGAAGTTCCCTGAACTTGTCCCAATGTTTTGGTGACCACACATTACATCTCGAATGGTTTCAGTCACTCTCTGTCTGATACTATTTCCCAGGGCTGAGTAAACTGCAGCTAGCAGAAATCTCTAGAACAGCAGCCAAGAAAAAGAAAAACAGAACCAAACAAGAAGCAGTGTATACCACAGCTTGAAAAACAACATGTTTTCCTGCGACAAGCTCTTTAAGTTCTAAATTCAAGAGTCAGGAAAGGCAGGTAGAGTCACACGGCCGCTCAGCATGCGAAGGTCAAGTGTGCTCCTGAGGGCAGTTCCTTACCTCGTATCCCTTCAGAGAAGGGCCCACCAAGACCACTGGTCGCATGGAAGGTACAACGTCATAAGGAGGCGTGTGCTCTGTCTGCAGAGAGAAGAGAGGACTTCAGACGATTAATGGGCAGAGGAAATGTAAATATGTTACATATAAACTGCTGTCTCTCTGAACACTCTGAGGCCTTTCTAGACATTTTAGTTTTTAAATTGCCTCTTTTCTAAATAAACCCAGTCAAAGACTGATGGGTTTATTTTCTTAAAGTCTCAAGGCACTGAATTGTCTATAGTTTTCTTGCTTTCTTCAAGAAACGTTGCTAATGGATTAGTTTCTAAAGCAGGAAGAGCTGCTTTTGAACAAAAACTAGTTGGTAGAACAGACAGAAACATGCCTCATGCAGAATCAGTGCTTCAGGCTTGACTGGAAGTTAATATTGCTTTTCAGATGCATGTGTGTTCTGACGAGCCAGACTTTCAGACCTAACTTGGTTAGTTATGGAGAAAAGAAAGGTCTGTTTACCTTTGCGTTTTAGATGTTTGTCTTACCTGGATAACACCTAATTTCAAAACATTGTAACTCTCATGACCAAATGCTTGAAAATTCCTGTTTTACAGTGAGTTTAAGCTGGCATGCATAGTTGTTCCAGTGAACAGTAATCATGACATAATCAGGATCACTATTCATAGCTTAGTGACTAGTGCTTTTGCATTTTGGGTTTTTATATCTTGAAATGAAAACTTCAAATGCAAGGCTGATGTGTCTTGAGGGAAGGTGGATGGTGTGTGATAAGCTTCAGTGGCCTCAAGGTTGCTCGTTGACTCGCACCTCTAACACGCCACTCAAGAGCGATTTAGGCAGTGTTTCTGCTGCATAACTAATTCATGCCTTTTCACGATAATCTCTTTTGGAAGGGCAGGGGGAGGAGCTAAATTTGGTAGCAATTTCTAAAACTTTCAAAACTTTTCAGCTTAACTACTTCAAATAAAATGACCAAAATAAAGTTTTTCCAAAAATTAGGTAACAGCTAATTTGTCTGATCATATTCAAATTTGATAGCAGAAAATGTAAAATTGACCCCCAAAATGATATATATATTTTTTTAACACAGAAGAGAGAGCAATATGGCCTTAGATGCTGAGATAAAACAAATCACCGTTATATGAAGCTTTCTGCATTAAGGAGCACCTGAAAAATTGTATTTTAAGATTTTAAGAATTTCTTTTGGTCACACAGACCAAAAGAAAAATGTTCTTTAAAGTATTTTAAGAATTTGAAAAACGGATGAGCAAATGTGAATGTAAGTTTTGCATCAGCCCATTGCTCCAGATCATTGTATCGTTGCTTAAAATTGCTCGTTACAAACTTTCTGACTTCGATTAAATTTGACTTCCTGAAGGGGAGGGGAATTAAAAACCATTTCAAATTCAAAAGCTTCCATCTGAGATTTCACCGACAGTGGTAGACAAATATAATCAGAGAGGAAAGAACTACTACTGTGACTGTGCTGTCAAATTTTACTGCTTAAAATTCTACCTCACATTCACGATCCATTTTAAAAGACATGGTAAAGCTAGAATAGACATATTTAAACAGAAAAAAGAACAAGACAAACATAATACAGTGACAGCACAAATGCCACACAAGCACCACTCTAAAAGCAACCTAAAACATGGAAAACCATCTCATCGTTAAATCTCAGGCTTTTGTTGTCATTGTTTTTGCGCTCTGCACTGAAGTTGACCACATAATAACATGAGAAGAATGGGTACCAGTGCCGAAGGCATCATAAGCATATTTATTAAATTATTACAGTTATACCACCTGGGATCACACTGAAAATGTTTAGAAGCCAAGTCTTTATAACTATGCCGTATGAGAATACCTTTCCCACCGTCGTAATTAGGAATACAAATTGCATGCATTTTAGTAACAGCTACCAAGAAATTTTATTTCAAGCCTTTAAGTATTAAGTGGCCCGGTATTTGACAGGTCTTTGGTTCCTTTGATCTGTGACTGCCAGCTAGCAAAGGGTCACCCGTGCTGGTAATCAGTCAGCTTCTTAATCGATAGGGTAGCTACAGAAATTACCTTATTTGATGGAATATTAGAACTTGGTGCCCTACTGATAACGACACCAACATTTGTATCTGCCCTTTCCTGCTAACCGTATTTTGTTCGAATCGTTCAGTGGAAAAACTGATCAACATTTTTAAAGTTTTGGAATGTCAGAGTAAAGCAAACTTCAAAAAAACCTATCTCGACTAACATGGTTTTAGTTCGTGTTACTCTGTAAAGCCCAGAGAGGCTCAGCAATGTTGATTTTCTAGGCTTCTGTGCTGTTAGTCACCCACTGCAAGTTTTCGTTGTGACAAGAAGATAGGACCAGACGGGCCCACCGTCATGGGCGAACATCGAGCGGGGGCTTTCTGTGTTAACACAGAAAATTTGGGTGTTTTCATCTTTGTCTGGAGTGCTGAGGTCTTCCACTATTAAAGTAACCATAATTTTAAAAAACAACAACAATCTACTTCATAGTTTGGTCAGTTTGGCATGTGATAGCTCATTGAGGACTTTAGAGTTTCTCCACAGAGTAAAATACTTGTGTGCAGAGGAAAAAAGTTCAGGACATGGAGAGTTTAGGGCGGAGTCAGCTTTGCTCCACACCTGCTTGTCACGATATACCCATGGCCGTGTCAGACTTGGTGACGTCAGGAAGTATGATAATAAAGACAGCGTGGTAGGCTGTGGAACGTGGCGTGTAAAAGGAGAGAAGAAATGGAAATTGTGTCGACAAGGGGCATCCTTTAAAAATAACTCTTGGAAGCTACAAAATGCGTTGAAAAGCAGCAGACTTTGTCTGGAGTAAAGAGAGCTCAGGATACTCTAGTTTCCAGTCAGGGGACAGAGAGCACCACCGGCTAGCATCTAGGCTGGCCAGTGGCAAAGGCTCTAGGCACGGCCACCTCCCCATGGTCCAACAGGTTTGAGATGCTGAAATCTGACTGATGGAGGAGGCAAGAACATCGGGAGAGTATTTATATATGACAATAGGAAAAACTCACAGTAAACCGCCAAAACAAGCCTGCAGTTTTCCACTGGTCTTGTTCATCTGTAGATTTTGCACCTAGTGGATTAGAAGTTTAAATACTGACTAAATTAAAAATTGAATTTTTTTTTTTTTTTTTAGTACAAGCTATGTATCTGGATATCATAAATCAGAATCTAATAATGGTTTTAATATGCTTGATTATAAGTTAAATTTCTGGAAAAAAGAAAGAGACAAAGACAGACAGAATAAGCATGCACAATAGAGGTGCATTATATGGCGTTGTCAGTGTTCGACATCCTTAAAATGTTTCAACAGATTCCCTTGGTGGTAGATATTATTCCATCAAAAAGGATAAGTACTGTAATGGTGTTTTAACAGGTCACTCACTGAATTTAGCTGGTTTGAAATGCATGAACTCATTTAGGTGTTGGACAGGTTTTTTTCTTAAGACAGAAATGTTTGTATTTAATCATACTGCGGGATTGAATGCTAATGATGCCAGTGGCAGGATCAACACAGCTTACGTCAACGTAAACTTACCGATTTCTGCTTCTGCTTAGCTACAGCAGCATGGAAGAGAAACAAAGAAACACAGAGCATGCATGTTATTGGCTTATCAAAGGACGCAGACAGTCAACAGGACTAGGAAATGTGACGCAGTGCGGTTGAGCAGGTGGACAGATGGGAGCTCGGAAGCTAATGTTACCTTCTTAAAGAAGGGCATTCTTTTCTCTTTGGAGTGGGGTGACGTTACACTGTTTGCACTGGGCTTAGGGGAGCGGTGGTTTGCTGGAATATCATTTTCTTCTGCATCTAAGCCAGTAGCATCTATGTCTATAGCTATATACAGACAAACAATTCAAAAATCATCAGGCAGACAGGAGAGGAAAAACAGGTTATATATATATAAAAAAATAAATAAAACGAAAGCAAATAAACTTAACTTTAGTAAAGATCTATCATGAGTGTTCGGCACAGCAAACAATGTAAAATTTAAAGGTAATGCGTGTTAAGACTGCAATGTATTCAAATCGAACAGAACTGAAAGGTCCCCTCGTCATATGTTTGCTTGATCAATTTTACACTAGGTCTCAAGTAATATTTTCAGAGAAACATATTTTAAATCTGTAGTTTCAAATATGATATTGATTATTTTCCATGTCGACCATCTATAAGCATGATACAGAATATTTCACTTTACTTCTTATATCTTAAACCAGCCTTTAGATAATAAGGAACCCCACTGGCAACCTGTGTCACAATGTGCCTCAGATTTCTTATTTTGCTTGGTTTTGTGTGAAAATAGGGCAGTGTGAAAAAGCTTCACTGAAATTGCAACAGTCACTCGAGGGAGAAAGAACAGAAAATCCTAAATTCGGACAACACACAGAAGTCATACACAAGGCAAATGAGTCAGGGCAGGTTCCAGAATGGGCAGGATGAAAATGATTTCAAGATGATATTTACACCCTGCTTGAAGGCTCATTGGGAAACACTGGATCCGTGGATCTCCAAGTGAAATGAGTCTAATAAAGTGACATAAGGAGACTTTCGATGATTTTTTATAAAGCCGCTGGACATAATACAAAAGGCAGCGTGGAAGGGCACACGGATAAGGGAATATGCCTCTGGTCTCCTTATCCGGAGAATGAGAGGTTTAGATTTGTGGTTTGACATGCTTTCACTCTTTTAAAATCTTTCTATCTGAAAATATAGCACTTAAAAATTAAGCGTTAGGTGAAATAAATAAAAGCAGATCCATCGTCTCACTTTGAAGTTTATAAAATGCTTCCACATGCAATTACTAGAGAATTTTATCGACTGTAGACTCGAAGCTGGAAAGTACCTCAGAGATCATCTTCAACTCTCTTCTTTTTAAGACTTAAGAGATGAACTCTTGAAAAGACTCAGCAGAGCGAGGACTCAGAACTTAGTTCCGCTGCCTCTGGGAGGCCCTCCCAGCCCCTACGCCATGCTGCCATTTCAAGGGCAGTCTCTTCTCCATCCTGGCTCACTCTTCCACTTCCCTTTGCTCCCCAAGTGGGGCTGTGTCCTCAGTGTCAGAATTCGGGAAGATATCATGCAGTTGAGCTCGAGAGAAAATTATTCTATGGTTCAGATGAGGTCGAGTACAAGAAGGAAACCTGCTCAGCCCAGGAAAGCATCACATTGCACTGGTTAGCTCTCTAACGAGGACCGCAGCACATTCAGATGTAAGGAACAAATAAATCACCCCTCTGAAATCACAGACGGCTCGGTGCTGCCAAGCCACTACCATTCCCTGTGATACGCCAGCTGAATCGGTGCTCACGACAGCTGCTCCTAACCTTTTCGAATGACGGGAGAACATCTGATAGGCATCCCATTATTTTTCGGTTCTGAAGTTATTACGGATATTAGATGACTCAGCCTTTTGAAAACTAGGATCTCTTGTTGAAATGTTCCTTTTCATTTGACTAGGCCAAAAACCTGTGATGACATGGAAAACCTGGCATTGTTTGTGCAACACTGCAAATATCAGCTATTGCTGGCATAAAGATGAGGTACGATTGATTCTCCAGTGAAAGTAATAACGGACTGAGTTAATTCCAGGAATTTAGTTAGATGTAGCAAATAAATATGTCTTTCTCTTGGCCCCATCGATACATACTGATGAACTAAAAGATTCTGCACATAGTATGCAACGGAAACATTACAAACTTTGCCCAGGGGTTTGAATCGAGGCTAACTTTTATAGCACCCTGTAATGTTTTCCCTCAAATCTCATCTTAGTATATCATATATGTCTTCCTGGATATGACAGAGAGTCTCTGGGTCACTTTTTCATTATTCCTATATTATATCTTATCCAACACCTGATAAGTTTCCCTCCTGGTGGTAAATTCCTGTATGCTTCTACCATTCTCACTGGGCTCAGAAACGCCACCCTCCAAGGACAGTGCCCCGAGAGCCCTCCTGAAATTGAGGCCCGTCAGAGTCGACAGGACCCTGCGGTGCCAAAGTTCAGGAACTGGACTTGATGATTTGTCCGCTGATTCTGACCTGCTGTGATCAGCAGATGGATTTTTTTATTTCTCAGAGGAAGCATGGAAATGCAGAGGAAGTTTAGCTGTGACACTGCCCAGCGATTTAGCCACCCACCCACACAACCTGTGAGTCAGGTTTGAAATTTGCCTGTATTCGGTCACAAGGGCTCAAAACCCCAACTTGAAAACATTGTAATTCACTAGTTCTGACTTTTTGTTAACTTAAATCTAAAAGCCTCTGTGTTCGTTCTGAGACTCAGAGAATTCTGAAACGTTTGGCCACTTTCAAAACACATTAAAGAAATTACTAAGTTAATAAGCATGCTCAACACTTTTCATAGTTTCACATACTTTATTCAACTCAATAGTTCTTACACTGAGACGCTGCCCCTTTTTAATCTCATACTTGTATTTGCATCCCTTGGCAAATGTGGTATTTACTTGCGAAAAACTGCTTCTGTAAATTTGAAATTAGTTTTTAAAATTTTTTCTCACTAGTTTTTTTGTTTGTTTGTTTGTTTTTTTGTAAAGAGCCTTGGAAACACATTTTGAAATTTAAATTTTAACCTTAGACTCTAAAGTCAAGTTGAGTGGCACAGGGCGAGAGTAACTTGTACATACACATGTAGGTGTGGAGCGCATACTATGCAATAGCCACCACCCCATCACCCAGGTCCTTGGAGACCTCCAAATATGTCTGCTTGAGGCAAATGCTTACACTCTTTGGTCTAGCAATGGGTGAGGTGAACTATAGACAAGGCCTCTGGAAAACAGAGAGGAAAATTACAACTGCAGGCCAATCCACATGTAGTAGTTTAGGCGGTTTTCCCTGGAGGTGGTTGGGGGACCCTCTCTGCAGAATTTCGTGTGCTATTGGGACAAAAATTATACCAGGATTATGACACACCTACGATCAATTTTGTAGTTGGTTGGTATCTCCAATCTACTCAGACAGATATTTTATGCTTTTGGTGTTCAGAAAAGTTATTCCAAAGCTCTGTATTTGCATAAAACTTGGGTGAAGTTTTAAATCACCTTTATTTTATTAAACTTTTAGCTTTATTTTTAGTAATGACAAAACATCTGATTACAAAAATGAAATGTGCCTTTACAAATACACTAATTTATTCTTCAAAATGCACGTTCCTGCTCTGATTACACTGACAAAACAATGAGAAGGCTACAGTGTGGTTAGAGGGCGTGGGAGAATCTTACTGGTCTGCGGAAGGGGGACTGACATCCGCGGGAGGGGCTGCAGCTTTATTTATTACGATGTGACATAGCGTTTTCTCATTTCAAGAGCCTGGCGTCAGTCCTCGAGAGTCTCCAGACAGTTCTTAAGATATACAGTAAGAGTATAAGGTTGATATGGTAATCCCTACAACCTCACACCTTTGAGGAGAAGCTGGGATAAGCCTCTTTCTGCACCTGCAGAAAATATCTACTCCCTGCTGGTCAAGGGAAGACGTAAGCCTCACATAATACCTACAAAAGTTTCAGTCTTCCTTTCAAACTCACGATTTTACTTAATTTTGAGCAACTCAGAATTACTGTAAGGTGTAAGTACGTGTTTTTAAAAATTATATGCATGCTACAATGACTTATTTTTTTTTATTGTATTCACATCTTGCTCACTTAAAAAGTCCTATAGTTTTTACTAAGAAGCCCTTGAGGGGCGTTGAAAAGCCACCAACATCTGGGAACAAGGCGTGCTGATGAGTAATAGGGGATCCTGTTCCCAAGACACAGCAGTCACAGTGCAGCTACCTCCCTAACTTCGTAGACTCATGAGTCTCTGCATTTGACCTCTCAAATGCTCTGCTGGCCGATCCTTATAATCTTACTCTGACTGCCAAGTGCATCTCTTAGCAAACTAAGACTCTGAGCATGGGCTTCCACACAATTTGACCAATTACTCTCCTATTTCCGTAATCGGAACCCCAAGTTGCACCCAGAGTGGCAGAGCTGCCACATTCAGCCAAAAAAATTTCGATTCAGTTTGAATTTCAGATAACCAATAAATGATTTTTTTTAGTATAAGTATGGTTCATACGATATTCACCTATACTAAAAAATTATTTGTTGTTTATCTGAAATTCGACTTTAACTGGCCACAGGAAGCACGGACCCACCGCTGTGGAAATAAAACAGCATAAAACAGCACTTGCTCTTCCCACAGTGTGTTCCCCTTTTTTCCAACACTTCTATGCGTCTTCCACAGAGGCTGGCTTTCGAGTGTTAGGTCATGTCAGGCTCACGATGCCATCACTTTCCTTTCCTTTCCTAACCTTTCTAAAAGCTTTAATTCCTTTTACGTAACATCGAGGCCAACACCTCACATCACACTGTGGCTATCGATGAGCATTCGACCCATTTACTGCCCATGATGACGCGCTGGTCCCCACGGTGGATGGAGGCGAGGGAGAAAAGGTTAAATACATTCGTCACTTGGATCGTCCAAGGAACCTACAGTGAACACACCCACAGGTTTCTTTGTTTTCCAAAGCCAGAAAGAAATCCCCCAGATCGATTCTAACTGCATACGTGCATTCTTATTTCTGACCCCTTTTCCGCACTTCTAGGGTTAACCCAGGAACTCGGTGTGTGTATGTTCAAGTTCATACAGCTCGGGAAGACCAAGGAAAGAGTGAGCTGTAGTGTGTACCGTTCGGCGCTTCCACCTACTTACCAGATGATGGAGGTGTCGATTTTCTGGAACTAGGTACTATGTCACCCAGACTGGATGATGAATTTCCTCCTGATTTACTGGAGTAAAGCAAAAATGTATATTAAACCTGACAGTTATTTCGGATATCAAAACATCTGTATTGTTTAATACACATAACTACTCATTGTGTTTTTATGGAACTTTCCATTTGTTTTCTCTATGTGGAGGCAAATAATGATTTCCCAGTGGAGATTCCTGGAGCACAGGAAAAAGCCATGTGATTGTCCTTCTTTCAAATTCAAGGTTTAATTTTAAAAGGCCTTAGGAGAACAGAAGAGAACTAGGGTAATTTCTGGAGCCCTCAGATTCGCTGCCCGGATCACGAGTAGGTGATGGCAGAGATTTCCTTTGCTTCTTCTGTCTTAGAGACCCTCTGAAGCAATGTAAACTTATCATTTCTTCCTTGCTCGATTCCTGCTTTAGCTTGGTTAGTTTTAGTATATTAAGACTGAAAAAACTCAGGTTTTCATGAGCAACCTATAAAAGAAGCACACAACAATACCAAAACTTGCTAACCTTTAAAAGACACGCGAAGGAACATGACAGAGTACAGTATGAGTTAACCCTCAGATCGCATCTGGAACATTCCTCAAGCATGGTTATCATGGTGGATTAAACTTGGTTAATTTAGGAATGATTCAAAGGGCATATACCTCACAACTACCAAATTCTAAAGTGTGATATAAGACGTGATTCTGTCTTAGAAAGTTTAACATTAACATTAGATCAACAGCATTTATGTTTTGTTTTGGATTTTGACCAGTATACCAGGACGCTAAATAACATACTACTAAATGGCCTCTTTATAAATGAAGATGGAAAGGAATATCATACAAGAGTGACATGGAATTTTGAGAGGACAATCTTATTGCCTAAAGTTTATTATCACAGCTGAGTCAGGGTCTGTTTGAAATTGCTGGCTACAGTATCTATGCATTAAAGAACAATATTTACTGATGTAAATATTAATAGATGAATATAAGTCCCACTAAAATACCAGTACCAAGCTGAATTTTATTGCTACTGTTCTGGCATTTTAATCCATAAAAGAGACAAACAACAGAAAAACTTTAAACAACTAGCAGAAGGCCTCTACATATTTTTAAGGTTCTTAAAAGATACTTCAGTACATATAACAGGGATACCAGACAGTAAGTAAAATGAATGAAAACTGTTATTTATAGAAATAATTTGTGACAGTTACATAAGAATATCCATTATCAGAACCAAAACATTTTCTTCCAGAATTTCATTTTCTAAGGGGCTAAGTCTAATTTCAGTTCAGTTTTATTGAAATTCAGTTTTCTGAATTTCAATAAAAGTCAAAGTACTATTTGAATTGTGTAAAATTGCGACAAATACTGCAAATAGTCAAAATGTTCAGAATGCAAATTTGCCCTTAACTTTTAATTCTGTAAAAATGCCACGTTCCTGAGCTGTGCCCCAGTTTTACGACCTTGGTTTTTATAATTTCTATGTCGGACTTTTAAAATACTTCTGAATTCTGCTTATGTCCCCAAAACACTATTCAAAATGTTATGAGACAAATGAAGAAACTTCTGAAAGTAAGTAAAGATATTTTCACTTATTTAGGCAAAAGCTTAGGTAAAAAGACAGGACAAAATGAAATCAAGAAAATCAAAGGAAAATGTCTATGGTTATAGAAAAGGTGGCCCAGCTCCCTGAAATAAGTGAGGAAATGTGACACTCCCCAAATGCAGATAATGTGTAATTCTTTAAGGAAAACACGCAACAGCAAACAATATATCTAATGTAGTAACTAATAACAGATAGCAATGATGATGATTTGTTCTGAGCTTATTGTGCCAGGTCCTGGCTACATGTTCGCAGTGTCTAGCCAGGTAGGTCATACGAAGTCAGGCTACAGTCAGATTGACTGGATTTTCATCCTGATTCTACTGCTTTCTAGTTCTGTGACCTTGGTCAAGTTCTCTAACTTCCCTCAGCCTTTTTCCTCATCTGTGACATGGAGGATCTAACATGTACCGTTCCCACAGGTTCTTACAAAGCTGGGCTGACCAGGGATGCCCAGTTGGGAGGCAGAAAAAACCGTGCTTCCTTAATCATTTTGGCAAAAACTTCTCTCTTTCACCCTTTAGAAGTAGCTGTCCTTTCTCACTTTGTATATGAAGAAGCAGACAAAGATACACAAGTCTGTCTCTGCAAAACCCATTCCAAATTTTCCATAATGCTGTTCTACAAAACACTATTCCTAAGACATAAACCAAGAAAAGGTTTTATATGGTAATTTTAGTATGTGTTGAAAAATACCCCATCCCACTATCCAGATTCACAGTGGACACTAACATTTTAAAGGCTCCGAAAAATCCTAAAATAACTTTTTACTGCGTAGTACTGCCCTGACCTTATTTGACCATGGAAGCCTCTTCTCAAGTGATTTGACAGGAACACTCTGGAAAATGCTGAATTATCCTTAACAAACTAAAACCAAAACAAAACAATCCCCAGCTGAGATAACTTCAAAGTTCAATAAACCATATACGGTATTCCCAAATGGATAACAGCAATGGCTATGCCCCAGAAAAATAAAATTTCTCCAAATTATGAGATGTTAGCAACTAGTATTAAAATACCATTATCAGTATAGAGAATAGCAAAATAGGCAATAAAGCCAACAGAACACTAGGAACGGAATGAATAGTATCAGATCATCAACATCCTACAGGTTAAATGCATGTGCTTTATCTCCATGCCTCTACTTTTTTGTGACTAAATGCATCTCATAATCGGAGGGCCTCCGATAACCCAGGGATTAATAAAAGTCAAATATGGGGTAGAGGTCCCCCAAAAGGGAGATCCATCTGAACTAAAAGATCCTCTCAGTTAAAAAACACTAGAGAAGATACATCTTCTAAATTCTTGCTAACACTAAAACATTATCGTTGACAAAAGATTTGCTTCATTATATAAACGAAATGTAAACTAAAGAAAATAGAAGCCTACCTATTTATATTAAAGAAACGCCTTGGCCATATCACAGCCTTTCACATAGGGAGAAGTAGGCCATGTTCTTGAACTTGGCTGCTTAGGGTTCACTTTCAAATTCACTCCATGTTGGAGTAACCCTTCTAGTGTTTCTTTTAGTGGGGGGCAAACCACCACCAGAATCCTAGGAAGGATTATTCAGCCTCAGCCTATTACATAAATCATTTAATTGCTATCTGCAAAGGCAATTTTAACCGTTTTCATATTGAGTTTCCCTTTAAATGCTTAGCAGTAGGGAGAACTGAAAATTGAGTTTCTCAAGTGAAAATGAAACTAACAGGCCACAAGGGCTGCTCTTTGCCAATAACATCTAAGACTGCCAGCTCTAAAACGTCTTCACGCCATGCCAGGCAGCTACAGACACTGGGATTAGTCACCAAGGTTGTCCAGTGCCAGAATATTTTCAGTAAAGGATTAAGACTTAGGAATTTCCTCTGCACTGATGCCTGAATTTAATAGTCTATGACCTTAGCTATTTTTCATTAATGATATCGATTAATTTGATGCTCTCCCAAATTGGGTGAAAATGAGATGCTAGGATGAAGATTTTAAAATGCAGGATTTGTGTTTCTATCAGTAAACCCCATCACCAGTCAACGTGGTGACATGTTGAACGCAGCAAACAATGGCACATGGATGATGGTACAGTCTGAACTTTTACACAAACACGACATTTTTCTCATACCTGGAGTAGAATTTCCCTTGCTTGGCTCTCTGTTCATGCTGTAGCCTCATATTTTCTAGTTTCACTGGGCTTGGAATGAATCCGATTTCACAGCCTTCTTTAACCAATCGCCCTATCCACCAGTCATTGTTAAATTTCTAAACGCAAAACCAAATTTGTTAAGATCAGTACACAGAAGTTCGAACCGTCAAATTATCTTTTTCCCCGTATTAACTACTTTCAGAGGAGAGAAATACTATGGAATTTACAATGAACTATATACCACAATTCAAGAAACCTTTAGGTTCACGGGATGAGCACGTAAAAGTGAAGTATTTTTGGTGAAGATGAAGAATTTGATTAAGAATTAAGACTAGTCTGAATTCTATCATAGCTGTTGCTGTCACTGTGAGTAGGTTAAACTTCCCTCTTTCAAAGATTAACTGCCATTTCTAACAGGAGGCCATTAGGAATTAGAGTGTCACAGGGGTCTTCCCCTTATACAACCTGATTCATTAGGAGTATTTTCGAGTAAGAGATAAATACTGAAATCTACCTGAACTGTTTTGTGTCAGAGCAAAATTCATTGTTGTATAGACAGGTTTATAACTAACCTGGTGCACTGTTCACAGGTGCTTTCTTTACTTCTGTTGATGTTGCTAATTTCTTTCTCGCAGACGAAATATTTACCCTAAATCTTTATATTGGGTTTGATTTCCCTCAACCGAATAGTATTTTTCAAGTTTGTTCTTGAACATTTCAAAGGAGAGTATCCATTGCCTTTTTTTTTTTCTTTCTCCTTTCATGGGTAGAAAGATTCCTCTCCAAGCATCAGCCATGAGGAGGACGCCCTGGATTAACCCGACTTCCTGTCAGTCAAGCCAAATTCTGGACCGCCATCACTTCTAAAAACTTCCTCTATCCTTCCTTCCTTAGCCAGTATTTTGCATCTCTTTCTAAACGTTAATGAAATGGTAGGCTCTAAATTCTCTAGGCTCTTTTAATTGGCAGTCCCCACCTTCTTGGCTGACAGCTTTTTGTGCAGCAAGCACTTAAATTTACATATGCTTCCTAGAACACATCCTCCCCTAGGCTCCAACTGTAAATTCCTGCGGGTCTAAGAAACCTCATCATCGCACACGGAGAAAACGTCATGTAGGGAGGATTTCTGGCCTTTTAATACAGTGTGCTGCACAGCAGGCATTGGATAAATGTTGACTCACAATAAACCTTAATTAAGGGTGATTTTTTTCCAGTTAACAGACTTGAGTCATCGTTAACTGAAAGGTGGTGACTTGTGACATGGAGGAAAAAGGACTTTCTTGCTATCTGTTTCTTGCTTTCTTGGCTCCAACTCCTCCTATTTTCCCTTCCAGTGCAGAAATCTGTCATCGAAGGAGGATAAAGCCACCAGTGGTCTGAGTTGAGACACTATCAGCAGAGAGGAGAGACCATGAATTCTAGATATTATTATTAAGCCCTCCCCAAATGGTTAAACTCGAAACGTGAGGGGAGAACCATACAAAGTCAGGGTTAAAAATTAAGATAAAAAGCACAGGTTAAACATAAAAAAAGATCATTTCCTCCAGTAGCTTCCGATTTCTGGGTCACAGAGCCCAGGGGAGCCTTGAAATTATTGCAAGAGGCCTGCGACTTCTTTCTTCTTTGAAAGGGTTATATTTATATTAGAAAAGGTTGAGAGGCACCGATTTCGTGTGCATGTTACACAACTACGGCTCTATGCAATGCTATTTCACAGCAATAAGGAATAAGAAACGATATTTCGAGGTTAAAAATCACGAGGACGGGAATTCAGATTATTTTCTTACTTCCTTAACATGCAGAAAATCTTTTGCTTCAAATGAGATGGCCATGCCTGGCACTGGGACATCATCTTCATGGGCTGCACTGTAGCTGACATTCGTCCGAACTGCAAATGCAACGGGCTTTGTCTAAAGATGGAAAAGGAAGGGAGGAAAAAAACATAAGAAATGAAACAAGTGTCCTCTCCCTTTTCCCTTCAAATAAAAACACACGGAAAAACTATTGTAATCCTTGTTGTTTTTTCCACCTTGGTTCTCGATCACAAAACAGCTTATTAGTATTCAAAACACTAGGCTCTCAGCTACGAATCTCCCATTTCCTCATCTAGACAAAGGCCATTGTTCTCTTTGAAAGCACTACAAGTAAGGAAGGTGACGATGAACTACTGAAATATGTGTTTACAACATGACAGTTTGTAGCAACTGGAAATCAGTAAACACACACAGGGATAAAATGACCAATTCTCAGGTTTTAATGAAAAGACTTAGTAAAGGCCGCCCCTACCCCAAACATCTACTTTAAATAATAATTAATGACACAATTTCAAAAGGTACAATGTTTTGGATGAAAAAAGAACCACAGAATATATCTTATTTCTGGCTGCCAGGAATTATGAAAGTTATGACCTTTTATTCTATTATTTTCTCCTTGAGTTCCCTCAGCCACTAAAGATGATAAAGTTAGCTATCTTTCATTATTTGGCGCTTTGCTAAATTACAGACAACTGTTTGTCTTCTAGCTATGTAATACTTGTTTATCCACAAACTGAAAAAAAATAGGTAGGCTCAAGAACAGCAAAAAGAGATGTTGTTCTAACTGGCATTGTGTTTCTTTCACATTATGGCAAGTGAATTTCTTCTGAGCAGTTTATATCTATTTAACCAACTCTTCACCTAGACTTATCAGGGAGGACAAGGAAGAATTGGAATAGAGAACCCATCTTCATTTCTAAATTTTCCAGGTCATCCATTCTACACAACTGCTATCTGGGTTGAAGACTGAGCTAAGAGCCATGAAGTGACCCAGATCCATTCACAATATGCAGACCGGAAAAGAGGACCAAGTTCCGGAAATGGGCACGGTAGACATGAAATGGTCTTTAATATTCGAAATCCAATTCTTGCTATCCATTACGATTTTTAATGACGATTTTTAAAGAGGTGCTACTTCTTATATGGAAATATGAGCTTAAAAAAAGTTGCCTGTAGTCCTACCACTGAAACGAAGTCTTTAATAGCATAATGGTATTTCCATTTTTTCTGAAAAAATTTTAAATACATAGATTTTATTCCCATAACTGCAATCATAATAGATTTAATTTTATCCAGTTTTTAAAGTAATACAGCATTTTTCATGTGATATACTTTTTTAATCTACTATTTAAAAAAATTACCAACATTCACCCTTTTTTGACATTTAAGTTTACAATTTTTTATCACTATAGTTAAGTATTCTGCTCTGAAAAATCATTGTTAAAAAGCCTCTTTCTATTTAGAATTCTTTCCTTGGGATAAATTCCCAGAGATAGTATGACTAAGCCATGAGTTAGCAAGACCTTTTAAAATTCTATTCCAAACTACTGTCCAAATGGGCTGCACTATTTTAAACTGCAACCATAAGTATATGATGGTGCCCTTTTCAATAATATGTAGTCTTAATCAGACTCAGTTTTACTGCTAGAAATAGGATTTTCCTGAGTAGATCCATCCATTATTCAGGAGAGTCTTGATCATAAAAATAGAGATATGAGATCTTTTTCTTTTAACGGTAGCATGAACTTTCATTTCCCTCAGGGTCCTTTATCCCTTGCTGAATACATGTGGCATGTATATTTTTCATCCCTGGAAGACATAAATTTTAAATGTACAACTCTACAGAGGTGCCCATGGGAAAATCTCATGTCATTTATGCAAGCATCAACTTTTCAAACATTGGAGCAGCAGGAAGAGGGGACACTAAAAAAAAAAAAAAAAAGAAAGAAAGAAAAAGAAAAAAGGGGCAGAGAAAGTCAGCATATCATAACAGGAGCCATAGATATTAATTTTATGTTCCTAGATTAAGCCATCAGTTCACGGTGCGCCACCTTTCTGGGCTCACCTACTATAAGCAAAGATGCTACCCTGAGCTGGGAGCTGTAAACAGAGTTGGCTTTATAGAGCACACACGTAGGAAAGAAGGACCACAAACCCTGCCCCTCAATATCCTTACTTCAGAAACTATATCTCTAAAATTAGAATTGGAGCGTGGTCAAAGTGGAGGCGGGGAACAGATGTAGCCAAGTAAGAAAGCTTATCAGCTTCACAGAAAGACCCCGGGATGCTAACCGAAGGGGCCAAATGACATCCTGAACTCACTTCTGCTCTACCTTGAGCAGTACGTCCATAACATGGGAGGGATTTCCCACATCAATTCTATTCACATGGGTTCAAGGGCAGGGGATTTTGAATGGACCTGGATTTGAATCCTATTCTGCTGCTTAGTAGGTGAGTGGTCTGGGCAAATTCCTTACTCTCCCTGAGTATGTTTCCTCATAGCTAAAAGCACAACAATCTGGCAAGTTGTTATGAGATTACAGAAGATGCAGATCACAAGCCTGGGCTAGTGTCTGGTACAGAGAGGGAGCTCAGGAAATGGGCACCTACCATGTTCCAGAAATAAATGCTATACATACATACCTACCTACATATATATATGTTTTCCATGGTCCATCATCAGCTAAGGTCCAGCACAAACGATTTCCCCTGTGATTCTCTACTGTAACCCTCTCAAAACTAACTAGATTACCACGGTTTAATACCTGCCACATGACGCATGCTAAATATAACAAATATATTCAAGATGTTTTTCTCCATCGTGGACTCTTTCTCATTCCCTAGGATATGAGAACATGAAAAGGTTTTCCCATATGCATTTCATTCACAGTGTCCTATCTTTTTAATTATAGTGTCTTATCTCTTTAATTCTAATTTTCTTTGATGATCTTCAGATACGAAAGCTTTTTTTTTCCCCCCCTCTCTTCAACCAACTTGGAATCCGAAGGGAACCTCCTCTTAAGGAATCTTTTACTTTTTATCCCATGTAACCATGCTTTATCAAACGTGTCCTGCTTTAAGCTGACATCTGTGTTTCAGGCCTTCTCACAGTGTGTCCAGGGCCTCCCAGGACTTTTCCTCTCATCACTCGGGCCTGTCCCCTGGTTCCTACCCGGACACTCACTCTCAGTCTGGAAGCCTGCAAATTATTTTGGGTTCTAGCATCACTTCTGTAATCAGGTCCTTGGGACATGGTTCACACATCTCAACTTCCCTCTCACATCCATCATAATGATTTGTGACTATAACCAATTCTTGGGGCTCTTATGTCATATTTTTTTTTCTCCCCATGGAAAAGCAAAGTCCTGGGAAGAATGAACAAACCGGAGCTCAGAAACCACGGTCCTACAGACGTCTCACGGGAACACCAGGACAGAGTGGACCGTGGTGACAGATTGAGCTCTAAGCCACCCTGGGACACAGAGGTATTCTGGGCCAGTACCTGCTGAGTACTGGTGAGCTCTGAGAAGTGGGATTGACCCAGGTCATAGGTTCCCCCCTGAAGATGACCTTTACCCACCCTCCAACTCCAGGGCTTCCCAGGTTTGTCTGAATGCCTGGGTCATGCTCAGAGAGGGAGCAAGGTAGAAAGCATGTATAAAGGTGGCCCGTGGCCCTAGGTAGAACCCTTTTGGGACTGACGATCGTGGAAGGGTACTAAAACCCAAACCTAGATTTAGACTTCGCTTCAACCTACTCTGCAGAATCATTAGGATACTCTAAGTTGATTGAGATACTATCTGATCCTTAATTCCAGATGGCTTCCACCCCCTTAAGGTCAGGCCTGTGCCATAGCCTGCATCTGCTTTTGCTGTCTCTCTCCACCTGGAATCCTGGCTAACTTGTTTTGTGCTATGGAAGGCCGGGCACATTCTATTCTCCCAGTCTTGGTGTCTCACTCTCCTGTGCCAAGGAAAAAGGAACTTATGGGTTCCTCTGCCCTTTTCAGTGCCTCATATCCAGTATATGCTACAGAGCATAAGGGTGGTGGGTAAAACACTCGTGACTCCTCCGAGCTCCCCCCTTTTTTTTTTTTTTGGCACATGGAATTACAAATTCGCCACACTTTAGCTTGTGGACTAAACCTAAAGAGGTTCTCAAAATAAATCAATAAGTACCAATTTGTAGAAAAGCGGCATCTCATTATCCAGGCAGTAATGCCAAAGTGCTTTAGAAACACTAAGACCGCATCATTTCTGAAGAGAATGAATAAGTCATACAAATATAAAGAAACTGTGTTTCTCCTCTTCCAGGTCCTTCTTCGTCTTGCACATGGCACAATTTATAAAAGCTTTAAATAATTTATAATTATGTGTAGATAGTTACCTTTAACAAAATTTCAACAACTCTTTTTCCCAGGCGAAGAAACTGAGGCACAAAAAAGTTCTCCTGGGTCATAAATAATGGCAGTGAGATTCAAATCCAACTATCTCCCTCTAAAGCCTGAGTTCTTTCTGCTGTACTAGACTGCCTTTCATCCCAAGAAGTATGCTGATGGCGATTTTAGAGCATTTAGATGTTTGTGTGAAACTTTAAATACCTGAAAGTTACATTTCACAAAATGCTCACTAACTAGTTGGTGCAGAAAAGGGTAAAAAATTAGGCCTGTGTCTGCCCTATAGCCTAATTTGTCCACCTCCCTTTTTATATAAAACACGAAACAGAGAAGAGTTTTATGTGTTAGAACCATGAGCATTCATTAGAAACATCATGCATTTTTGTATCTTTGCACTTAAATCAACCTGTGGTCCAATCGGTCAATAACAATGTCAAATTACGATTTTTGTTTATCTGTATATGCTTTTCTTTCTCCACATCTCTTTTTTCGCCACATATAAAGCTATATTTCATGCAGAGAGAATCGAGATGTTACATGTCTTCCAAAAATGCCGCAAAGGACGCTACAGAAATCCAGTTACTATAGTTCTAAAAGTGTGAAGAAGTCACGGAAAGTTCCTTATAGAAAATGCTTCATGGACTACCTTTAAGGATTTTAACTAGCCTCAAAGTTACTTTGGGAGCATTCTAACTGTGCAAGTTTATTACTCTTGGAGAGATTACTCTTCTGAATCCCTCTCCTGTAGCAGCTGTTGCTGCAACGGCTCTTCGAAGTATCGCGAAGGTTCTTTGGCCTTGACTGGGATCGCTCAGGGAGTTTTACCCAGCTAAGAGCTCCTTAAGGAGGACTTCTTTTGATGGATGGCTGCACTTAGTTATCAGTACAGCGGACTGCTGCCGAAGAAACAAAGCTCCTGGTTTCACCACCTCCCTCCAGCTCCACTACAGAGCATCCTAAAAACCCAGAAGGATGGCCCAGCAGCAAGCACTCAGCCCTCCCACTTTCCTCTGCCTAGATGTTTCTGCTCTGACTCACGCCCTGTAAGCCCCACCTTCATGTCCTTCACCTGCTGTCACATACGCTCTCCTCTGCTTAGAGAAAGATGGCTGGGTTCAACCATCAACAGACATGTATGGGAGCCAATCTGGCAGGTTCAGAAGAATATGTGTGGATAGTTCTGGGGCCATAGGTCTTGCTTTTTCTCACAACCAAAGGATGCTCCATTAGCACTACAGAGGCCGTGCCTGTGGAAGTTACTAGGCTCCCGTCAGAGATATGTTTGAGTAATTTTTATTTTCTCGCAACCTTCTGAAAGCACTAGACCAAAGGCTATCAGAAAACAATTATCGTAAGGGGCTAATTAACTTAAAAACATCTCTTATAGCCAATAATTCCACTTCTGGGAATATAGCCAAAGGAAATGAAAGCACTATGTCAAAGAGATTATCTTGTAGCCCCCATGTTCATAGCAGCATTATTTATAGTAGCCAAGACATAGAAACAACGTGTAAGTGTCCATCAACAGATTAATGAATAAACACTTTGTGGTCACAATGAAATATTATTCAGCCATAAAAAAGAAGAAAATCCTGCCACTTCTGACAACATGGATGGACCTTGAGGGCATTATGCTAAGTGAGATGAGTCAGACAGAGAAAGACAAATACTGTATGATCTCACTTCTATGTGGAATCTCGAAAAACAAAACCAAACAAAAACTCTTTGGTCTTGAAGTAGAATAAAAGAGATTTTCACAAATTCATGGCACTATTTCTAGTTTTCTTTCTAAACAATGACTTAATGAATTAATAGTGAACCTAATCGTTTTAACGGATATAACAAAATGTTTACCCTCAGTTTATTAAAATGTGCTAGTGACAGAATAGCTATTGTTAAAAAGCAAAAAAAAAGTAAAATGAAATTCATTCAAGAATAAAATAAACTTCTGATCATGATTAATATAGGTACTTGAATTTTCATGCATTGATTTTTGCATTTCTTAATTCAAAGACACGTTTTACTATGCTACATAGCAAAGCATGTTTTTCCATTTTCATTCTGAAACCATCAATAGCTAATAACAAAAAGAAAATCCATAGTTTCTCTTAACATCTATAATGGATTTGTCTTAAATATTAACTACTCCCAACTTACAATATTTGAAAAAGAGATTTAAAGAAAAACATGACCCAGATTCCTATTATAAGATGACTATGAAAAGAGAGCTTAAAAATCTAATCAGTTTTTTGATCCACTTTTTTGTGGTACAAAATTATTTCCTGTAAAACATGCTATACTCTTCTGTAATTTTAAATGAATTCCATGGGAGTATAGCCATTAAGTCTTATGTAGGAAATATCAAGGAAACCAAGAGATGGCCACATACTTTCAGGAATAAGATCACAGCTAGATGCTTTACTAATACTAATACCTACTAATACTTTAGTTTCCAGTTATCCTTCTCTGATTTTAACGTCTCAGCATAATTTTTCTAGTTTCGGTGATCATCAATAATCCTTCCAATATAAAATGAAAATTTTCAGCTTTATTTTATTCCTTATGTATAGGCAAAAGATTCTACAGTATGTTGTGAAAAATCTTGCTTTGAGTCTTGCCGGTCATTGAACTTTCAAAAAAAAAAAATCTTTGCTTAATTTATTCTAAACTACCAAGGGTAGTCTGAGAATTCTTTAGCAGCAAAACATAACAAACCATACTGATAAAAAGAATGTAACAACTGATTATGTATCCTGATAATTGAACATTTAATCAGACAGAATAAGCAGATAACCACAGATCTGTCACAAGATAAAATTTACACACTTGAGAAATCCAAATTTCTTCTCCGCAATTGAATCAATGAATATTTATTAAGTATATGCTTACTTTCTCAAGTTTCTGTCCTCACATAGCTTAACTTATATTCTAGTAGAGGAGATATAAGATAATTGATAACTTCAATTAATGAATAAAAGAAAACAAAGTTATATGAGTAGAGAGTAACCATGGCGGAGAGAATGAACATGCAACTATGAAAGCTTGTCAGGGCAAGCTTCTTTTGAGTTTTCAGTGACCCATCCATCCATCCACCCTTCTATCCATCACTTATGTGACAGGACAATTGGGATAGACCAGTAAATAAGATCCCCTGCCCTCTAGGAGCAAATATTCTCGAGGGGGAGATAGATTATGAAGTCTAAACTTCATAAACAAAGTATATAATGTTAGAAGGCAATAAAGGCTAGAGAAAAAGAAAAATCAAAACAGAGTAAGGAAAACCAGGGTTCAAGGTGAGGGGGCAGGTACAGTATTAAACAGGAGTACAGGAAGCCTACGTCAAGGAGGTGACATCTGAACAAAAGCATGCAGGAGGTGAGGGAATGCAGAGGTGTGAACTCCAGCAGAGGGACTAGCCAGAGTTCCGGCCCTCGAGTGGGAGCTGGCCAGACATGTTGAGAGAAGATAAGGTCAGGACAGCTGAGTAGAGTGAATCAGGGAAAGAACAAAAACTGAGGTCAGGGCTCTCGAGTTGTGTGTGGCTTTGCAGGTCATAGTCAAGACTTTTGGCTTTTATTCTGTGAGATGTCACTGAAGGATGTTCAGCAGAGGAGTGATGCGGTCTGACATGTTAAAAGGACTACAGTAGCTTTTGAACTGAAAAGATACTTTGGGCACTTTTGGGTGGAAACAGAAATCCACTGGAAACTATCGCAGTCATCCAGGTGGAGAGATGACAGCGGGTAAATCAGAGTGGCAGCAGTGGACATAGTTAAAAACGGTCCAGTTCTGGACACATCTTCAAAACTGAGCCAACAGGATTTGCTGGTAGATTTGACATGGGTGTGAAAGAGAGTCAGCGATGACGCCGAATGTTTTGGATCTGAGCCATTAGAATAATGGAGTACCCATCGAGCGAGACGGAGAAGGTGACAGATGGCCAGGAGGCAAAAATTAGGAGTTTGTTTTGAACATGTAAAATCTGAGATTGTCTAAAACATCCAAGTAGGGTTTGGAAGAGTGCTTAAGGTCTGCAAGTTTGGGAGAAAGATCTGAACTACAGATACGAGGTTGCAAATCGCGGGCATAGGGATGACATATAAAGCCGTGAGTCTGGACGAGGTTGCCAAGGAAATGAACACACATGGGAACACTCCAGCTACAGAAGAGGCTTGGAAGGATCAACAGTGAGACAGAATGACTGCTCAGACTGCAGTTTTCAGGAAGGAAGTATTCCAAAGGACAGGAAGTGATCGACTCTGTCAGATAAAGGGAGGAAACGGAACACTGAGTCCAGACAGTTCTTTAAGAAATTTTGCTACATAGGAGAGAGAGAAATGGGGTACTAGATAGCAGGAAAAGTGGGTCAAGATTTTTTCTTTTAAAGTAAGAGAAATAACAACTTGTGTCTATGTTGATAGAATGAGGCAGTAGAGAGAAAAGGTGATGATAAATGATCAAGAGGTCAAAATTACCGGAGCAATGTCTCTGCTTAGACACGGGCAGCAGTGGGATCCGGTGCTCAAGGAGAGGACGTGGCCTCAGACACGTGGCCTAGGGATTTCGTTTCTGCAAACAGACAAGGAGATAACGTGCACAAGTGCAGATGCTGGCTGCTGAGGTGACGGAATGTCACTTTCTAATCATTTCAGTTCCTCAGTGGAATAGGAAGATGGGAATAAAGACAGGAAAGAAGGTATTAGAGGTCTGAGATGGTAGAAGAGGATGCAATACAGTCATTTAAGAGAATAGGAGATTAAATGGACTGGGAAAGTGTGGTGGGACTGCCTGGCAGTATCAAAGACCCACTTGAGACTCAAGGTCATGAATTTATAGTAAGTTAGCCATACCGTGCTCAACTATAACAAGCACCATTACACGGGTAATAGACTTAAAAGCATAATCCTGCACCAAAATATTATGGCTTTAAAATTACCCTTTTCCATCTTGCTCTGAATTTTCTACTGCAGTTTCACAGAAGTGTATATTATAGTATGTGTACGTACATTCTATATATATTTGGAAACTTTTTTACACACTTCCTTGAATTGATCTCTTATACTAGGTTATAACCCTTTTCAGGTGAGTGATTATATTCTTATTTTTTTTTATCCTAGCCTCCAAGAATTTACCATAGTGCTGCTTACACATTAATAACTGTTAAAGGACTCGATTAAGGGACAGATTACTCTCTGTTAGAAGGGTCAATTATGAGCTCTTTGTTCAGCTCTTACTCAGTGGAAGGTTCTGTCACCAGAGCTCCAGGGCCCGCAAAAACCGAATGGCTAAATCAATACGGAAGCGAGGTTGGTCTGATCAGGATTTTGTTTTGTGTAATTAATATGCATGTATGTAAGTGCAAGTATACATATTTATTAAATTTGAAATAGCTATATTAAGAATTGAGGAAAGGAGCACATGTTTAAAACAAAATTTGAGACCTTATCACCCTAAAAACCACTGAAGTGACTAACAATCACAATGTAAAATTAAAACTGTATATGGAGCAAAAATATATGGAATGTTTGTTTCCTCTTTCAATAAATGATTAAAAAGTACATAAGCTGTGCTCCCCATCCCCGTGACCATCTATCAACTAGTAATTTGTACTTCTTTAACCCTTCACTCCATTCTCCCCCAAACCCCCATCCCCTCTGTCCGTCACCAAATTGTCCTCTATATTTGAGCACAGCATAGGAAATGCAGTCAGCATTAACACATTGGCTAGGTGGAAAACCAGAGAAGGAGTAATTAGGGGGATCATTTTATAAACTATATAAATGTCTAACCAATGTACTATATATGTGAACTTAATTTAAAACAAGTGCATAAGCTCTTGCAAAGGTGTTTTGGGAAGTGAATAATAGTAATCCTTAAAATACTGCACGCACTTTAAAAAGCTTAACTGAAATGAGAAATAAAAGTAACATTTATGAGCGCCGAGGTCGAGGTAGTGCTCAAAGGTGCAGAACCCACACGCAAGGTGCAACAAGATCAGACTAATACTGACATGTAGATCTATTCATCTATCCATCGAGAGATAAATACAGCACAACCCTTTCCTTTCTGCTTATCAGAGAATTGATCACTTCGGATCTGAGATCTTCGGGGATGTACAGGAGTAACCACCAGTCACCAAGGAAAGCAAACATTCATGGAGAAATTTATCCAATGAAAAATCCCATATGAAGAAGAGCAATGATAACCGTAATTTTGGTGAAGTCCACTCTCATCCAGAATTAGGAGAGCAGTCTCCTTCTACCAGAGGGCACTGCCTTCTCCCTTCCCCCTCGTCTCTCCCTAGAGCAGTATCTTCGAAAGGCACCTCAGCTCCTCCGGGGAAAAAAACCGATCCTGGGAGACAGGGCTGGATTTTATGTATTCCAGGTTGTGAAATGGCTGTCTTCCTGCCTTAGAGGAAATGTGAATTTTCTTAAGAAGAAAATAACTGTTTATATTTTATTTCACTACTGATTAGTCTTACCAAGCGTGATAACAGAATTTCTCAAGTTATTTAGAAGCCGATGACATAATTTAGGAGCAAGGCATTTTTACTTTAGGCTTGAAAAAGAAAACCCCAAACCCAGATTTGTTTTTTCTTCGGTTGTTGACATGGTCTGAATGTTTGACTGAATGAGGTCATAAGGGCGCAGCCCTAATCCGATGAGATTGGTGTCCTTATAAGAGGAAGAGGAGACACCAGAGAATTCTCTCCCTGGGCACACACTGAAGAGCGAGCGTGTGAGGACACAGCAAGAAGGGGACCATCTGCAAGCCAAGGAGAGGGGCCTCACTGGAAACCAACCCCGCCAGGTCAAAAATCTTTAGGAAAAGTGTGGAGTCCTATGTGGCTGGGTTCAGAGATATTCACTGAGTCTTTTCTGCTTTGGGTTGGCTGCATTTTTGTGTGTAGTTGCTGCTTCTGACTTTTGTCTCTCTCTGCTTATCTGTTGTATTTCATCAGTGTAGCTGCCCCATTTCTCAGATAGTTGTCTCTAAAGGTTACCGTTTCTATTTTTTTTTTAAGTGCAAAAATTAAAAAACAAAACAAAACAAAAGCATGGTGAAAATAGGACCATCTCAGCAGGGACCAGGTGCATCATTCTTCAAAGGGCCTTAATCAACGAAATGTGGCCCAGAAACATCCAGAACCTCGGATACCACTGGTTTTACACGTCGCCATTGAAGTTCTGCTCAATAATTTCATTCCACATCAAGTACAGGAATGAAGGAATTCAGAGGAACTGATCGTAATATCCCTTCCACACGACTGCTTTGCATTTAAACTGTTAGAAAAGTGACTATTCTGTACTCATTTAGAAAATTATACACTACAAAGAATTTCCAGAGCAGAGTTCTAACCAAACACAACTTAAGCCTTTACAAAGTACAGCCTGACAAACACGGGGAGACACGTTATATTTGGTTTTAATTCCATAATCTTCCCTTTCTTCTCTACTCCAACAGCTGTGGTTTTAGCGAAGTCCACACAGTTCTAGTGAACAAAAGTTATGCACGCTTGTGTGTGTCTATCCTGTTATTGTTTATTTCACACTGAGTGCTTTGTTTTTCTTAAGCAGAAAAAAAAAAAGGAACAAAGCACCTCCAGGACCAAAACCAAATGTTTAGGCAGGGAATTAATTAGTGCAGAGACCTGGAGGCGGCAAGAGTAACACGAGACCTTTCTGATTGTTCACTCTCTAGAAATTTGTAAAGCCTTTGTGGCTACCCTTGCTTCAGTGTTGCGTGACTTTGTAACTGACTGCCACTGTGCTTGAGAAGGCAGAACAGGGTCCAAAGGAGCAGACGCTCAAGGAAGGCAGAAATCAGCTCAATGTAAGAAAATTTTCCTAATAATGACAAATGCTGACTACTGACTGGGTTGTATTTTTAGATGCAAAGTTATCATTTGAACATCCACAATTAAACACCGTTCATAATTTGTATTAAGATAAACTGAGGCGTATTCAAATGTTCGAGATTTTACCTGGGCCAACATCGACTCAAATCAGGCAGTGCCAAAACAAAGTAGTTAGGAGTCCTCCGCCAATAGGAAGTAGGGGAAGAGCTTTTATAGAGAAGACGCAGAGGCAAAGCAAGGACATTATCTGATTGGCTACAGCTTAAGCGGTTTTCTTATTTGGGAAAGACTAGCTGGCTATTTGTGATTGGTTGCTTTTACAATTTGTTTTCTGAGATATGACTCTGACTGAAGTTTTGGTGTACTTAGGTAGGTTATCAAGGTATTACAGCCACCTCTGTCTGATGGCCTCCTTGTGTAATTACTTGAAAGCTTTTAATTACTCTAAAGGTAGTTACTAAAGCAATCTCAAATATCTGCTCAAGACATCTTCAGTTAAGTCAGGGGATATTTCCAACTTCCCTATGGCCTTCTGTGAGTCAAGGTTTTAGAAAAAGTAATTGGGTGTGAATGTAAGAAGTAATCAGCTTGACCTAGGCATATCTGTGGCAATTAAAAGATATGACAGCCTGGGAAACACTTATTTTTCCAAATACTATTAGACTGTAATAATTAATACTTGCCTTGATTTACTGAGTTGTTACTACATAGAAGTCACTGTACTTAAACGTATCTGATTTAATCTCCACAAAAACCCTATGGTCAGGTGTCTAGTAAGTGAGGAGCTGGGATTCAAACACAGGTCTCTTGTCACTACAAAAGCACATGTCTCTTATAGCCACTGTACTGTCACCAGGAAAAATCACAGCCTCTTTTTCAATACTTTCATTGTTATTTATTTCTACTCATTCTCTCATTTTTCTAAAATTCCTAGAACATGTCATCATATCCCATGGAAATACTATGAAGTTTACTTATTTCATAACTTCTCGTAAAGTTTTACTCATTCATATTTATAACTCTTCAACTATTTTTAAATTCAGTGTTCTTTCATTATAGCTTTTATATTTGTTCTTTCTATATTTCCCAGTTGAAATTCTTACAAGAAATATATACTCAACCGAATTTTCCCTTTAAAAAATTTAACTACAAAAGTAAAAAAAAAATTAAAAATGTAGTAAACCAACGGAAGGGAATGTCATCTATAAGTGCACTGTCTAACACTTTAGAGACTATACATATACTTTTTAAGAAGTAAAAATATCATAATAAACATAAAATTTTGTAACAATTTATTTCATTTAAAAAGCTGTTGTCTTTCCAAGTAATTTTTAATAGCTGTACATATTGCTATCCATTGAATAAGTAATACATCTTATTTAACCCATTAGATGACCTCTCAGTTTCCCAGAAGGCAGAAGCCAAGGAAAATGTTTATACGGGAGTGTAACACCAGGAAACAGATGAGGGATGAGAGAAACGCAAAAAGGAGAGAGAAGGAAATAAAAGGAGGACCCATAACTGACTTGGCGGCCACCGGGTCTGACTGACTGTTAATTCTCCTGAACTACCCTCTGAGAAGCCATGTAAACCGTGTCTCAAGACAGTCAGTCCATCAGGAAGAGAGCGTTATCTAACCACTTCAATCACCCACTGGTCCAAGGTGTGCCCCACTGGGTGTGACTCGCCTATGCTTCCAGGTACTCGACATGATAGACAGTATCCACTGGGACACCTCTCGGTCAACAGGGAAGACCTGAGTGGGGAGTGAACACAAGGCGGGGTGCAGAGAGAGGCTAGAGGGACTGCCACAGAGATAGGCGGAACGAGAGGCTGGTGAGGATGCTATTACGAAGTACTATAAACTGGGGGGGCTTATCAACAACAGAAATTTATTTCTCACTGTACTTGGAGCTGGAAGTCTGAGATCGGGGTGCTAGCATGGTCGGGTTCTGGTGAGAGCCCACTTCCGCTGGCAGACTCGTGTTATACCTCGTGCTGTGTCCTCATGTGGTGGGAGAGAGCTGGGGAGGGCTCTTTGGGGCCCCTTTTATAAAAAAGGCCCTAATCCAATTCAAAAGGGCTCCACCCTCACGACCTAATCACTCTCAAAGGCCCATCACAATGGGGGGTTAGGATTTCAACATGTGAATTCTTGGAGAACACAGACATTCAGTCCACCGTACACACCTAAGACATTTTATCCTCATTTATCTCCTTAGATAAGTTCTTAGATCAAAAAGTGTTTATATCTGAAAAGATTTGATATGTATTACCAAACTTCCCTCTTGAAAGATGTGCTGATTTTCTTGCCCACTGACGGAATAAAGTCATCTATTTTCTCTTAGCCCTGAGTACAGACCCTAAGCTCTAGTAGTCCAGACGATAAGCTGGAGACACGAAAGTTCTGAATTCTGTTTTCTGAAGTTGAACTACTTACACTTGGTCGAATTAGCAGAGTAATCAAATAATTTCCTCTTTAATTCATTAAGAATTGAGTTCCTCAATGTGCATAATTTTCTCTTTACGGCAAACACAGGGTTAACAAGAAAGAGATGTTTTTTGCTCTGTGAGGCTGATATCCTAGCAGGGGAGGAACGTCGAAATAATATTATTCATTGCACTTGTGATAAGTTTTACAAAGGAGATGCATTTTATGTGATGGGAATTATAGTTAGCACTTCAACAGAGGAACTTGCCTTATTCTAGAGCAGGGGTCCCCAACCCCCCGGCTGTGGTCCGGTACCAGTCCATGGCCTGTGAGGAAACAGGACGCACAACAGGAGGTGAGTGAGGGGCACGAGCGAAGCTTCATCTGTATTTGTCGCGCTCCCCAGCGCTAGCATCACCGCCTCAGCTCCACCTCAGATCATCAGGCATTAGAGTCTCAAGAAGCACCAGTCCCTGGTGCCAAAAAGGTTGGGGACCGCCACTTTAGAGGATCAAGGAGAACCAGCCTTTTGTATTGGTAACCAAAATATCCTAAATATCCACATCTAATATTTAAAAAACAAAAAATGAATTGTGATGTCCAAATAATGAGTACTTTTTTTAAATTAAGCATATATAAACATATCCAAGTTATTGTTGGCTTCTTCAAGAAGATATTCTTCAAAAAAAAAAAAAAAAAAAAAAAGTACCTTTATTCCAGGGTTGCTTCCACTGTTTGAAGCTTATTTAAAATTCAGTTTTTTGAAAGTGTCGACAAAATGCACACCCTTAATATTGACAGCTTATTTTCCTTTGAGGACAAGTTAGTTTTTCTCAAATATCCCCAAGTCATTCAAAGCCAAGTTTAATAGATAATGATCAACCTGGGAGACAAACTTTTAAAATTACAAACACTGCTCGACTCCAAAAGTAATAAGCTGTCTTCTTTGTGTACTTCATGTGTTGCCTCAGAGGACAGCCCTAAGGATTTGTCGACACCTTATGAGAGAACGTCAGTCCCTACCATGGGTCCCTGCAGTTTTTTAAAATTCTTTATGGTTCTCGTAAGCTGTCTTCTCGGAATTTTCCTTAAGAACTCCAGGATGCTTGCAGAAATTTCTCACTACAGGTCTGTCAAGAGGTGGAATCACAGACCCTCTGGTTGTTTGTGTTTACTCTTGGCAGAGGAAAAAAAAAAAAAAAAGGCAGGGAAAAAGATTCAGGAAAAAATACAATTCAGTCATCGTACAACTGAGGCCTGGGTATGTCGACCTTGGCCATGAATGAGCTGTGTGACTCAGGGCAGGTAAAACATTCTACGCCCAGTTCCCACGTCTTAAAGAGGGTTTTGTTAATCTGAAGCGAGGAACATACACAGCTCTCAGCATGGTGCCTGGTACAGGGACACACACAAAAAATGGTAACTGTCAAAATACGAATTGTCAGAGGATTGTTCCTAACCAATCTTGAGTTCTGCTTCTCTAGTGCTAGTGGATAAATAGCAAGACTTGCTTATTTGGGGAAGAGTATTGGGGAAATATTAATCAGGTGCCTCTTGATCCAAAGATCAAAAATTACAGCCCTACTTGGAGAGTGTGGCCCTAGACCGAGCATGCACCCCAACATTTAGTAGGTCCCATCAGGCTAATGAAGCCAACGTGGAATTTAATAATTTTGAAAGACAAGCTGGATGCTTCCCTCTGCCCCACAGCTGCGAGCTCACTCAGCCAGGCCTTCTTTCCCAGGGCTATGGGCTGGTAGCAAGTAAGTGCACAGATGAGGAAGACACTCAGTGAGCTGGCATCCTCACCTTCATACAGCCAACGGTTCCCACCGAGTGACTCATGGCACCTTAGTCCTTGACCCTGACTAAGCACCTGGCTTGCTGCCAGAGTGAGTGCGGAGCCAGAGTCCTCAGTCCCTGAACATCACCTTGCCTCCCTGTCTCTTGTTTCCTCATATATGAGATAACGGGTCGGCCAGTGCCCTTCGGGTCTACCATGGTATGACGCTGCCAGCCGCGGCATTGTTCAGATGGGCAATGGTCCCTACCCCACTGCCAGAGCTCCTGCCTACCAAAAAGTCTCATTAATTTTTTTTTAACAGGCCCTTTTTCTATGTGAGACATTTCAGTGAGATGTCTTGAAACGTAATGTTTCATCATCTTGACAATTAAGAGCTACAAGAGCTCTCAGTGAGTGAATCCAACCACGTCATATGAAAAATGAAAAGATGAAGCCCAGCAATTTTGGGTCTTGCTCAAGGTCACAGATAGTAGCGTGGCAGCGAGCTGCATCCGGGGCTCCGTGCTACTTGTCCAATTTTACCCTGGCCCTGGTTCGGATACGTGGAAAACACGATTGAAACCTCAGGACATTATTTTATAACTTTACATGGTAGTTTTTGATTTCTATTTTACAGCCAGAAAAAAAAAAAAATTAAGTATTTTTAAGAAGCAAGAACAACTGAAAAGTCAATCTCCTTCCCCACTTCGGCTATTTAAAGCAAGTTAACGTTAAATCTCTGGGTGACTGTGTAACTGACAAGAGAAGGCACATATTTCTGGCATCACATCCTCACACACCCGGGCACCAGATGAGAATTGACTGATGGCTTCACACACTAATAAGCCCAGAGTCTGTTCCGAGGAAAATGCTTTGCATGCGTCATTAAGGCTATTTAGGGCTTGCTATCTTGAATTGAATGTAAACTAGCACTGGTGAGTCTGAATTTAAATGTGATTTCATTAAGGGAAGGGGAAAGCATAACATATGACTGTCAGGGCTTGGGAAGAGCCTATATTAAAAAAAAAAAAAAGATGGTGTTAAATCTATAGACATATTACTTTTATAAGTTCTTCGAATAACAACTTGAATATTGCTTTTATACTTATTAACTTAAATTGAAATACTGCTCCTCAAAGCATGCATTTATTTCCATTGCAGATGTATCATACCACACTATACCAAATAGTATACCTGTGTTATTGTTAAAAAATGATGCTGGGTCCCACCTGAAAAGCACTGCCCTGAATTGCCAGTGGGTGTCGCCAAAGCATGTTTTTTTCCTCTCGTGACCTTTAAAAGTACCATTGTTGACTCATGTTAAGTCTTCGAGTAAGAACCTCTGATCCACAGAACGGCAATGCTGGACCACTTTAACACCTCCCCGGGTTCAGGAATCAGAACCTACACTTGAAGAGAGAACGTATTCTACAGCAGTGATGCTCAAACTACGTTTCACATCAGCTTCAGCTGCTGGGGGCTGGGCTTGTTAAAAATGCAAGCGATAAGTCTCACTCCAAAGCTGAAAAACTCCATTGTTGACAAAGCTAAACAGAATATTCAGAGCTTGAGGACAAAACTTTCTGGAAGTTTGCCTAAAAGGCCACTAGTTTCCTAAAAATTGAACTGAAAAGAGTAAACAAAGGTGATTAAGGGAGATGTAGCTGTGTCAGAAGCAATTTCAAACCAGATCTGATTTAAACCAAGGTCACTAAAGCTCTTCTATCGACTCACCACACTCCACTCATTGTGTTGACATTAGGTTGAGGTGGCTTCCATCATAGAACCAAGGTCGGCAGGCAGAGCTGAAGAGTTGAGTATCAAAGAAATTGAGACTCCTTATTCAAAAATAATTCAGCTGGTTAATCATAGGTTTTAAGAAGATGGAAAAGAAAGAGAAGCTGGGAAGGTACGATCCACTAAATACAGAGGAGCTGAAACCCCTAAGGTGCCTCTGAGATCAAAGAACAGATGTAGTAGAAATGATGGTTGTGAAGGAACCACAGAGAGAGAGAACCATAGTTAAAAAGGGAGACACTGGAGTTTCACATTGCTGGGGTGAGACATATCTGTTACGTTATAGGGAGGTTCTCTAAAGCGGTTAAGCAGAAACCAAATGTGCGGTGATGTTATGATAATGGACGGTTGGTGCATGATGGTTGTCTAGGGACTTACAATTTAGAAGACATCTTTACAGACATTTCCTCATTTACTACACACATCTCTCTACCCAGCCACTTTTTCTTTACCTCAATTTATAAATTGAAAATTTCAAGATCCCTTCTGAGTCAGGATGTCCAATCCTTTCGATAGGTACGTATTATTACCCCCACTTTGCATAGGAAGAAAATCAGACGGAGGTCCCAAACCATGTGGCCATACGTTGTAGAGATTGGACTCTAACCCCTAATTCCGACTCCACTGCCCCATAATTTCTGCTCCAGTTTCAGGCCTCGGCTAACTAGTGTTCCAGAGGAAATGGAAGATCCGAAGGCTTTTACACTAAGTGCAGTTTAATAAAGCCCAGCAGCAGTATGATAATGTCTTCATATCTTGAGAAAAATAATACTAACAAGAATGAATTAAGATGTCAAAGTAAATATTTTAATAACAGTTTGTGAGAAAAAAGAAGTTATTTTTTATCGCATGCAACCAATTCCTTAATTTTAAGGCCTTCCAGAATTATTCATTTTACAAATTTCCAATCCTTTACTTCTAACGCCTTGCATGTGGCCATGCTGTGTGTGTAGGACTGAAGTGGTGTCCGCCAAACCATTAAAGTTCCTATTTGCAACCAGGAGAACAGACACTTGCATGCTTGGCTCCTATGCTCACAGCCTTCCCCCTTACATGTCTGTCTCCTTGACCAGACTGAGTTCCTGTAAGGATAGATGGTGTTTCCTTTATCTTATATTCAGCCACCACCACTGCCACCATCCCTCTCTGCACCCGGCATGAAACAAAAATTTCAACAAACACTGGAATGCCTACCATGCGCCAGACACTAAAGGCACCAAGCTAGGTGCTTGTGAAAATCGGTTTTAAAATGTAAACAGTCACAGTGTAAAAGAACCTGCTGAAATGTTTAATTCTGGTGTGAGCAAACTGCAGCAGGACCAAAGAAGGCCAGAGATGAAAAACTCTGAACCATATTTTTGTGCCCAGCCTTTGCCACATTCAAGAAGTTTATATTTAATAGATGAAAATACATATATATATACACGCATATATACGTAATATACACATATATGCCAGCATATAGACATTTTTAAACACATGAAAAAAGTACAGAATGTTTATTTTTAAAAAACCAAAAACTCCTAAGAGGCATATTCACATCATTACTTAGCTTCCCAGGTTCAGCAGTCCCCCTTTATTTGCAGGGCATATGTTCCCAGACCCCCACCCCCCACTTTCTTCCCCATCCAGTGGAGAGTATCAAACCATATACATACTGTGTTTCTTCCTATACATATATTCACTTCATGGCCTCTCATGGGCATATCCAAATTGCCAGCATCGCTACTCTAGTGCTTTGGGGCCATTATTAAGTAAAATAAGGGTGACTTGAAGACAAGCTGTTCAATACTGCGACAGCCAATCTGATAACCAAGAAGACTCTTAAGTGAACAGATGAGCAGGCAGCTTGTATGGTGTAGAGACGCCAGACAAAAGCATGATTCATGTCCCAGGCAGGACAAACGGAACGTGCACGATTTCATTCTACCACTCCGAATGGCAGACAATTTAACGTTTACGACTTTATTTCTGAAATTTTCCATTTAGTATTTTTAGACCGTGGCTGACCACGGGCATCTGAAACCGCGGAAAGTGGAACCGCGGATAAGTGGGGACTGCTGTATGTCGTGGCCTTTAACCCTGCCAAGGATGCGATCTTTCACTTAAGCTACATTTTGTGTTTATACTAAGGCCATTCACATAATTCCGAAGTTTTTTTTTCCTGCCTATACTTAAAAAAAGAACAAACCTGGATTCTTTTGCCTAGTGTAAGCACCTGGCTTCCTTAAATAAAGAAAATGTATTCCATAAGTATAGCTCCAGGTAGCAATTCCTAAATTGAACACTTTATTTAAAATGTGCATTTATTTATTCACATACATTCTTGATTGCAAAAATGGATTCCCAGCATGGCAAGGCAAGAAATCAGTGTGCATACGGAATGTTTAAGTTCTTGGGCTACATACAAAAATGAACAGAACCAGGTCTCTTAACCTCAAATACCTGTGATTTGTCAGTTGAAAAAAAAAATGTTCATAAATAAGCACGGATGTGATTAAATGGATTTTAATAAAGTGTGTTTGGGGATATTTATAAAACTTTACCAACCACTAAATTTACTCTTACTAGTAACAAGATATTTCTTCCATAGATGTAGTTAAGATTTTATAGTGACTACTGGCTCAAACCATGTAAATTCTCTTGGTTTATTAACAATCAACTCTTCATCTCAGGAACATCATTAAATGTCTCTGAGCCTCAGTTCGAATGTAAAATAAAGGTATTAGAGCAAAGCTACCTGCTATCTCTTTTAAACAAGCAGTTCTATGAACTCGCCACTTATAGGTCAGACTTCTAGATTTAGGTGTTTTGGAAGTTTGCTAGAAATAGGCAAAAGAGCCTTGGGGCGGCTAAAATAGCTTTTAATAAAGCTCCTTAAGTTCATGAGATAGATTTTCATTCAAAATACAGTTGCTAACAAGTTGAGTTATCTGTTGTCTTAGACAATAGCCTATTAAAAGCAATATGTAGGAAGGCACAAGAGAAGCAGAAATATTAGCAACAGAATAGTGATGTCTCATGGGATAACTGACAGACTGACTCGAAGGAAGGAGTGAGAAACACCCAGACATCCAATGGTGACATCCACAGTGCTGACCCCAAACTCCCAAGGGCAATACCAAACTATGCTCGGTGCTTTTTGTTTAAGAAGGCAGGAGAGCATTTTATATGCACTACCATCAGGACTTAAGATACTTTCATCTATGAGTTTGTTTCTGTTTTGTTAGGTTATTACTTTTTGTTTTATATTCCAAATATGAGTTAAAATGTATGGTTTTTGTCCATTCCAGTGTGACTTATTTCACTTAGCATTATACTCTCGAGACCCACATTGCTGCAAATGGCAGGATTTCATCTTTTTTATGGCTGAATAGTATTCTGTTGTATATACATATACCACATCTTCTCCATCCATCATCTGTCAATGGACACTTAGGTTGTTTGCTTCTCTTGATTATTGAAAATAATGCTGCAGTGAACACAGGGGTACATAGGTCTTTACAAATAAATGTTTTCATATTTCTCGGGCAAATACCCAGAAGAGGAATTCCTGGATGGTCTGGTGGTTCTAGTCTTAGTATTTTTAGAAACCTCCATGCTGTTTTCCAGAATGGCTGTCCTAATTTACAAATCCACCCACCTGTGAGGAGGGTTCCCTTTTCTCCACATTGTCCCTGACACTTGTTATTTCTTGTCTTTTTCATGATAGCATTTAATTTTTAAAAATTTAAAACATTTGCTTGATCACAGCGGCAAGGGCCATTTTTCTATAAAACTAGTATGGGATGCTTCATTCCCAAAGACAATGACTAAATGAGATATTTGTATCTATCAAGGATTCTCAACCCTGGGATTACATCACCTACAGAGCTTTTTAAAAAATTCAGATGCCCAGGCATCGTGCTTAGAAATTCAGACTTAAGAAGTTTGGGGCGGAGTCCACATTATCTGTATATTTAATTGTTTTAAAGAACTTTGAGATACATTGAGGTGTGAAAACTCCTGTGCCACAGACTACTTAATTTACTTTATTTCTGATGACCATGTGCCTGGTAAAGGCCTTTTGTTTTATTGATTTAAAAATGCAAGGTTGTTTATTTTTTATGGTGATATTGGTTAACAAAATCCAATAAGTTTCAGCCGTACACTTTAACAGTAAGGCATGTATATATTTACAATGTGTGTTCACCCCCCATAGTTAGATTTCTTTCTGTGACTACATATTTGACCCCCTTTACCCTGTCTACCTCCTCCCTCCTCCTACCCTCTGGTAACCACTAGTCTATGCACTCTCACAGAAGCATCCAAAATAATGTTTGATCAACTATCTGGACACTGTGGCTCTGCCATGTTGACAAATGAAATTTACCAACATAAAAAATAAATTAAAATAAATAAAGTGTAGAGTATCAAAACCTGTCAAGAACTCCCAAAGGCAAATATTTTCTCACCTAGAAAGTATACTGCTACATGTAAACTTTAGTACTGTAAAACTCATGAGAGCTGAATAAAATGGTTTTTGTTTATAAAATAAATAAACAAACAAATAAAAAAATAAAAATAAAAATGCAAGGTTGCAAGAGTCTTTCAGGGCTCAACTTGTATCTTGTGAATTCATTCATTTCTTTCTCCGCTCATGCAAGAAACACTTTTGAGGGGGACACTAACAATATTCGAGGTGCCATATTAGGCAGGAGGGATTCAAAGATGGACAAGACAAAGCCTTCAGTCTCCAAAACTCAGAATCTCATAGGGGAGACAGACATGTAAACAACTGCAATGATCACGGATACTTTAATATAATTAAGAACAAAGAACAGCAAAAGTGTGAGCCTCGTAAAGAGGGGTTGATCCACTCTGCCTGTGGAGGTTTTTAGGAGGGGAGCCAAGTTTAACAGGAAAGCTCCGCAGGGCGAAGCCATTTGAGTTGGGGTGGGAAGTCAAATAAACTGGACTACCAGGTTTCTGCGGCTGCTGCTGGATGCACGGCAGTAAATTATCCTCTGGTCCCTCTGCAGCCCATTCTATTCTCCCCGCTCCCCCCGCCATGAAATCCTGCAGCACTTAGCGTCTGTGCTAATCAGTTAACACCAGATATCTATCCCTGCATCTCTCATGCAGGCCTCGTCTCATTAGACTGGAAACTCACCAAGCTGTAGGCTTGTCCAGGTAAGAACTACCTCTGCTTCTTAACTGTTTTCCCAGGGTCCGGTATTCTGAGCACCCAGTAACTGGTCTTTGACCTCACAGTGCGACTTGACACACTCCCTGAGAATATGAATGGTCAAGTGTGAAGCATCTAAACACTGACGTCTGAACACTGGTGCTGTCCACAATCAGTAAATGTTTGGGGTTTGTGAAGAAAGGAGATCGCGATGTGAATTTTTCAACTGAACAAATTCAGAATTTTTTTAGACTCTTCAAAAAATAAGAATGCCTTTCTATTTCATTCTATCCCATTTAAACATTATTTCAAGAACATTTGGACATTACTTAAATTTCATATTTTGTTTTGACTTGTTTTAATCTGGGGTCTAGTTTAGTGGTACAAATTTCTCATAGTTGTTGTTCTAGAATTTGTCTAACCATCGGTGAGCCAAAATTTTTAGATGAAGATTGTGAAGTCCCAAGTGAGCGAGAGTCTCTTATTCCTTCTGCAATTGCTAATATTCATAATGGATGATCAAATTAAGTGGCTAAAAAGATGTTTAATTTTTTTCCTTCTGCTAAAATACCAGGATGGAACCTTATACATAGGACTTTCATACAATTCAAAAATCAACAGCCATATCACAGAATCGGCAAAGAGGAGGCCATGTGCTGGTTCTCACAGAAGTATGATGGGATCGTCCTGGCAAATAAATTCCCGTTTCTATCTAAAAGGCCAATAAAATGTTTTCAGGGAAATGTACATTACTGTGTGTGTTCTGTGAAAGGAGCCTGGCCATGTTCAAGTCCTTGGACCTCAAGCCACTTAAAGCTTTGATGGGAACAGCTGATAACAACCCTGTCTTCCTTGGATTGGAGGCCAGCGTTCCCTGGCAGATCCAAGCCCGAGCTTCGTAGCAATGCCTGTGCTCGCCACACGCTTGTCAACAGGCTGTGGTGCAGGTGTCAAGTGGAAACTGATTTTAGAGGGGAGAGCATGATTCGGGCTGGGACTTGAATTTAGAGCCTTGATGAAAGGTGGGGTGCAGTGCTCCCATGTTGCAGGAGGCTCCCTTTTATTCAGTGATTCTGTTCTTCACTAGAGATTTCTACCAGCACTGACGTCTGATCACAGGCTTTGGTGTGATGCTTGGGATTAAATCTGGGGTTAACTGTTAAAAAAATAAATCAACAGCCATAGTCGGAAAACCAAGATCACTAGAAGTATAGACAAAATAGACCAAAAAAAAAAAAAAAAAAGACTCCAGTTATAATGTCTAGATGTTAAAATTCTACTTTGATGGCTGAAAGGTTTTGTTGGCCGTTTCTGGAGTCTTGGCTTTGTGCACCACAACTCAAATGTCAGATAAGCCATCCCCAGGGTGGGGAGGTGTGACTGTATTTGTTTGTCAAGTGTTGCCACTCTCCTACTAGGTCAAGATAACTGAAGTTATTAAGTGCCAAAATGTTCAGCAACAAAATCTTTCTAAAGGCAGTGGACGTGTGTGCTTATCTTTGTGACTAACAAGACCAAAAAGGAACATGGGACACTGTGCTTCGTTTGCATGCATCCTGGGAAGGGAATAAGCAGGGGTACAGAGCTGGTGTACAGCTGCGAAGACAGGAGGAAAGCAGACTTGGATCTGGAAGAAGAAACAGAGGCAGATACACGAAGTCACCTGGACTGACACCCTTATTTTCTCATCTATGCATTTTCCCCAGGTGATTTCAACCACTTTCAGGGTTTCAGGTATAAACTATCCTAGATGGTTCCCATGTATATGTATTCAGCTCTGAAGGTTTGGTTCTACTTGTTAATATTCAACGGCCTCTGAGAATATCCAGATTACCCACAGCTCAACGTGTCCGAAGACTAAGTCGCCTGGTCAAAGTCTTCATATTTTTCTCATTTATTTTGATGGCACTTTGACCTGAACTCCTCCCTCTTAGCTCTTTCCCATGTCCCACTGGTTCACTGTAGTCTGTCTGTTCTACTTGAGATTATATTTATGTATATGAAATATATACATATATATGTATGTACATATGAATATATGTATAAACACACAAATTATAATTTGTATATATTATTTACATATTATAAATATGTGTATATATGTATGTATATAATTAATATCCACATGATAGATGCATGTAAATATGTAATGTATGTACATATGTAATACATACACGTATGTAGATGTGTGTGTAATGTTATCCTCTCCTCGTTCGTTCATACTGCTCCTGCTTAAATACGGGAGCAATTTTCTCTAATTTTACTTCTTTAACAAGTTGGAAAGGAGCGAGAATAGAAGCAGAGCCCAGATGAGAGGTGACGGTGGCTTGGACTAGTTGCAGTGGGAAAGCTGGGTACATTCTGGAGATAGAAATGACAGGACTTATCTGCGGCTGAGGCCATTACTGAGATGACGAAGCCTGAGAGAGGACTATGTTGGCTGGTAGAGGTGGGCGATCAAGTGCTTTGATCTGGAAAAGTTTTAGGTCTGTGTAAACATGTGAGTGGGGATGCTATATAGGCAGCTGTGAATATAAATTGAAACTCACAGTAGAGAGTAGAGAGGAATAATCGATGAGAGGCATATCCTGAGTGCTGAAGAATCCTCGCTTTGAGAGGTTGAGTAGAGAGGGAGGAGCCTGCCGTTCCCTCACAGACACACCAAAAAGTAAGAAAAAGAAAACTGGCAAGCGATGGCCAAGAGCACAGTGTCGCAGAAGCCAACAGCAGATGACATTTCAAGTTGGAGATCAACTATTCTCAATGCTGCTGACAGCTCGAGTAAGATAGGACAAACCTTACAACTTATTTGGCAGCACAGAGACTGTCGACCTTGCTCGGAGCCATTTGTTCTAGTTGCTGGAGCTGTGGGGATAGAGTCTGGATTGGAGAGGGGTGAAGGGTGAGGAAGGTTAAGTGCAGACCACTCGTTTGAGAAAGTCTGGCCAAGAAGGGGAGTGGAGATATGAAGTTGTAGCCGGAGGATCTGGGACATAGGGTTTTTAGACTTTTAGGATGGGCACCTCCGCAGTATGGCATGCCGATGGAATGATCCAGTAGAGAGAAAAAGACTCGATGCTCAATGAGTCTTTTTCTCTCTACTGGATCATTCCATCGGCATGCCATCGGCTGCAGGAAAGAGAAGATGACTAAAGGCCAGAGGTCCTTGGGAGGTGGGAAGGAGAACAAGAGGATTCTGACAGCAAGAGAGATGCTTCTTCCGTTCTAACAAGAGGGAAGGAGGAAACGTGGACCACAGATGAAGACGCTGGTGGGGGCAAGATGAGAGAGCATTGCCCACTTTGGTTTTCTCAGTGAATTACTAAGCGAGGTCAATAAACTAAACAAGTGAAAAATATTTAAACAACGAAAAGGGAAAGAAGTAGTTCGAGGAGAGAGGAGAAGGTAGGGAAATCAAGTTGAATTATGTGAAAGTGAACACTGTCTCTGCTCGCTCAATAAATCACTCTTATTTGATGTACTATGGGCAGTGTGAGAACTATTTCTATTTTTTCCTCATTGTCATAAATTTTTACTGTGAATCTTCTGTAGCAGGGTCCCTGGACATTTTGCATGGTTCTGGAGAAAAACTGTTCAATCAAGGCTGCTGGGAATTTCATGTTAGTTTCTATGAGGGAGGGGGACAACCAAGATGGAGTACCGATTCCCCAGAAGTGAATGAGTTCTTGACTGTGAAGGTGGAGAAGAGTCTCTTTCTGGAATAAGTGACATCCAAGATGGGGGAAAAAAAAAAATGAAATCTCAGCCATCTCTCCAGAGCTCCAGAAAGATTTCAGTACTCGGAGGCAGCTATGCCTTATGGGATACTGGATGAACTCCTTCCTGGGGTGACACAGTCCAGATGGTGGGACGGGGGGCACTGGCATTTCCCAACCATCTGAAGAGCTTCAGCCTTGGATAGACAATAGCCAAGTTCAATGGACCAAAAAATAGAGAGATTTTAATCACAATACTTAAAACAGAAGACAGAGAGTCTGAAAATAAAAATTTATCTAAATAAAATCAAGGAGAAAATCATGGGTACTGGATTCGTAGAAAACGAGATAGGGGGAATGTTATCAAGCCAGAAAGTCAAACCTAGAAAAAGGTCATTCCAGAGAGGAAGATGTCTGTAGCAAACAGAATCATTCTGGACAAAGGTCAGAAGAAGTGGCTGCAGGAATGAACAATCCCCAGCTCCCTGAAGATAGTGGTCTACAGAAATGAGGGTAACCGGAGAAGAAGGGACACTAATACAGAGAAGTAGAACAACGAGGTGGTTCCTTTTTTAGGAGAGAGCCTCGAACTCATTGTGCAATCCGCTCCAATGAAAAGTCTCCCTGGAACCATGACTGAACTCAACATCCACACTTGTACACACCAGAAATCCTGCAGAGAAAAAGATAAATAATTGGAAATGTTCCTACAGATGTAAACAATCAGTAATACTTAAACTTCAGAGCTGTGACTGCATAAACCCTGTAAAGTGATGAACCTAGGAAAGCTTTTCCTTAAGACTAATCTCCACCCAACCTCTAAGAGCTCGTCGTTGAGAGAAAGACTGTAAACGTGGAGGCAGAAGTCCGGGATTTGGTGCTAGAAGAACCTACATCCGGTTCTTCCCAACCTGCTTTATGTGAATCCATCGAGAGCCACAAACAGGGAGGTAAAAGGCGAATTAAAACAGCACTCCTCATTTCTCCTATGCCCTTCTTTTATGCATTATAGATTTCCATTATTTCATTTGTCATTAAAGACATCTACATGTATGTGTGTATACGTGTGTGTACGTGTATATGGGTACGTGTGTATGTGTGTGTGTGTGTATATATATACATACACACATATATGTGTGTATATATATATTATATATATATACACACAAACATAAAATAAGATTTTCTTAAAAGAAACCCTAAATATGTTAATACTCTACTTTTACAAAATAAGAACTGCATGACTTATAGACGGTGTCTAGAATATTATGGGTATTTTAAATTAGCAATAATAACACAGATAATAACATAAAAGGAGGAACAGATTATTTGCTATGTTTGACAAATGTCATTCTAGCATCAGTCATACCATGAAACATCACTCAAGTAAAGAATTTTAGCTCCTGACTGGCAGCACCATTGTACAGGTCTCTGAGGCCTGAAGAATTTGGCATGCCACAGCACAGAGGTGATCTGTATGTTGGGGCTGCCCCCATGGAAAACTAATAGAATGGTCATAGCTCAGAAAAGTACACATCCAGTTGGGTGGTCTTGGCCACCTCCTTCCTCCAAAACTGTTCCAGAGGACAGTGACATTTCTGCAGAAGAAATACAGCAATGGTAGCAGGGAGGGGCAAATGACAATTGGCCCAATGTTTCTGGTGCCACCAGTACCTGACATCTGAGTATGCACAGTAAGGTGTGAATTTGAGGCAGCAATAAGACTTCTTTTCACAAAAGCCCAACTACAGATTTTTTTTAAAATGTCACATAAAAATTCTATAGAGTCCATCTTCAATGCCGAGTTACCATCAAGAACAAAATTGTTTTAAAAGCTTAATAAAAGTTCACCTTCTTAATTTTTTTCATGCTAGCATGCAGAGATCTTGAATTAGTTGGCCATTAAAGTTAGGATGATATTAAAAAATGAAAAAAAAAATCTCAATTTTATCGATATTATTTATGTCTTTTGTGGTGTTTTTGGTCTTATGTGGGATATTCTTAAAATTCTGTTTATTAAATTTATTTTAAAGCATGAAGTCTATGGAAAACTTTCCAAATGATGTGTTATGATTATTTACTTGTTTACATGCAATATTTAATGAGTACCACTGTGTGCAATGAACAAAACAGATACAATCCCTATCTTCATGGAGTTTACAGAACATTTTAGCATCAATGTAAGTAGACATTCACTACACACAAATCAATAGTGAAATGTGAAAGTGAATTAGGATAAAGTTTTCACATATTTTCTAGACTTACACATATTTGATTTGCCAATTTTTTTTTTTGTTTCCCAACTAGGAGCTCAAATTTTTATCTGGAATTTCTACTGCATAGGAGAAAATGAATCCACCTGTGACTGAACACCTGAAGAGACTTTGTTTATTTTCAAACTTAAATGTCTGCACAGCACAAAATCCTTGTATACATTTAAAGGGAATGTTTCACAAAAGCCGATAATGTAACAGAATTGTTAAAATGTGTCCCCTCTGCTCATTAAAATATTTCAAAAATAATTTGCTAACTAAGTAAAATGTATTTGTAGTCCGAGATCAGTAATTACCTAAAACAATTATCTATGTCGAGAACAAATACATTCTACTAAATAAGTTGGTTTTTATATTTAGTTCTCGAAACATTTCTTCCCTAATTTTTTTTTTTCTCTAGAAAGGAGCTGCTGAAAAAGATCACCACTCTGCCAAGGGGAGCTGGTACGTATTTAAATTGAAAACTACTACCACCCAGCAGCATTAAAAAATGAGGCATGACATTACGTAGGAGGAACTCAATTTATGCCATACAGTGTAAGGTAATAGCATAAGTTTTCTGAATACAATTAATAGTTTACTTTATAAGTTCTTAAAGGTACATTTGTACACTCATATTCATAGCAACAGTATTCACAATAGTCAAAAGGTAGAAATAACCCAAGTGTCCACAGATGGATGAATGGATAAAGAAGATGCGGCATATACATGCAATGGAATATTAACGGCTTTACAAAGGAAGGGAATCTGATACATGCTACAATGTGGATGAATCTTAAAAGATTTATACTAAGTGAAATAAGTCACGAAAGAACTAATACTGTATGATTCCACTTATATAAGGCACCTAGAGTACTCAAATTCATAGAGACAGGAAGTAAATGGGGCTATAGGAATGGAGAGTAAGTAATGGGTACAGAGTTTCAGCTGAAGAATATGAAAATGTTCAATGGTTGTGATTATTGCATAATAGTGTGAATATATTTAATGGCGCTGAACGGTATGCCTAAAAGGTTAAAATGGTAAATTTTTTGTTACGTATATTTACCTCAATAAGAAAAACTACAAAAAAAAAAAACCCAAAGTATATAAAAATTACAAAAAAAATCTTAGCGGTAGATCATCATGGTTACAATCTATGGACATGAAAGCAAAGGGAAAATTTTTCTAAGAGACAAACTCTGTGTCTATACACTCATTCAAACAATTGTCATCCAATATCATTTCTCATTTGTCAGATAAGTGCTCAAATAACAAATGGAATTCATATAATGCCCATTTCTTTAGTGCAGCCATCATGACACGCATCTAGTGTGCCAAAGTATACAGTAGCAAGCTATCTCCAGGGTTTGACACTGGTGGAGTAAAAAGACATGTCTTAAATGAATTCACAAGATTAATTTATACGATATCAAAGGAAACTATCCAAACATTGCTAGAACACAGAGTAAAGGGTATTATTCACTTTGAAGTTAGTATGAAAAGGGTTCATTATGTATATAAGTTAATATCTGTATATATTAGAATGCCTAGTAATAGAAGACAGAGGTTAAGGGCATTACAGAAAAGAAAGAACAGTAGGGAGTAAGCATGCAATAGGGGAGAATTTGAGAGGCATTTGAAGGGAGTAGGTGTTAAGAAAAAGAAACAGATGAGACCTCGGAGTTTGTGTTTGGAAAGAATTAAAAAAACAAGGTTGGAGAGTAACATGGGTTAGTTAGCCAGTTAATAAAGGAGTTTAGCAGTCTGCAGGCAATACAGATTAGCAGATTTCTTAAGGAAGATGCATTATGAAAGATTTGCATTAATCTGTCAAGAAAGTGAAGATTACATTAAAAAGATGAGGAAGAAGAGTTGGTGACGAGGAGGCTAGTTAAGTGGGAAATGGAATAAAACTAAAGGACGTGTATGTCTGTAAAACCAGGGAAATATCTCGTCTCTTGTGTAACTGCAGAAACTACCTCATTATAAATGGGAACATCAGCTTTAAAGGGCCTCGGTGTCACCCTCGCTGAGCAGCCTTCATGGGCCATCAAGCTACGTCATGCCTCATTTCCCTGCACATCAGTAAAACTCAATTCTACTTGGCTAATGAAAAGAAATTCTGCGAAAAGTACAAAATTAGAAGCCCATCACTTTTTTGGGTGGGGTGGGGTGGGGGGAGTGGGTTCTGCCCTTATTATAATGCTGAAGCAGAATCCATTTGCAGTTGCAAAATAACAGCCAGAATATAAATGGGGCCTAAGGAAGCAAAATACTTAACCAACTTTAGTGCTTTAGCCCTCTTAAAATTCCTGAAAGATAAGCGAGTGGAAAGTGTTGAGTGATACACGATTTGCCCTTGGGCTAACTTCCATGACAAAAACTCCTTCAACTTTTAACACTCTATACTCTCAAGGAAAAGCCATTCGGTATTCACCTGTGTTAACAGTCGTGTTCCAAACAGAATTCACCTCCCACAACAGTGACAGCAGGATGTAAGCCACACTACTCACTCTTGCTCTAAAAATGTTTTCTCTCCACGAACGAACCTTAAACATAGTTCTCCTACCCCTGATTCCAGGTAATCTGATCAGCATGAATTCAGCCAATAATTTTAGTTACCATTTCTAACTCATCTCTTAGGCAACACCTTCCTACTAAGTCATCTTCCCACTTAGCAAGGAGCACTCTCAGAATCAACCAGCCCCCACATGTTCCCTTCTGAATAGTGCAGTGATTATCGTGCATTTGTCTGTCACATTTTATTCCTCTGATGCATCTTTTAATGCTCTTTGTGGGGGCTGGTGCCCCATCACACGCTGGTGGGTACTATTATGCGAACTCTGTTATGATTTTACTTCAATGGGTACATATATCACACATAAAAAAAAAATCATTTTTCCCCCAATGGAAAAATAAAACTTAAAAAAAAAAAAACCACACAGTACATTTGACATTTAAAGAATACTATAAAGAGATATCAACTATGTTCTCTTTAAAACTTGGTCCTATGATCTATATTAAATGCTTTAATACATACATTCTCGGTGGGGACAATTTCACCCCCAAGGGAGCAAAATTTTGTTTTTAGGGGTGAAAAAACCTTACTCTTCATGTATAAAGAACCAATATACATACAATACACAAACGGATATACAGTATAATTGTGGTACACAATTCACTGGGAAGAGGAGATGGTGATTAGGCAAAAATTATCTAGAAAAGGCTCTTCCTTAAGGAAGTGATAATAAAAAACAGTTGAAAAACACTGCTCTGATGTAAAAAATATAGGAAATTAAATGTGAATACTATAACCTTTAATACAGTTATTTATTGGGGACCCTTGAAAACCTCTAATCATCATTTTCTCTTCTTCCCAATTATCTGATAATACTTCTGGAGGCTCCTGGGTGTTGAATCCTTCCCCCATCATGGCACCTGCCACGCTGCATTTCAATTGCCCATTGGACTTTATCCCCTCACGATACCGTTTAAGTCTGGAGGATAGAGACTGTCTTCATTCACTCGACATTTATGGAATACCTACTGTGAGAAAGACCCTGAGCTCAGCCCTTGGAGGTAGAGTGAAAACCAAGTCAAATAAGAACGCTAGCCTGTTGGCACTGACATCCTACTTGTGACAAAGACAGATAAGAAATAGATAAACTCCTACAAGCCGCAATTTACAAACAGTTTCACTAAAGTTCTGATGAGGAGATAAACTGAGTGACAAAAAAGACTGGTCAAGAAGAAATCTCCGAGGAGGCGACAACTAGTTGGGATGGGGAAGATGAGAGTGAGCCATGCAATTCTGAAGAGATTCTAAGCCTAACTAAAAGAGGGAACAGGCCCGTGGAGTCAAGGAAGGGAGACTAGAGTGGCTTCGAGGCCATGAGGTGGGAGGCTGGTTTGGGGGATTGGCAGGAAATGATGCTGGAATGTCAAGCCAGTGGAAGCCAGTTCGTGCACGGCCTTTTAAACCACAGCAAGGAGTTTTGATTTATCCTTCAGCAGTGCAAAGCCATGATAAGTTTTCAGGCAGGATAGGAACAGGATCCAATTTAAGTGTTAAGAAAATCACTCTGGCTATTTGAGAGAGAAAAGACCAGGAGAAGCAACAGTGGAAGAAAGAGACAGGTCGAAAGGCTATTCTGGTATCCACGGTCCAAGTGAGACAGGGCTAGAGTGGCAGCGGAGGAGATGGAGACATGAGGATGAGTACAAAAATCTGAGTGAGGAGAGGCAGAGAGAGGAATGGAGGATACTGTGGGCTCGAGCACCTTCCTGGATGATGGCGACATTTGTGGGGATGAGATTTTTATCTTGGTTTTACCCCAGCACATTGCCTGACCCATCGCTAGCATTCAATACAAATTTATGAATACATGAAGCACTAAGCCATGTTCTCTTTACAAATATCTGAAGATTATTTCCCTGTCTTAAAAATGAGGAAACTGAGGACCTAAAAATGTGTCTAAAAATCATACAAGTAGTTAGTTGGAGCCAGAGACAATTTAAACCGAGTAGTATAAAACTCCACACTGGGCTCCCGACCGTGGCTGATCTTTCTTCCCCAGAAGAGCCAGCCAATGTGTTGACGTATTTATGTCAGAGCTGAGTCTCCAACAAAGGCTCTTGACCACTTAGGTGAAGTTACCATTAGGGGAGAAGCGTAAGCATTCTGGGCTTCTCTATCAGACTCTGAGCTCTTCCAAAGCAGGACTTAATTTATACTTGGACAATCAATAAAAGTTGACTGAATGAGGGGATCGGGAGGTGGGGGGACTGGGTGAAAAAGGGGAAGGGATTAAGAAGTACAAATTGGCAGTTACAAAACAGTCATAGGGATGTAAAGTACAACATAGGGTATATAGTTGATAGGATGGTAACAACTATGTATGGTGTCATTTGGGTACTAGACTTATGGAGGGAATCATTTGATGTCATATAAATGTCTAACTGCTATGCTGCATACCAGAAACTACTAATGAATTTTAATTGGAACTGAACAATTTTTTTTAAAAAACTAACAAAAACAATCCAAGAATGTAGACAGATAAAAAAAAAAGTTGACTAAGTGTGACAAAACACTCTTCAACCATAAGAGAGTTTATTAGATGAATTCTTAATTTCTCACTGGATCTTATGTTATATTTTACCTCAGTATGCCACTAAAGTCATCCTCTTCCTAATTCTTAATTCTACAAGGGAACAGATAAAGGTGTCTGACTTTCTAATATTTGGAAGTAGACTCTAAATGTAAATTTTAACTTCCCTGACTGATGCCATGATTCTTCCAAGTATTACTCTGACAGTGGCCTACCATAAATAGTTGTTCTTATTCTGGAAAACTTCTACTGTCTTTATACTAGGCACTTTCTGACAAAGATATTCTGTTAAACTTAGCGTCTTTGAATGGTAGCAGTAGAAATTCGTGTATCAAGTGGCTGAGATTATTTGAAATGCAGCAATTAACTATTTGGCAGAAAAATCTCAGCTTCTACTCCCTTCCCCCAACTAGTTAACAACTTATCGATTTATTAGGGGGAACAAATCATTTATAAAACTCGCAGGAATCTATCCCAAAGGCATGAAGAGAGAAAAAAATACTTTGAAATTTAAAAATTTGGTTGAAGTGGTGAAGCTAAGTTGAATTTTATGAAGAGACGAAAGCCACACAATAAAGATAGCTAAAACCAGAAGAAACGCAGGGCAGATGTTTTACTAGAACAGCGGTTCTCAAACACCAGTGTACATTAAAGTCCCCGTGGGGTTTGCTCAAACACAGAGAGTTGGGCCTCAACCTTTCCCCCTCCGTAGGCCCTGGGAGTTCCAGATTCAGCAGATCTGAGGAGTGAGGCCCAAGGATTTATATTTATAACACGTTCCCAGGTAATGCTGATGGTCTTGGGGCCAAACTTTGAGAATCACTGTCCTGGAGAAAATACCAAGTGGAGAATAAACATCTGCTAAACAACAGTTTTGATTTGACCTAAAGAGAACATTGCCAGGAAAGCACAATTTGGTATTATTGAGCTGTCTGAACAAAAAGCCATGTGTATACTTTCTAATTTTTCAAAAAAAAAAAAATAAAAAACAAAAAACGCCACTATTTTAATGTAGTTTATGCTAAAGGAAGGGGGGAAAAATTAGTTCTTTTTTTTTTCCTTGAGATTCCCTTTGATTCACAACATAGGATCCGATGGGCTTCTCCCCAAAGTAGGAATTTCTGTAACACCGAAGCCTGATTCTAATCCAAGTTGTGGAGAAAATAAATTTGTCGGGCAGTCTCTGACTGCTCTGTCTTGCCCCGTCACCCAAGCCTGATGTCAGGGATGGATATGACATCATTCATCTGCACTGTCATTTATACACTGGTAAAGCTTCACTCATTAAGGAATAAAATTACTTAGCGAAAACAGCCAGCATGCTGCAGACAACTGTGAACAGTGAAAAAACATGAGTAAACAGAAAACTCATTTAACATGACTCAGGAGGGCCTGTAGGGGGAGCTCTCACGCCCTACCTCCACTGAGAAGCACAGCAAGGAGAACTCTGGTTGTTAAAGTCCACCAGACATTCTTTCCCCCGCTATAAAAGTTTCCTTTCCTTTGGTTTTGTTAACTTGCACATAGCTCATCATGATTGCAGGTTCCAAATTGCAACTCTTTGTTGTTCCTGAAAAAACCCGATTTGTTGGAGAACTACCTGGGTTTTTGTCAAAGGCCAGAGACAGAAATATAGGAATTACACTGGTTAGAGAGTATCTTATGCTTAGGGCCAGTGTAAGCATGACAGTCTCCATTGTTGCAAAGATCAATGAAAGGCAGATTTTCCATGTGATCATTGACTAGATTTTTTAAGTGCTATTATGGTTCTGCTTATTTTTATTTATGGATATTTTGACCTATTCTGAAAGAACTTAATTTACTGAAAACAATCCAGTAAAAAAAAAAAAAATTTTATAGGGTGTTATGGACTGAATGTTTGTGTCCCCCTAGAATTCATATGTTGAAATTCTAATCTCCAAGGTGATGGTATCTGGAGGTAGAGCCTTTGTAAGGTGACTGGGTCACTAGGGGAAGCCTTCCTGAATGGACTAGTGGCGTCTTGATAAAAGAGACACCAGATTGCTGTCATGTCCTCTCTCTGCCATGTGAGGGCACAACGAACTGAAAATGGCCACCTGTAATCCAGAAAGAGGGCCCTCCCTTACTGGAACCCAACCACGCTGGCACCCTGATCTCAGATTTCCAGCCTCCAGAACTGTGGGAAAGAAATGTCTGTTGCTTACGTGTCTCTCCGTCCCTGGTATTCTGTAGAGCAGCCCAAACAGACTAAGAGACAGGAGCTGGAATCGGGGTATGTGTGAGGGAAAGTAGGAACAAAGCCAGATGTGAGGTTGGACTACCTCTTTTATCCCTGGTGACCTGAATTTACAGAGCTGTTAGAAAGCAGAACTGAAGATCACATAATGGCATAAGTTGAGCCCTATCTAGGTGTCCAGAGTCATTATGCTCTAACCTTCTATGTGATACAGACATGCCTTCAAAGTTAAATGCAATGGAAAATGTAGGTTTCACTGTCTGCCTATATTTGTCGTGCTGATAATGGATTAAGTGACCACTGGTGACCAAAAGGGGCAAAATGTCTCCCTACCAGACAGAGCTATGACGAGGAGAATACATGCATGTAGGGAGTTTGGGGGCAAAGAGTCTTTACTTATGAAAAGTCCCCCTCTTCTGTGGTAGAAGCGTAATAAAGAAAATGGTCAAACAACTTCCATAGGAGAAAAAGGTATTTCAGTGGCAGAACATACTTCTAAAGCCATTTCATTTCTTAATACACGCTGAATCAAGAAAACTTCAGGTTGAACTAATTCTGTCACAATCCAGTTTAAAATAGCACTAACTCGACAACAACAGATTGGACGTATCTTGATGACAGAAACACTCTATCCATCACTGCAACGTCTATGAACGAAATTGGAAACAAAGCCAGAGACAGTTGGGACTTCAGGGGTTTACCTGCTCCAGTAATACTGGACCCGCTAGAATGATTCTAAACCTTGTCTTAGAATTGCAGCTGGAAGTTTATAAGATTAAACTGCCAGGTGGCAGCGGTTTTACTGCTGATGGCTCCATGAAGCAAGTTGCTTTTCTCACATCGAGTGCACTAAGAAGGACATGCAAGAACCATGGAAGAAATGCTCAAACGTTTCCAAGATCGACTCATCCTTCGAATTCCTGCACTACATTAATTTCTAGGGTACAAAAGATCTCTTCATTTGAACAGGTTTTCATCACATTTGTAATTAAGATTATAAACTTGGACATCAATTCCTTGATGATGTGTTACAGTAGCTGCTGAAATATGTTCTAAGGAATATGGTAAAATATCCATAGTGATTCTTTTTGCCTTTATAAAAAAGTAAACCAGAGCACGTGAGGGTCATTCTTGCACTGTTCGCTCCCTTTCCACTTTCGTTTATGCTGAAACTTTTTCTTAAGAGGAAGCAAGAAGGAGCACCCAGCTCGTGGGGTTCCCTCACCACCCACATTCTGTCTTCGGCTGTAACCCCGGGTGAGGTCTCTCATTACATTACTCACCACATTTTGTACTTATTTTTTCTCAATAATTACTAAAAACACTGGTTTTTAGAGGATGAGGTAAAACGCATCAAAAATATCTAACAAGGAAATAAAAAAAAATGGTTTTGGTGAAAGAATGCTCTTAGCCCTGTTGAGGGATGAGTTGCAGGGTACAGGATGTAGCAAGGTTTCTTCCATTTGAACTTGTGATTCAGTAACCATGTCCTTTCATTTTTTTTAAAAAAAAAAAACAGGTATAAAAAGAAATGCAGCACATAGGTATTTTATAAACTGTCATTCCTTAAGATGATTGGAATTGTATGTTAACAGTACAGTTTTAGGCTTTACGGACTTAATTTGAGAATTACGTAGATCTGGGGAATAGACAGAGAAAACGCAAACTGCACCATGAAGAGAGTTCGTGCCACTGAGCCCCCCGCCTTACGCCGCCCACCCTGTGCCTGCCTTTCTGACTGGAGGGAACACCTGCACGGCCTCTGGGTCTGCCCTCTGAGCCCCTCTGTCTGTCCCCTCCTGCTTCCTGGTCCAAACCTTAGCACCGAAGCGTGACACTGTTCAGGTTCCCCTTCTCTACTCTAAGTGGCTCATGTCCTCCTATCACATCCAGGTGACAGCGGCTCTGGAACAACCCCATAAGATGGGGTGTAGCCCCTGAAATGGCACTGTCTCCATCAGGCACTGGCTTCGGAAGAAGGGACCCAGAGACAGGATGATGAAAAGTCAAACGTGCTGAACATGTGCAGCGAGATAGCGAGCTCCCCATAAACCGGACCCAATTCTGGCCTTCATCTTTTACTAATTGCGCACTTGGCAAATTGCCTAACTTCTCACTACTTCATTTCTTTATCTATAAAATGGGGATAGTAGTACCGAGCAGGTCATTGTGAGGATGAAAGGAGTTTGTTCATGAGAAGCGCTATCTATGTGCTTGCTATTCTCTTCAGACCACCTCTGACTCTGCCTTCGCTGAAGTAGTAAATTGGCCTCAAAATTTTCTGCAATGGAGGACTTGTATTCTACTACTCTTGTTAACTTAAGAAGTTTGGTAAGGTCTTTGCTACCCTTAATACCATTTCCGACCACAGGACAACTCCCTTCCCCAACCGTGGCCTATCTCATATAAGGCTCATTCCTCTCACTTACTTCCACTGCAGAAGGACAAGAATATGTCACTCCCAAATATGTCACACTGATTCTTTCATGCTGGAGGCAAATGAGAATCAACAGATATAGAAAGATGCCTTCACAGAGCTTGCTTCAAGTGGCTAGAAGTAGAAACTTTTGAAAAACAAGAACTGCCATAAATGCCCTCTCCAAAGGGAAGTTTTATGGTCATGAAGATGACGGAAAGTTGGACCTGTACAAACGAGCCTTATTCCATTAGTGTCCCCCACATGTTTCCCTTCCCACAGTTTGTCACCCCAGAAGCTCAAAATCCTTTTCCTTTGTCTTGTCCCTTCTCTGAAAAGTTAATGTTCTTTTATTATGATGCTACATGAGCCCTAGTTTTAAACACCTCTTTGAGTTACTCTTCAGTGATGCTTCTGCATAAACTGTTTCTCATTAATCTGTCTTGTCAATCTAATTTCATAGGGCCCCAGCCAGAGAACCTAGAAGAGTCAAAGGAAAAATCACTTTCTTCCTTCCCTAGCCACCTTCCTTGATGGTTTCAGCGTAAAGCTCACAGAGTCTTCCTCTATGCTGTCTTCATTGTCATGACCTCAATATCCACAGTGACAACTTTCTGGAGTCTAGCACATATTTCTTCAATTGCAGAAGCTGTCATCTCCATCCTATCCCTACTTTGAAATTGTATATGTCTTTATCTACTATTTCTTTTTTCACTTCTGGTCGTTTTCTGACAAAGATGCTCCTGAAGATGCCTTTCACCTGCATCCTGGGTTGCACATCCTCCCTTCTCCAGAGCAGAGGTTCTCAATCGTGGTCCCCAGATCAACGGCATCAGCAGCCCCTGGGAACTTGCTGAAAATGGCAATTCTTGGGCTCCCAGACCCCTGAATCAGAGACTCCGGGGTGGGGCCGTGTGGTCTGTGTTTCAACAAGCTTTCTAGGGATGCTGACGCAGGCCAACATTTAAAAACTTCTGTCCCAGGGAATTTAGTAGTAAGGCAAGTATTTCCCCATCCCCCATTATACCTTCTTTTCGTCTACTTACTCATGTTCAAGTTTCCCACTGTCTTAAAAAAGAAGAAAAATCTGAATCCTGCTCCTCCTATAAATGTCCATTAAATGTTTGTTTCATTGATAACATTCTCTAAATAAGGGATATGACGTACTTTCTGTTCACACTTTCTCTTGAAAACGCTCTCAAACTCCTTAAATAGGGCTTTCATCTCTGTCACAGTCTATTAAAGTAATTCTTTCTTTCCAAGGCCAGTAACTATCTTCCAAACTTCCCTCAGTCTTTTTGACACATTTGACAATGCTGAACACTTTCCTAGTTGTGAAAGTCCTATTCTAATTTCTTAAAAGAGCAAGATCCCAGTTCTTTCTCTGACCATTCTTTCTCAGCCTCCTTTGACAGTTCTCTCTCTTCTAATTCATGCGGATATTTTTCTAACATTCTCTCGTGCCTATTAATCTCACTTCTATAGATTCATTTACCACCTCTAGACAATAACTCCAAATTCATTCACCTATCTTAACTACTCATCTTAGCTGTAGTTCCACCAAACATGCAACCTTCTAGATGCTTCCGACTTGCATGGCCCCTGGTACTTCAAATTTAACACATCCCAATGTCAACTTATCATTTTTGGCCCAAACCAAATTCTAATTTCCATTTCCCAATTTTTATTAGTTACATTATCATTCTCTAATTGTAGTATGGCATGTCCCAAAATAATGTCCCAGAAAGTGCTAGATCTTTTAGAATTTTGTTTTTTAAAAAAGAGGTTTTGATAAGCAAATAAACGTGGGAAATGGGACAACGCCATCATCTTCTTGGACATTCACAGTGAATATTAGCATATTAAAGGCTCTGAGAAATCCTGCACAGGAAAAACAATGTGTGCAATTGCAACAGATTTGAGCAAGGTCCATCAATAAAACAAAAAGACAATCGGCTGAATGGGAGAAGATATTTGCCCATGATACCTCCAACAAGGGGTTAATATCCAAAATGCATACAGAACTCATATAATTCAACAATAAAATACAAACAATCCAATTAAAAAATGGGCAGAAGACCTGAACAGGTATATTTCCAAAAAGGACATACAAATGGCCAAAAGGTATATGAAAAGATGCTCAGCATCACTAATCATCAGAGAAATGCAAACTAAAATCACAATGAGATATCACCTCACACCTGTCAGATTGGCTAACATCAATAAATCGAAAAACAACAAATGTTGGTGAGGATGTGGAGCAAAGGGAATCCTCATACACTGTCAGTGGGATTGGAAATTGGTACAGCCACTCCGGAAAACAGTTTGGAGGGCCCTCGAAAAATTAAAAATAGAACTACCTTTTGACCCAGCAATTGCTCTTCTGGGTATTTATCCAAAGAAAACCAAAACACTAGTTCGTAAAGATCTATGCACCCCTATGTTCACGGCAGCACTATTCACAATAGCCAAGATATGGAAGCAGCCTAAATGGCCATCAACAGACGATGGGATAAAAAAGTTACGGTTCATATATACTCGACTATTTAAAAAAAAAAATGAAATCTTACAATTTGCAACGACATGGATGGACCTAGAGGGTATTATCCTGAGTGAAATAAGTCAGAGAAAGATAAATACCATATGACTTTCACTTCTATGTGGAATCTAAGGAACAAAAGAAATGAACAAACTAAATGAAAAAAGACTCACCGATACAGAGAACAAACTGGTGATTGCCAGATTTGAGTAAGGTCTTAATTTCTCTGATAATACCAAGTAATGTCGCTCAGAACAGCTACCAGTACACATTAAGGAGTGCTACCTATGTCAATGTCTTGACTCTGAGTCTTACATCTGATTATTTACCCAGCCTGGTTGGCTTTTCCTTGTAGGGAATCTTATTTCCAGTCCTGTGGTCACCTCCCCACTTCAGGCCTCTCTTACTTCTTGCCCAGAGTATTACGACTCATCTCATTTTCATTATCTTGAACTTTTAATTCAGTCTAATTAGTTCGAGGCCAGATGACTGTACATCTCAGATCATTTCAGTCCCTGGCTCAAAATCTTCACTAAAGAATAAATGTCACCATATAGAAAGTAACATTTGAGGTCTTTTCTAATCTAGATTAACCTCTGCTTGCCATCCCTTTCTCTCCCTCCATTGCTCTGTTCCTTATGTTTCACCTAAAACAACCCCTGGCCTTCACCTTTCCCACATCCATACCCTGGCTCAGGTTATTCTCTTGCTTCATGGTGAGAAGAACTCCAATAACAACACAGCTTCTGAAAGCTTACTATTCTCCACATTTCAGCTGCGATCCCACCACTTGTAGGAGTTTCCTGAGGCCCAGTCATCAATTGTCACTGCTCCTTTTGAAATCCTTAGCACCGTATTCACTGCACTTGTAATATCTTGCCTTCTGTCTTCAGAATGAGACGTGGTGAGGACATAAACTGTGTCTCATGCATATGTATCACCCCAGCTGCACCTAATGCAGTGCCTTGCTCAGAGAGCTCTGGAAATAATCTGCATAATGAATAAGAATCAAATTACATTGACCTGTTCGTAGCAAAGGAAACGAATGCTCTTAATTGCGAAAGCTATGGCACTGGAAACTCTGTTCCCAAAATGTGGCCAGTACATGCATGACGGAAAAGAAAGATCTCCATGTTCTTCCGTCAAGTGCAAGCTCTTTTAAATACGGAGTGCTGTAATTTTGCTCTGCTGGTAGCTGTAAACACCATGGTTCAAGATAAACTATCAGACATAGTAATTTGCACCAGTTTCCAGAGTGCCAGCTGCTAGACAATTTCCCAACAAACCTTAATAATGAACTGAAAAGTAATAGAATCATGTCCACATTAGTTATTACTAAAACTACCATAGGCAGAAGCAAAACATACAAATGATTCCTACTTCCTTCTCCACTACATCAGACGCTTCTGATAAGAAAAAACTGGAACGAATTCAATCTGTTATATAACGAATGAGCCACAAGCACTTGGGTAAAAAGAAAAATAAAACCTTTGCATTACTAGTTCAATAAGTTTGAAGTCTTCCCAAAAAAACGAAGGGTAAAACCATTGAGAACTAGTAAAACTGTGGGACAAAAGTCCAAAAGAGTCTGTTCTTTTTTGTTTTTTAATCTCATGACATCATTATTTACTCTTTGCCCCCTCATTTTATAATTCCAAATGACGTGACCTTTAGCCACTATAGTTGTTACTTTATTCTCTAACCATATATATATATGAAGTCATATATATATACACATATACATATATATGTATGTGTATATATATGTATATGTGTATAATATATGTATGTATGTATATATACACACACATATATACATACATACATACATATATATATGTGTGTGTGTATATATATATGTGTGTGTGTGTATATATATATATGAAGTGATGAAATGTAAGGGGAAAAGAAAGTTGACGTTTGTCAGGAAAAAAAGAAGCTAACATTTACTGAATTTTCACAACAACCTTGCCAAGTATTGTTTTACAGATCCCAGAAATCCACACGAGCACAGCACAGTGGGTTAAGTGCATTAACTCCGGGACTAAATACGTGGGTTCGAATACCACCTTATTTACTAGCTGTGTGACCTTGAGTAAGTTACTTGATAGATCCTCCTCTACAAGAATGGAACAAATAGTCTCTATTTACTCGAGTTATTACAAGTATTAAATGAGGTAATAGCTCTAAAGCTCTTAGAACTGTTTCATAATTATAAGTTCTTTATATAGATATTTGTTAAATAAACAGAATATACAAATGATTCAGTGATTTCCTTGAGAACACACAGATAAAAGAGTGTAAAGTTCAGATTTTAACCCAGGCCTCTCTGACTCTTTTCATCTCACTGTCCTCAGTGGAAAGGACTGCTTATAAATAGAGGGAAAAATGGGTAAAATGACAGTCACCATCCTCTAACTGAGAAGATATGGGTGACAAGCTGAATTGCCTCTCAAGATTCATATGTGAAAGTCCTAAGCCCCAGCGCCTCAGAATGTGACAGTATTGGGAGACAGTCTTTACAGAGGTTATTAAGTTAAAATGAGGTCACCAGAGTGAGCCCTGATCCGATGTGACAGGTGTCCTTATAAAAAGGGGGGAATTTAAACAGACACACACACAGAGAAAAGACAACGTGAAGAGATACAGGGAAAAGAAGGTGGTCATCTAAAAGCCAAAGAGGAAGGCCTGGAACAGACCCCTTCCTCACAGCCCTCAGAAGGAGCCTCCCAGTCTGTGGCACTCTGTTTGGCCGCCCTCGCGAACTAGCACCATGGCCCTCACCAGCGCTCGGAGGCAGACCTCAGTGGCAGTTGTGTCAGCCTGTGCTTTTCCACGGAGCTCGTGGTCACGGGTTTCATTAGTTTGCTTGGGCAGCCACAATGAAATACCACAGACTGGGATGGGGCTTAAACAACGGAAATTTGTTTTTTCACATTTTTGGAGGCTAGACATTCAAGATCAAGGTGCTGCCAGCTTCCCTTCTCCTGAGGCCTCTCTCCTTGGCTTGCAGGTGGCCGCCTTCTCACTGAGTCCTCACATGGAAGAGATTAGCCCCTCAGCCTGTGAGCATCTGTGTCCTAATCTCTTCTTCTTATGAGGACACCAGTCACATTGGATTATGGCTCACCCTAAGAACCTCATTTTAATTTAAATATTTCTTTAAAGGCCTTGTCTCCAAATGCTGTCACCTTCTGAGGTTAGGGATTCCACCTATGAATTTTAAGGAGATGCAATTCAGCCCGCAACACAGGCTACATAAAGGATCAAAGACAGTGGACCCCCAAAACATTTCGGCGCCAGAGACCAGTGCTTCCTGTAAGAATCTAATGCCTGATGATCTGAGGTGGAGCTGAGGCAGTGATGCTAGCGCTGGGGAGCGGCTGCAAACACAGAGAAAGCTTAGCTTGCTCTCCAGCTGCTCACCTCCTGCTGTGTGGCCTGGTTACTAACTGGCCACGGACTGGTCCTGGTCCGGGCCTGGGAAATGGGGTTTGGGGAGCCCTGCTCTAAGAGATCCATAGAAGTCATTCCCCAGCTCTGAAAGATTTGTGAGCAAAATGTTCGGTCATTTAATCTAAAAAATATTTTTCTCTTAAACCACATTTTGTGGTAAAGGTAAAATTTACTTGATTTGAAAAAATAAAACATATTCCACAAGAGCACTCCTCCAGCAGGCCCACTCCGTCTGCGTGCCCGGGCCCTGTGGCTCGTCCACCTGTGTCTGCACAGCCCAGGAAGAGAGTTGTGGAGTCACCCAGGGAAGGAACAGAACGGCAAGGTCACTCAGTAACGAAGAGAGATGGATCGTTTTCCAGGGTCTGGGCTAAGAAAGTGCACACACGAGCTGAACCATCCAGTTCATTCCCCGCTCCCTGCTGGGGAACAAAACTCACTCTTCTCACATGATACTGAATCATTCCAGAAGGATAAAAAGGCTCCTCGTTCTTGTGGGAACAGTATTTGCTCAAACTGGTGGATGTCCTTTAAGGTACCTGGGGAGCTGGGTCCGCTACTTCCTCTTGGGCTGTTCAGGAAACAGAACCAAACAACAACAAGCAACTGCCGAAGCCCAGTAGAGAGACGCGCTGTGTACGACGAAGGCTCCTCACAAGACTGCCCTGCTTCTCAGCGTCCTCGGCTGGCCACCTAGTCAACCTGGCAATGAGCCTCAGGGACTGATAACTGCCACTGTCGCTGCCCCTCACCCAGAAAAGGCTTCTTCCTTTTATTAGAACCTTAGGATGGGGCTAACTTGCCCCTGATTGCCCGGACTCATCAGTTTGCTCTAAATTTAGCACCTGTCATGACTCAGGTACTGCGTTGAGGGCACAAACATAAACAAAACCGATTTCATGCCCTTGCTCAGGTTAAATGCGTGCTAAAGTCAAAGAAAAATGGATAGAAAAAGGATTACGATTTGTTGAGCCCTTAAGTCGCAGGAACTGCGTCTACTTAAGCTCCTTAATAGTCTTCGTTACATTTACTTCTCTGAGAAGCATTTTCACCATCATTTTATGCACAAGGAAACTGAGTCTCAGATTACTCTACCAGAGCTAAGAAGAAGAGCCAGATGCAAATCAGGAGTGTCCATCGCAAAGACGGGGACTTTCTGCTACCTTACTTTGCCTCTGTGGGTTCACCTCATGCAGAGGGCTAGGTCTCTAATCACAGAAGATTCTAGAAGGAATTAGGAGGTGACGAGCTTGGAAGTACATAGAAAATTAAACCAGAACCGCTAGGAGCCAGCAAATGTTGAAAAACAACAATCCTCATCCAGCAAGCCTCATTTTTGGTTTAGACGGTTATTAGGTTGGTGGGTCAAGGAACAAGGTAAACATAATATGTCCGAACTACTAACTGCCTGACTGGTTTTCCTGCTTACGTATTTGCTCCAGTTCCACAGCTTTTCCCCCACAAAAGAGCCAATGCTTTTCCTTCTGAGTGTTCTTAAAATTCAAGATTTTAATCAAATCACATCACTCTCTTGCTCAACACCTTCCATTGGATCCCTCCAATACTCACGAGAAAGCCCAGAGTCCTCCCCACAGCTTGCCTCCCTCTCCCTGTGCTCAGACACACTGGTCTCCAGGCTGCTCCTAGGACTTGCTTCAAAACCTTCGCATTTGCTGTTCCCACATCCTAGAATACCTTATCCTCCAAAAATCCACATGCACACACTCTCACTCCTTTCAGGTTTCTGCTCAAACATCATCTCCGCAGACAGTGACCATTTCTGATCACTCCCCGACTCTCCATCCTCTTGCCTTTCTTAATTTTTTTTTTTTTTTTTTTTTTTAGCACTTATCACTACATTAAGTTCTATAAGTATATGTTTGGGTATGGTCTGTCTGCTTCCTCCAACTGGACCATAAGCCTCCTGAGGGCAGGGACTTTGTTTTGTTTACTGTTATTTCTGGTGGCTGGGACAAGAATTGGCACACACACTAGCCTGAATGAATAAAAATGAATGAATGAATCTGGATTTCAGCCAAAGATTCAGATGAGAACTTGGAACCTTGTGAAGAAGTTGACAGAGGCTGAAAGACTGAATAATGAAGCCAATTCATAACTGTAAGAACAATAAAGCCTCAAGGATCCTAATTCGTGGAATGGTAATCTGAAGATAATATTTATTTAGAGCATGAATTTGAAGATGGTGGTGGGAGTGGGGCAGGGGTGGTTATGCCCCCAGAGGAAAGCAGTTCAGAATAGCTGGAGTACGGAGGAAGGTATCAAACTGTACCTTGAATGTGATCAGAATGTGCTACTCCAAAATATGCACATGGTTTCTTTTGAGCTGAAGGCAATTCAGAACCAACAATTGCAGGAAGAAATCTCTGTTCTCCCCTTACCTGCCCCAAACCAGAGCATAAATATCCCCTGTGAAGGTGTCCTCCTCCCCTGAACCAGGAACAGGAGAGTGACTCTATCACCAGAGATGGAGAGCTGGCACAATCAAACTTTACAAAAATAGCTTTTGCCTTCCATTAGTTTCCTCTACATTATTTCCTAGTAGCTTCTCTATAATGTGTCATTTTTTGAAGCCCCAACCCCCTTTCCTTTGTGAAAAATGGTTAATTAGCCCTAGAGTCTAACCACTTCTTTTGAGTTTCACTGCTTTTCTCAGAATACCCATGCACGTAAAAATAATAAAATCGCATGCCTTTTCTCCTGTTAATCTATCTTTTGTTGACTTAATTTGCAGGTCCCCATGAATGAACCCAAGAGGGTAGAGGAAAAGTTTTTCCTCCCCGACAGCCTTTGCTTTGCCACTTGGAAGGCACGAACCCATTCTATTTAGTGTGCGACCAACACACAACTGAAGTATTTAATTCGACGTGTGTTCTACTTCGTAAGGGCTGTATTTACAGCACATTTGGACAGAAAGACTTAATAAAGGGGCATAAAAAATTGTCATATGAGGACTCGGAGAGTTTTAGCCTGGAAAAGAAAAAGTCTGAAGGAGGAAGAGGTGATCGTGTACTCCATGAGGCCTAGAGGGGACCTAACTGGGATTAAAGAGTTGAGATGTTAAAGCAAAGCCGACTTCACTGTATATCAATCAGAACACTCTAACAGAGCCCCTGGCAGAAGACACCGGCCGCCAGCCAAGAGGAGAAGAGATGGCCTTTATGAGAGACGTGGTGCAGAAGAACAGATGGATAACTGGCCTGGATCACTACCAGAGGGACGCAGTGTAAACACAAGCGGTGCACAGGTGGTCTGGGGCTGCAGGATTTCAGCTACCACCCAAGTGGAGGCCTTGACTGCCAACGGATGAGTCTGGCCTTCGGGCCCCTCATCATTAAAGCAAGGGGGATCAAATCGGTGGTTGGCAAACCCAGGTCCTCAGAGCCCAGGCTGCAGACCCAGTGGCTGAGGGATGCTCTCGTGGTGGTTGGAGAGGGGAATCGGTCCAGACTCCCGGGTCCCCTTCCCTGAGGCCACCAGCACAGCTAAGTCATCTGTCTCACCAACTGAGCTTTACCAGATTTCATTTGGAAGAAAAAAAAAAAAAAGTGTTCTACTAATAAGAGCTTAAAAATAACCAGAGTAGATCTTTGTCCCTTTCACGTCTAAAATTCTATCCTTTTATATCATTAATAGGTAACATTTAAAAGAATATGGAAATACTTAAATTCTGAAATAAAATCTTAAATACGTACTTACCTTTAATGCAACTGTACTGGTGGAAAAGTCAATTTTAATAAATTCTCATTCATATCTACGTTACTGTCTCCTGATAATGTAAACCCTTTTTAAAAATGTAGTAATAATTTTCTATGACTTGGGAGTTTTGAGGCAACTGCTGAATATGCCTGTGATACTGCAATTTATAATAAGAAATATACATTTGGTTTTCATCCCCGTTCCTGGCACAGAGCTCTTAAAACCTTGGATTTCCTAAGTGTTGACAGCCACAAAGGTGACTTTGCTATGTTAATGAGGTGAGTTTTGGACAGCCTCTAGGTGACCTAGAGGCTGAGGGGCTGGTTGCCAGGTGATTGGAGGGTTGGAACTTTCTATTCCAAGCCTGCCTCAGGGAAGGGGAAGAGACTGAAGGTTTAATCAATCACCAGTGGTCAGTGATTTAATCAATTGAGTCTGTAATGAATCCTCCATAAAACCCCAAAAGAAAGGGTTGAGAGAGCTATCAGTCTGGCCAACACGTGGGGATTCGGGAAGAGTAGGGCGCCCAGAGAGCATGGAAGTGCCATATCTTTTCCCCATATCTTGTCCTATGATTCTCTTCCATCTGGCTATTCCCAAATTATATCCTTTTATAATCCAGTAATCCAGTAAATAAAACTTTCCTCTGAGTTGTATGAGTCACTCTAGCAAACAGAACCTGAGGAGGGGATTATGGGAGCCTCCTATCTATAGCTGGGAGGTAAGGATCACAGATGACAACCTGGACTTGCAACTGGAGTCTGATGTGGAGTGGGTGTGCACTATTGTGGACTGAGCCCTTAACCTGTGGGATCTGAACCTGTCTCCAGGTCAGGAGAGAGTTAATTGCTTGGTGGTGTTGAAAAAAAGAACATGCATACCGGAACGCTCCAAGTGAAGGAGATTCCACATGTAAGGTAATCTTACATTTTACAAATGACAAATTTCAACTTCTGAGGGCCACCTCTCAGGATCAGAGAAGGTAGTCCAGTGCTGTGGCAGAAACCCTAGAGGCTTGCTAACCCCACTTTATTCCTTGGAATGTGGACTACATTTTTAGCTCTCCTTGCAGTCAGGTTGGGCCCAGGGGACTGAGTTTTGGCCAGTGGATTGTGACGCCTTCCGTTTCCCAGACTGCCATTAAAATGACTCACGTGGTCTTTCATGATCTTTCCTTTCTTTTGTAGTGGGTCTGGAGACTCGTAAAAATGGCAGTATTGCAAAATAGATACAGTCTGCATACCCACCCCACTGCTTGGAGAAAAGCCACTGGATTGTGGATTGTGACATTCATGAAAAATAAGCCTTTACTGTGTTAGACCAGTGCGAGGTCTAGGATTGTTTGTCACAGCAGATAGCTATTACTTCTCCTCATACTAATGTCTACCTAAAATTTAGTTACACACAACACTATTTAAATATCACATTATATAAATGCATACTAATCTCGAAATATCCTTCTTTCCAAATCCTTCTTCAGATTTTATAAAACAACTTTCTATGAACTTTTCAGCTGTCTCACAGACAGTAGTAGAGACATGGAAACGTCTAAATCTCCTCCAGAGGGAACTGCCCTCCAATTTGTTGGAAAAAAATGCTTTTTGAATTCTTGAGTTTACCACAGCATCTAATATTTACAATTGTGAGGTCAGGTTCCCAGAAATAAATGTTAAGTCTCTAGTTACATTTTTAAAGTCAAATTTATCAGATAAATTGTGAAACTTCCCCCAAACAAGCCTAAGATCAATCACTCAGGCCAATGTGCTTCCTGTACCAGGAGAGATTCTGTGAAGGATCAAATAGAGAAGGTGACTCTTTTCTGAGGAATGCGTTTTGGAAAAAAGTCTCATCTTATATTCAGGTATAGGTGGTCATCTTTGGTGAGTTTACATTTCTGAACATTTATTTTTGCATATTCTCTAAGTGCATATGGAAAAAATAATTTATTTTTTTGTCCAGTGGTATAAGCTCACTTGGTTTCGGCATCCAAATGGAATGGGAACCTAAGAACATTTTGTATGTTTGAGAATCTGATTATTTTTTCAGGTGCTTTTGTGTTTAAAAACATATCAAATATGCTTTGCAAGAAACAGTACTTTTGATTATCAAGCTGTATATGTCAAGGAGAATTAATCCGCACATGTATATGGTCTAAGTAGAACTTTCAAGAACCAATTTTTACCCGTAGGTCTTTTTCTAATTTTTGAGGGCCAGAGGAAGAATGTGGCAATGATTAATAGAAAATAGCATTGTTTTGACAGGGTGATTAGTTTTATTTATTGTTGTTGGTCTCTGCTTTGTTCATTATGAATAAATTATTCCAGAAAGTTCAAATTTATACTTTCCTGCCAAAATTGCTGGTTGAGCAAAGTAGACTTGAAATGGCTGCTAAGATTTTATTCAAATTTGAAATTAAACAGACGTTTCTAAACTTTTCCACCAAAGAGGGGAAAACTCTTTTTAATAGTAAACTAACCACTAGTGGACATAATATTTAAATTAATCCACTATGTGTGTTTTATTCTTCCTTTATTGTACCTAGCTTAAGAATTTTCAAGGTAATATATACTGAACTTGACTCATCTTTTAAAACATTCTTCGTAGAAGGTATAATAGTTATTTTTATTTGGCAGTTCTCTTTTTATTAAAGAGTATCTAAAAATGCTCTAGATTTTTATAATGCTTTAAAAGTGCCCCCACCCTCAAGGCCTGATTAACATGACAGCTGTTAATGTGCTGGTCTCACTGATGCTATAGATTCTCCAAAGAGGACCAGAATTTGCTGGGCTCTAAGTAGATCTAACAATTTTGATGTTAAGATGATATATGCTATATCGTCATATGTCATATATATCATCGGATGTCATGTATTATACATCATCAGATGTAATATATATGTTACATATGATAATCAGATGTCATATATTACATATCATATATTACATATCATCATATGTACATGCAAAAACAAAGTTTCAAGATAGATAACTCTATTAAAAATTTGGGGGATAAGTAGTCAAAGATCTACTTGGTGGTTATTTCACAGCTTTATTTCTGTCAAAGACCGAAGAGAAGGGATGATGATATGGAAAGGCTTGGGGACTTTACCCACGTGGAAATTTTATCCTTCACATAGATGCTGTATTGTCAAATCATGTGGCTTTTCATGGTTTTCTAATGAAATATTGTGTTGGCTCATCTGTTGCCAGCTTAGCACTCTCCATCCCTTACCCCACATCTTAATACTCTTCCATACAGCAAAAGATATGGATGCCTGCTAATTATATTTACAGAATTTCTGCCAACAGAAAAACATGTTGGGTTTCCCCCAACGAGAGGTACTATGTGAGATGTGGAAGGCAGGATATAAGCCATATCATTGTTCTGCCACCAGCAGAATGTATGTGTCTGGGCTCCAGCAGACACGAGGTTTTCTAGTTCCATTAGGCCAGTAGTTTTCAAAATATGGTTTGGGAATCCCCGAAAGTCCCTGAAACCCTTTCAGGGGGTCCACCAGGTCAAAACTATTTTAACAACCACACTCAAATGTTATTTGTCTTTTTGTACTTGCATTCTCTCATGATTGTACAGTAGAATTTTCCAGAAGTTGCATGACCTGTGAGGGATTTAAAGCTCTGAAGGCTAAGGGATTGTGTTCTTGTGGATTCTTGTGTTTTAGATTCTTCTGGTTTAACTTCTAATGCAATAAATATCAATAGATGTAACTCACAATAAGTAAAAGCTCCTTGAGGTGTTCGATAATTTCTAAGAACGTAAAGGGGTCATCAAACCTAAAAGTTTGAGCAATGCTGTTCTAACCTACATCCTGAGAATTACCCACCCAGTGCTCCAGGCAGCTGCAATCATAAGTGGTGATTTTCTGCGATTCCAGAAATTTCTTGATTCCCCCAAAGCTGCCGGCAAACCTGAGAACTAGGAGCTTTCTCTGACTTTCTTTCTTCAGTCTCTCAAGGCTTTGTAAGCTTCTAATTCTCTGTATTAAATTTCTTCCTCCATGAAATTAAATTTAAAGTGTATTTTTTTCTACTTGACCAAACCATGATAGAATTCATTTGATGTTCAATACAAGATACTGGGAATTCATTTTTAAGAAATATTTAAAGTCATACCAGGTGGGAAATCTTTTCCCTACCTCACCCTTACTTTAATTTTAAAAACCTACGCTCAAACCATTTTCTATTCAAGTTGATGGCCTAAACTCAGTGTCCTGCATTTTAAAACAGTTATTCTATCCATATAAAACATGCCATGCGCTTTCCAGAGAAAGCTCAGAATTAACTGATAAAGCTTTATATGCAACTCTACTGCAGCTTTTGACTGTGAATACTGTAACAAAGTTTGTTCTAACACAATGGTTGTATTCCAAGAAGTTCCATGGTAGTCAATAAAAACCCAAATTCTGATTAAAGATAGTAGTTCTGATTGTGGGAAAAAAATTAAGGCTGGGGGTATCAAATTTGCCATAACAAATATATTTTCCCCTGTAGGTATTTATATAATTCTAAACTTTTAACCCTAGATAATACTCACAAACTCATCATCTAATTACATCTATCATTTGCATAAGAAAGGGCTTTTTTTGCTTCTTAGTACCAGCCAGCTTCAGCACACATAGATTCTAGACACTGTTACCACTCTATGGCCAACTGTCTGTAAACCAATGCAATTCAAACAAAGCTGCTGAGTTGCCAAAACCACAGCTCTTTTTCTTATGGGCATGGTCTTGATCACCACACAACACCACAACCAAGGCGAGGTCTGCATGGGGCAGACCTTGATGCTTATTTAATCCATCACTTTGTCTGCACTAAAATTGAGTTAGGAGAAATGTCGGGATATAAAATAGCCTAACTTTACAAAAGAAAAATTGGCTATTTGAGTTTCTAACCCAGTTATATTAAACTACTTTTATAAACTACTTTTATAAAGAGAGCAGTTTATAAAATAAATCTTGCTCTCTTCTGCTCTGGGGAGCATACTGGTCCCCTTGCATGAAATATCCTATGTTAATCATCTTTGTATCTATCTGCAGTGCTGGCACACTGCCTAGTACCTAATAAGCTCTCAAATAAATGCATACACACATGTGTATGTGAATGTATGTATGCATATATGTATGTGTATGTATATATTTATATAATGAATAAATAGTATTATCTAAACAGTTATATCCAAATAAGGTCAAAAAATAATAAGCATGGCAACATAGAGTCCAAAAGGAAGAGATGTTTGGGCAATAATAAGAAGGAGCCAACACAAGTCACCTATATTTTATCTCAACGGTGGTAAAACGATTATTTTGACTACACTCCTATTGCTTTTGAAATACAATGCCAGTGAATTTCTTCTTCCTAGAGACTTCTGAGATGTTGATTTTGAAAATTTATTTTTATATTTTTGTTCTTAGTAGTTGTCTTGAGGTATAAGTGGCATACAATCACACATACAATGTACAATTGGATAAGTTTTAACTTCTGTAACTAGCAATGTAAATACAGTTAATAAACATATTAGGATATTTGGAGGGGCAAGAAGGATGACAAAGGTGTATGAAGAAACTTGTAGAGGTGACATATATGTTCACTGCCATATTTAAATTTTTAAATCTTACTTCAAATAGAATATATTATACGTGGCATTCTTGTTCAAACTTTGGCTAGTTTCGCAGTCAAAGAAAAATCTTAATGAGTACCATGACATTTTAGATTATTAAAGAGAGTTTTCATTTTTTTTCACAAGGCTTGGGATCACATCTCTATAATTTATTCTTCCCTAAAAAGATAGATAATGGTCTTGTGACAAATATATGTCCATTGGAAAGAGATGCTATGAAGTCAACAAAAATATCCTTGGAACTCATCCATTTGTTCCCTGACTTTAATCAGATGAGGATCCCTGGTAATCTCATACCTGTTAATTTCCTTGCTTTTCTGGCTTTCCAAGGAGAAAAATATTGCTATTGACATGTAAAGCTTTTAAATAAAGGGGAAAAATGTGGTTAGCTCTTCATTTTTCCCATCACTAATTATCTTAAGTAATACCTTTGTTCAGGCTGACATTTTCACTAATTCCACTGAAGTACGTTCTTGATTAAAGTAGAATATGTTTGCTCTTAGAAGCAATAACCACAGGACAAGGCAAAATAGGTTTTGTCCGCAGTGTTGAAAAATTTATAAAAAGAGCTCAGAACCTACTTTAGACATCAGGAGGAAAGCAGATTCATTCTATTTCCACAGTCAAAGGTGAATGGATGAAGCAGGTAAACAAGCCAACATTTACTATGCAATTAAATATTATCGAATCTTAAAAAAAGGAGACTTCTCTATATATAAACATAAAAGCATCTGACCAAGTCCAAATATAAGTGATTAAGAAATTATCTACTTAAATGATCCATTTGATTGACACGTTAAATGCAAATATTTAAACACTTTTCATGTGGACAAATAGGAATTGAGTATATATGCATTTATCACACTTCTCCAGCTCATGTGTCAGAATCACATCCACTTACTCAGGCCCTTATTGAAACATTAAACTCTAATGAGATATTTTTAGAAATTGAACAGTAACCCTTAAAAAAAAATCCTTATATGTAACTTAGTTAAAGAGGATAAAAATGAACCCCTTTTCATTCTTCTTCTCCCTCTATACACCATGGAAATATGGAACCTACACATTCTGCATGACTATGAAGTTCTAAACAGGTTCGCATATTGAGTCAGACTCAGTATGACATACTAGCTTTGATGTCTGCCAATGCTACATTTGTCCTACTTCTTAAACAGTTTCTTTCTCCATAAACATTGTCTCGATTTTCTGTTTAACTAAATAGGTAATTAACTGTAAAATCAATAGAGGATTTTATCAAATTTCAGATGCCATAATCTAATATAAGACCTCATTAACGTATCTCCCAGTTCTGGCAAGGAAGCAGACTTTATATTTTGGATCACCATTCCAACAAAGAACAGCTAACAATACTAGATTAATTTGTTTTTTAGCTTTTCAGGGATAATGGTAGGGAATTCTCCAGGATGGGAGAAATATTCAAATCTGTGATTCAGGAAGCACAATGAAAATAAAGAAAAAAAAAAGAAAGAAACCTGTATGTTGATTAAAACCAAGAACTGCAGGACACCAAAGACAGAGAGATCTTAAAGCAACTAGGAAAAAGAAGAGTATATACAAAGAACTGAGAATTGACTCCTCAGTAGTCCAAAGCCAAAAGACAGTAAATCTTCCAAGTGCTAGGAAAAATAACGATTACCTAAAATTGTTTTCAAGCAAAACTATCCCTCATGAATGAGAGGTTTTTTTTTTTCAGACAAATACAGAAACTTCATCATTGAAAACATTCTCATGAAAGTTATAAATTATAAACTTCAAGAAAAATAACACTGATATTGGAATGAATCCTTGCTACCAAGAAAAAATGGTGAGCAAAGGCAGTAGTAAGAAATGGATAAATCTAAACAAATATAGATTGTGAAAAAGATAGAAATAATAATATTCAATATGTAGGGTTGAAAAGCAGAATAAATGAAACCATTGGCAATAATATGCCAGGAGGGGTCATTAGGATTAAATGTTCTAAAGTCTTTGTTGTCCAAAAGGAGGGTAAAATGACTAATTTTAGACTACTTAAAGAATTCATGCTGAAATTTCTAAGGTAGCCACTAAAAACAACAATAACAAACCAAAACAGAACTATAATGTATGATTTTCAAATTAGTAGAGTAAAAACAGATTTAAAATAAAAAGGAATTCAATCATCCTGAAAGAGATGGTAGATAAAATAGAAAAAGTAGAACATGCTAAAAACACAAAATAAGATTGTAGTGTAAAATAAGTACAAATATGTGTGATCTCAAAGTTAAAGATTAAATGCCATATCTTAAAAACACAAACACTGTCATAGTGAATTAAAAAAATAAAATTGAGCTATCTCTTGTTTAAAATAGATCCTAAAATCACAGGACAGGGAAAGGACAATAGTAAGATAATCTGCATACATCGGGAATTAACACTTTAAAAAACACCCCACAGCTCAAAGAAGAAATCCAAATGAAAATACTTGGAACTGAACAATAATGAAATACTACATATCGAAATTTGTGAGATAAAGAAAACATAGTTCTTAAACAGAAATATAAGAAGTATAAATGATGAACAGATTAGCATGAGGAATAACAAGCTAAGCACCTGACAAATGACAAAGGAAAAAGAAATTAGAAGGAAATAATTAAAAAAACAAACAAACAAATTCATGAAATAGAAAACAAATTGAAGAAACTATAAACTAAATTCTATTCTTTAAAAATGTTGATCAAATATGTAAATATTTATGAAATTCTGAAACTGATCAAGGAAAAACTGAAAAAGGAAAAAGAACTATAAATACTACAGAGATTAAATAAGATAATGAGAATATTATGAATAAATATGTGACTAAAAACTTTGAAAACAGAGATGAAATGGAAAAGGAACTAGAAAGCTATAACACCTAAAATGACATCAGGAGAGAATTCTAAAGAGCTCTATATTAATCAAAGAATATGAATCGATAGTTAAAAAATATTTTTTCCTATCAAAAAACAAAAGCCACAGTATGTATAGAAATTTTTCCAGTGAGTTCTAGAAAATATTAATGGAAGAAATAATCAGAACCTAACAAAGACTCTTCTAGGGAAGAGAAATCAAAACAAAGCAAAAAACCAATTTTATAGGAGTGGTATACTTCAAACTTAAACCACATGAGGACAGTGCAAAATAGGAAGATTAAAGCCCACTTACTCAAGTAACTACATGTACAACAAACCCACACACAGCAAAAATCTTAGAAGGTTAAATTTGGCCACATATTAAAAAGGCATAACGTTGTGAAATGTTTATCCAAGTATGCAGTCAGTTTATTGTAGAAAGTCTATTGATATAATTTACCACAATAAGAAATTTAAAGAAAAAAATCATATCATCTTAAAAGATGCAAATGAGGCATTTGATAAAATTCAATATTCATTCATGATTTTTTTAAAATAGCAAATTAAAAAAGAAAGAAAACTTCTTTAACATGATATAGTGTATCTATAGAAAACTCATATCAATTATTTACTAAATAGTAAAAAAATAAAAATATTCTTTTAAAAAATTCACAAAGACCAGATGCCTGCTATTCTCATATATAACCAACATTGTAATGGACATTCTGGCCAGTTCAGTAGGATGAGAAAAAAATCAAAAAGCTAAAAGAATTGGAGAGGAAGATATAGAATTTTCATTATTCATATAATCATCCTGCCTATGGCTGAGAGAAAACCCAAGAATCTATAGAAAATTTATTAGCACTTAATAAGTGTTTAGAAAGACAGATGAATATAAATATTTTCATACAACATCAAATGCATTTCTATGCATCAGCAAACAGAAACTACGACGAAAGAGAGAAAGAGAGGAAGAGAGAGAGAGAGACTGTAATAGCAACTAAAAAATAAGATAACTAGGAACAAATCCAAAAAGTATAAGCATGACCTATATGGGAAAAAATGACAAAATATTCAAGAATTGAATTAATGAAGAGGTATTTCATATTCATAGATAAGAAGACTTAATATTATAACAAAAGCATTTCCTCCCAAGTTGATATACAGAGGTAATTACAACCCCAAACCAATTCTCAGTTGGGTATGTTTGTGGGGTTCTTTTCTACTTTTTATGTTTAACTTCAAATGTGTTATCTAAAATTCTTAAAGAAGAGAAAGGTCCAAGAATAGCTAATTCTGTCCTAAAGAATACAGTGGGTCGACATGTCCAATATTTATTTTCAAGCTACACTAATTAAGTAGCGTGACATTGACACAGGAAAAGGAGCCCAGAAACAAACCTACACAGATGTCAAAAATTGATTTGTGACTACACAGGCCAGGCAGACCAGCGGGGAGTCAGACCAGTGTGGAGAGAATATACTATTCAATAAATAGTTCTGGAACAAATAGATATCTTAAATGAAATGAGATCCCTATCTCGTCCCATATACAAAAATTAATTCCAGAGAGAGTAAAGAATTAAACATGACAAACAAAATTTAAGAACTATTAGAAATAAAGATAGATGAATGCTTTATGAGCTCAGGGTCAGGAAGAATTTCTTAAACAAGATCCCAAAAGCACGATGACAGAAAAGATGGCTAAATCTTATGTGATTCAATTTAAAATGTTATAAAAATGTGAGAAGAGCAGCTAGCTACAAATCAAAACCTTTCAGCAACACAAATTGCCAACAAAATAATTAGATGCAGAATATATAAAGTATTCCTAAAAATTCAAAGAAAAACATAATTTGATTGAAAATTAATCAAAAGCCATCCACAGCCATTTCATAGAAGAAAACAAAGGTCAATAAATATGAAAAAAGTTTAATTTCCTAAATCATGGAAACACAACACCAAAGGAGATTTTAAATTTTGCACCTGCTGGACTGGCAACAAATTTAAATTTGATGTTATTAAATGCTACAGAGAATGTGGAATAAAAGAAGCTCCCCTATCGCAATGGTATGAAAGTAAACTAAGACAACTATTTTATAAACCATTATGTTTTTTTCTTTTTTTTACCTAGTAAAGGTAAAAATAATCATACCTTATGACCCAACAATCCCACTGCCAGTTCTACATATGATAGATAAATTTTTGTACCCATGTATCAACACACAAGCACAGAAGTTTCCACAGCAGGACTGTCTGCAGTAACTCAAATGTCTATTGACAAGAAAACAGATCAATTGTGACCAGTCCTGGAGTACCAGATATTGGTAAAAAGTGAATAAATCACTGTGATAAAAATCAACATGGATGAATTTTACAAATGTGATGTTGAGCAAAAAAAATAGTCACAAAAGAACACCTTGATAGGATTCCATTTAAATAATGATTCGAGAACATAAAAATGAGGTAATATGTTGTAAGGAATATAAACATATGTGGTAAGACAAAATGTAATGAAAAGCAAGAGAATGAGAAACATCAAATTCAGTATAAAAATCCCCTCCAGTAGGGCGGGATGACACTAGGAAGGGCAAATTGGGGGCCTTCGAAGCTACCTAAAATGCTCTCTAGCTCAAATCTGGGCTGTATGTCACAGGTTTTCTTTTCACATTTATGTTACATTTTTTAATATGTATGACTTAATTTATTAAAAATATAATTGAGAAGGTGACATCCTATTTTTAATAAATTTTTATTATGTGACAATATATTTATAGTCAGCACCTCAGAAAAATGCCCCTATTACATATCGGTCTTCATGACATATATGACAGCATAAAGCCATCAATTCCAGGTTTTCCTTTGGCTCTTTTCCCACATTACAGAAGCAAACTGAATGATCTGATAGTCTGCATACAGGAATACACTTGCCATTTTTATGTCTTATGCTTCAGTCTTTTATAGTACTCTCTCTCCTTCACTAATTAATCCAGAAGAGACAATGATCAAACTTCGAAAGTTCCAAGAATTTTAGACATCTGTTCGTGGAATAGGTACGATGTGATTTTAATATATATAGACCTCGATTTAACTGGAAGATATCCCAACTTATAACCTCATCTTTTTAGAACACAATAGCACCTTGAAACCGGGCTGGAATGGACCTTTGCCTAGGACAGGGAACAGAAAGCCTTGGCAGCTGCTAGTTAGGGGTCTGGCCTTGTCAAGGGCACCCCTTTCTAAACTGCAGAGACTTCCTTGTTCAGATGGGGTTCCCTCCTACGTTTTCCCTCATCCCAGGCCTTGAGAAGCAGATGGGGTGAGGGGCCCTACTCTGACAAAGAGAAAATTTCCTGAAAAGACCTCTTCATGTTACCTCTGCCAAAAACTATTCAATAATTATTTTTGCTAAAAATGCACTAAAGTAGTATCTAAAAATCATTCTACATCTCACTCACTCTACCACATGGAGGGAGAAATGAATGAACTGTATATTCTGATTACCCCACCTCTGAGGCCACAAGTAGTTGTGGAAACAAGACATATGCTTGTAAAATAGTTATTTACAAGATACAGATGGAAATATATGATTATATCCACAGGTTTGGAGTTCCAGTCACAAATTCCCGATCACTCAGCAGATCTGTGTTTTATTCAGTCCACAAATATTTACTACACTTCTACAAAGGAGTTAAGTTTTAAGTGTCAACAAGACAAGTCTTTGTCTAAGTTGTTCTAGTTTACATGCTTAGGGAGAGAAACACATAACTCAATATGGTATCATAACGATAAGAAGCATGAATGAGTTGTGTGGGGGAGGGTGTGACAAAGAGAAAGAGGAAGGGTTGGTGGGACACAGGAAGTGACCATGCTACACCAGAGCACACCACTGCTGATTCACAGCGGACGTCTGAATGGAGCCCTAAACGTTTAGGCAGGAAAAAGTCCTGTTTGGGAACAGTTAATACTTCACTTATTTTTCCAGGAAGCCAAGAAGATGGCAGGAGATTTCTGCCTATTCTAGGGACAACAGATAGTGCCTTAGTGCTCTACAACCTGTAGGAAAGACCCCTCCATATAGCTAGTCAGCGCCTGGTTATCCAAATCAAACAGATAACCTAAGCGAGAATAAACAGGAGTAAGTGTGCAGATTATATTTTATGCAAGTTAACACAAAGCCAATCAGAAGTTCACAGACTAGTAAACCAACAGAGACCTGTGGCCAGGCCAAACCACAAAAAGATTAGCTCCCACTGTCTGCTTAACTTGAAAGGATCTTTCAGTTTTGCTTGCTTTCTCACGGGCCATTGAAAAATCTAAAAACAAAACAATGAAATCGCTAAGCACTGACAATTGTTTAAACTAGAACACCCTTCATAGCTGTATAGCACATAAAAGTATTTAGAGTATTGTGTAGTCGCCCAACCTCCACATCTACAGTAGACTAAACACTATAGCTAAAATGAGAACTCCAAGAAGAATTTACGTGGTAATCTCAACTATCTGAGAGCAAAGGAAAACACTGTTTTCAGAACTTGCCCACAGGTCTTCAGACATCAGCTCTTCTAATTGGAGGAAAGCTGGGATTCTTAGAGATTCTTGTACTTTGTAAACCCTTAGGTGCATGGATTTGTTTCGGGATCTGTGAAGATCCCGGAAATAGCCCAGCTGTGTGGATGTAAGCTACGTCCTTGAGGAAGGCTCATGGATTTCATCATATATCCAAAGGCATTCATGATCCAATAAAGATGAAAAACTATTGTTAAAAAAAAAAAATCCTAAGAAAAAGGTTTCCATACTGGTCCTGTTACAAAGAACATTATTCAGCCAAGGAAAGAGTGTAGATAGATAGATAGATAGATAGATAGATAGATAGATAGATAGATAGATAGATAATAGATCTAGATCTAGATCTATTTCAGAGAAATATAAAAAATTTATTTCAAGAGTGAAGATTATAAGGTACCCTGTTTGTCTAACCTGAATTGACAGCTTTTTCTTGAGCTAGAGTTGACAAGAGTTGTCTAACCTTTACTAGTATCAAAACATTTTATATACATACAAATTAATTTTTAGGAGAAAATTCTCTCATAAAGATATTACATTATACCAAATTCCTGCTTTTTCATTTTACCAAGACAATTAGCAAAAGTCTAAGACTTGAAAGAAATGGTTCATATTTTATAAAACCAAGATATTTAAAAGAAATTTAAAGCATCACTTTGAGGTATACACATGACTATGATTTAAAATTAAAAATCTTCTTCAGTTTTTCTTGTATTTTCTAGAACCCAAATATCTTTGCATAAGGTCAAACTCAGATGAATGTCAAACTAAATTCGAGACTGAAGATGGTTATGTGGGTATAGGTGAAATATTATCAGACTTATGCTCAAATAGGCCTTAGTTTTGTACCAAAAGATAAGTGATAGTGTGTACTTTATTAACAATTAATCCATATTAATGTATTAAGCTTAAATAAAATATTTAAGGTTGGATTATATCTCATTAGCTGACATTTGATCACTTGGATAAGAGGATGCTGACTTAACTGCCACCTCTGACAAGCCAACACAGAGGCAGATTATGCAGTATATAATAGACACAAAACATTGGTATTTCATAACCCTTAGTGCATAGTTCACGGTAGCTGAGGGACCTGGGCTTCAGTGCAATCAACTTCTCTCTCGATTTAAAATAAGGAGTCATATTGTACAAACAATACTGTACATTAACATAAAGTTATTATTTACATGTCCCCTTAGACTGAACCCCTGGAGATCAGTGACCAAGGATTAATCATTTTACATTCCCTAGCACTACACACACTGCAAGGTAGCTGACCAAAATGCAAGTGTGTTGAATGCATTAATTTATCAGGTGGAGATTTTTATCTATTCAAAGGATTTCTACACCCTGTTGTGTGTCTATTCTATGACCTGTTACATGCTTCAGACAACTTAGACTCAGATTTAAGCAAGTAGTGTACTATATGCCAAAGACCTACTGTGTATGACACTAGGTTGCCTTGTAAACAAACTTGTAATTTGACTTCCATCTGTAAGAAATGTAGGTTGCCTCAAATGTAAAGTTACAATTGGTCCCATAAATATTTCATGTAAGGATGACTATAGTTCCTCTAAGAGGACAAAAGGAAGAGTTATGTTGTTGAAAATCCAGGGATTAGATCTAGAAAGCTGAAAAGCTGGGAGACTTAACCGAATGCCTACATTTTTGCCTACATCCTGCTAATCACACTTCCCCGTTTAGTCTTGGGAAGGTAGGATGAGCACAGAGAATTAAGCCTCAAATCTCCAAGAACATTTTATTTTTAAAAGCAATGGGTGTTAGTCCTGCAAATATCAGTAGGAAGAACTGTTAGAACTTTCTAGAAAGAACCAAGGAATCACTAGAACACAAATAACTTTAACAGCTAATTATGCAATTCATCTCCTTTCCTCAAGACAGGATTTAGTTAAAATAAATCAACACTTTTTTTAAGACACATAAATTTCTTTAAAATCATCACTAAAACAGTTTCCTAGTCTTTATAACACTTTCTCATCTCTCTTTAGTCAATTATGACATCTTACTTTCTGGCTGCTAAAATTTTTAGACTATTCCCTTCATCTTTTTTTCCCCCTTAGGAACAGACAATACTTTAAAAATCTCTTTTCAAATAGTTTTATTGTAATTTCAATCTTCTCTCCACTGCCCTACTTAAACTGTTTCCTTCATATAACCTATTTCCTAGATATTTGAATTTCCTACAGGTAGATCATACTCAAACATCTGTAAGCACATTTCATTTGCATGTTCTTTTAACTAAGAATACAGTATACATATACATCCTAAAAGCTCTTCCTTTAACAACTTACTAGGTTCAAAGAATTTTATTTCAAGATTCTTGTTTAAATGATGTTAAAATGTAAAAATATACTTATTCAAAGTCAGTGGTGTAAAGACCATAAACTAAACTTAAAATGTGGTGGGGAGAAGGTATTTTGCTTCTAAACTCTGGTTGTACTATCTAGACTCAATAGCGAAAAAAGAAAAAGAAAAAATCAGAGGTGACATTTTTACGTTTTAAATTGTTTTAAAGATTGCCTTTTTTTTGGTTTGCTTTGTCATTAAAGAAAAAATAAATATTTTATTCCTTAATCCTTCTAGAACATAAAACAAAGAGGCAGCATGAGTGCATATCAAAGAGAGGCTCACTGACTAGGTGAAAGAATCTAAGAATGAAATCCTATCAGAGAGATGCCTGGGTCCTTTTCCTAATTCTGCCATGTAAGAGCTCAATGACATTGGGCAAGACCCTTCAATATCCACCATCATATCCCTATCTATAAAATGGGGTAGCTCTACCTGCCCTTCCTTCCTCACTGAGTAGTTGCAAGGACCAAGCAAAGTAAATCAATGGGCAGTTAAACACTGAGACACTTATAATTACTTCTTGCTGATAATACGGCTTAACAGGATAATTAAAATAAATCCAAGATAAGAAATAATTTATGGCATTATTCACAATAGTCCAGAGGTAGAAGCAGCCCAGATGTCCATCAACAGATGCATGGATAAACAAAATGTGGTATCTCTATACCATAAAATACTATTCAGTCTTTAAAAAACTAGGAAATTCTGTCACATGCTACAACATGGATGAGCTTTGAGGACATTATGCTGAGTAAAATAAACCAGTCACAAAAAGACAAATATTATATGATTCCATTTACATGGGGTACCTGAAGTCAAAACCATGGTGGAATGGTGGTTGCCAGGGGCTGGGGGCAGGGAAAATGGAGAGTTGTTGTTCGATAGACATAAAGTTTCAGTTTTACAAGATGAAAAAGTTCTAGAGGTCTATCATTCTACTATGTGACCAGAGTTCACCTACCTGAACTATACACTTCGAAATTGTTGAGGGTAAAAAAAAAAAAATACTATGGTTAGTGTTAGGTAAATTGCAATTAAGTGAGATTTAAACAAAATTAAACCAAAAATAACAGCCTTAGTTGAATGCCTCCATTATAAATTGGTCTTGCTAACCTTCGAAAGCATGTCACTGATGAGCAAAGGCTCTGCCTGCCTCCAAGACATTCACATATCAGTGGGGCATCTCTAGTACCAACAGTCTTCCTTATGGTCTTCCAGCCTCCCCGACCCCAGCAGTACTGGGGTCACATGCTCACCACGCGTACAGCATTTGGCTCACAGCACTCATCACATTACTCTCAGTCAGTGACACACAGATTTCTGGCATCATTAGATCATAAGCTTCTTGGGGGAAAAACCACATCTAACACATCTTTGATTTCTCTTCCTTTAGCTCCCAGCTCCACAGCACAATATCGCTCAACAAACATTTGCTAATTGAATAAATTCTACTCTTTCAGTTTTCATCATCTGCCTTTTAACTGTTAGTGGGGCAAAAACTCAAAAGTAGAGAGGTTGACTATCTTAAGCTGTGTGTAAAGGTTGTGTGTTGTTCCTTGTTCATATTTGGTAGAGAAAAAGGAGAAGAATCATGTATTTATAGCTATGTTTATAATGATACAACAAAGATGTTCAGTTACAGCTCTCTAAGAAAAAAGCTTGAGCTGCAAAGTTTATAATAATCCTCCCCAATCCATTTATGGATTTGAAATAGCCAGAAGTCTGTATTATGTTAACAGTCCTTTTAAGGCTCCTGACACAGAGCGCAGTTTTAAATGGGGGCGAGCCTCAGCCCTCTAGAAATCCATTAATAAAAACCATATATCCTCTGTAAGAGAACCTTGAATCAGAATATCAGGTTCTCTTTAAAACATGTAACTCTTACCCATCGGAAACTTAAGACTTATTTGGAGGTAGATTGCCAAGATAAACATAAACATAAAGAAATAAAGAACAATGTGTAATTTGATTTCTAAAATTCTCAGGTGTTACTAAGACGGCACGTGAGAAAAGCAGGAAAGTATATTAGTTCGCTCTTGATAACTGAGGCAGGAATCTGGAACAGTGAGATTAAGAAGTACAGAGCACGCCTCCACTCTCAAGGGGCAAAGTCTAGTTCAGGAGACAAAACACGTGTGTTAGTCACAGAAACGGATAGGGGTGCAATGTGACCCGATGCACTGAGCTGCTGTGATGATCGAGTGACAGAGTCAGTGCCAGCCACATCCCATTCGGGTCAGCAGCCACTGGACATTACAGATCTGCCATACAGCACTGACTGCTGAGTTAGCAACACATAATTCAAACACAGTAGTGACCACATATAATAGTATATGGCAACCATATACAACTGAAGAGGAAATGAAAATAGTGGTTTCAAGCCTTCTAAGAAAAACTCCCATTAGACATTGAACTCATGATGGCAGGAGCTGTGTGTTCAGTTGCTTGTGCTCACTCTGGCCCCCTGACTGGGAACCCTGAGCTTGACATGTGCCTGCTCATGCAATTATCACCAAAATTATGTCCGAGCTTCCCACAGAACTGTCCAAAGATCGAGCAGGCAGTCTGCAGCACAGATGGAATCGGAATCCAGGTTTTCCTGCATTGAGTGGTTGCGACAGAAAGCACACAACACACGACATGTACAATATTTCCTATCTGATCCTTTACAGAAAAAATATTGCCAACCCCTGGCTTCAAGCTTGGGAGGATGAAATCGACATCAACAGAAATAGGAATGCAGAGAAGAAAGGATTTGAAGGAGAAAATGGAGAATTTGATTTTAAATAGGTGGCAGAACTGACAGAGATGCCAAAAGGGGGACGATCTGACATACTAACGCTAGGGAGAGAGGTCGGGGTGGAGGCGCAGACAAAGCGAGAAGGATGAGAAAGTAAAGGGAAAGATGGCCGTGACTTAAACCTCGTTATGGAGGTGAAGCTCCATATTCAAAGAAAAACTTACATGGAAGTCCCACTGTGTTGAATGAATGGAGAGAGAGCTGCTTTGTCTGAATCTGGGAGAAATACACAGAACACACCTTGCTGGGAACCCCTTTGCTTCTGCAGCAACTCCTGAGGAACCCATCAGTTTGAAAAATAGTGGCTTGTCTAAAACAATAAAAGCCAGAAGGTCAGAGGCTAAACATTGGGTTGAATGGACTTAATAAAAGGCCCACGGACTTGATTAGAAGGTCATAGAGACCGTCAGGAGAGAGACAGAAACAGAAATAGGTTTCAAGGAAGTGGGGAAGACATGGAAGAAATGGAAGCAGAGAATATAATGCCTGGTGTAATTAAAATGACAGGGAGGGAAAGAAGGGATAGGAGGGAAGACAGGGTTGTTTATTTTAAAAGGTAAGGAGACAGTTCTTCTTCCGAAAGCATTGCTTCTTATGAGAAAATGAAGGTGCGTGGGGCAGATGGTTTGCAGAAGATGGCAACAAATCCCAGAATCCACGCCCTTGGTAGCTTCCTCCCACAATGACTCCAAGTTTAGCCACTTGGCTTGCTTTGATCAACAGGACATTAACACGCATGACACAAGAAGGGATTTGACTATCATGTAGTGGGACCTGTTCTCTCTATTGATGTGCTTGTCACCCTGAGACCAGCATGAGAGCGGGCCAGCCAGCCCACTGGGGATGAGAGACCATCCGGAGGAGAATGAGATACCCAACTGCCAGCTGCCAGCCTGCAGACACACGCAAGAGGCCATCCAGATCACCTGGTCACCAGTTCACCTGTCAGCCAGCCAGTGACACAAGGATGAAGAGATCTGTGACCCAAGTCAAAATGGTGGTGACTTCAAGCCATTAAATCGTGAGCAGTTTGTTCTGCAGCAAAAGCCAGCTGAGAGAAGGAATGAGGATTTTTCTGATGTAAAAGGTAGTACAGGAACCAGAGCCGCAGGTACCACATGATCGTAACTGCTCAGAAGTATTTCAAAATGCTACGAAGCCACAAACTGTCTATAACGAGCAGTAATCACATGGTGAAGTCATTATTGTTGGTATTATTATTATTGTTGGTATTATTATTATGTCTACAAGCCCTGGAGATGAGTGAAAGACTCACAACACCAATGGCTGTGCCTGTCGTGCTTATGAGTTAACACAGAAGCTAACCCAGGTTCAGGGAGCTTTCACACTTTTTATAGGTAGAAAAAATGCAATTTAACCTAATGTGTATTTGCACAATAAACCAACTCATGCTGCTGGAAGTTAGACATATTTAGCCAGTTTTCTAATTCTATTTGGAAGGTAATTGTTATGAGTAGACAACCAACAATTTTTCAATACAAAAATTAAAACGCAGCATTGAAATCAACGACAGGAAAATCATGCTAGCTTCAAGTATTTCCTTATGAGTGTCTGCCATACTTTGTGTTTTCTGTTAGGAGATCTCTCTGCTGGATTTATCTTTTACCAATTAAATGAGCTTTTTTTTAGCTGTCTAGTTTAATACCTGACACATGTTCTTTAGATTCTCTCCATTAGTGTATTTTGTGGAGTGAAGAAAGTAGGCAATATAGGCATCAGCATATACTCCTCTCCTACCTCCCACATAATTTTCTCAATAAGACCCATTTTAAAAAACATGTTTAACATTTTTTGAAGTAAAAAATTCATCTTTCGGTTGAAGGTGAATAAACACATTCAAGTTTCTTCTTTCTTCTGAAAAGGATAGTTAGGGGGATATTTCTAATCGGGTAGATTTCTTCCGATGCCTCGTTATGGGAAATATTTTTCTCTTTTACAGTATGTTTATTGATAAATATGAGAAATAAAACATAGTCAATTGCACATATGCTTCCTCCTGAAAATGTGTGTGTGTGTTTTAAAGAAACCCACAGATATAAAGAACAGAAAATAAGAAGAGATTAGGCAAAAATGTTGAATATAGAAAATAATGGACAGTGGTAATTAACAGAGTAGAAAGAATGAGAATGTAAAATACCAGGAAATTGGGGACTCCTCTCTAGGGACACTGACCAGACTAAAAGGAAAGACAGCCCTCCCCACCAATTACCCTATAAAAGACCAACAGTCAGGAAGCTCTGCCATCACACGTGGAACTTCAAGTCAGCTTTACAATATTTTGCTTTTAATTATGAATAGACAGGCAAGAATCAAACCTTTGAAGAAAATCTCCAGTATGTAAAAATAAAATCCAATTTTAAAAGTTTCAAAAACAGTGACAGTACAGAAAACTTAAAAAATAGTCTTAACAGACACAGAGAAAATATTATACTCATGGAATAAGAACAGGAAGCTAAAAAAGGAAAGACGAGAAGAAAGCTCTTGAACGTTAGAATTTTATAAAAATAAAAATTCCAATACATGTTGTGGACAAAAATTCAGGTGGAATAACATAAAGACAGAGGGATCATAGGGAAAAGCTGAGGAGGGAAGAAAGCTCTAATCACATGTGTGACAAACTAGAGAACTAGAAAAAGAAGAAAATACGGTAGAAAAAAATTATCCCAAAATTAGTCACTTTCCAGAACTGAAATGACTAGCCCTTCACAACAAATGAGAAGCCCAGCACAATAAAATAACAAGACCTACGCCAAGGCAAAATTTCAAAATACCAAGGAAGAACAGTTCTCAGTATATTAGAGAAAATTTAAAAGCCACGTTCAAAGACCAAGTGACATCCAGTAAACATATCAACAGTGCTGGAAGCTAGAAGACAACAAAACAATGTCTTTAAAATTCTGAAGGAAAATGTTTTTAATACACGAATACTATACTCAGCCAAACTATTAATTGTGAGGCCAGAATAAAAACAGTTTCAAGTTGGCGAATCTTTCTCTGTAAGATTCCGTGTTTTATTTATTTTTTTTTTTTTGATTTTTGTTTTTTTGCTGCCAAGCATTTCTTCATGTTGGCCTTTACTTACATTTCTTATTAAGGCTTTGAGGCATTTCTCACTTCTCCACTCCTCACTTTCTACATCATAGGCTAAACTCTATCAGTCCATCCTGTAAAGTCGTTTTAATCCATTTCTATCTCTGCCAGCAGGGTGCAGTACTCTCAAATGCTCACAGACTTCTATATTCCCCTAAAGTACTTCCAGTCTACCTCTAATCACCATGATTTAAGGCCAAACTCTACTCCCTAGACAAACAGTAGAAGCTTTTTGCAGGCAAAAGATCTGCCTGTTTCTTCGTTGTGGCTCTGGCCTTGCAGTCCCTCTACTCACCAACTGTGACTAATAGAATTTCATTCATATAGTACACATTCACTCATGAGGGGACAATTGACTTAAAATTTCATGTTAATCCATTCTACAAAGAATCCCACACCGAACCTATTTCATCTCTGCACCATTACCTTCCTCATTCAGATTCCTCATCTCAGTCTCCGCACATTGGCCAGAAAAGATCATTTGTGGGGAGTGAGGGTGACAAGAAAATTATTCTTGCAATCAAAAAAATATGATAATACAATCCAGTAACTTTACTCTTAGATATACACATACAAGAAATAAACATTTATGTTCACGTAAAAACTTGTACATATACCAAAGGAAGAAGAAATAAACATTTATGTTCACGTAAAAACTTGTACATATACCAAAGTTCATAGTAGCATTATTCACAATAACTACAAGATGAAAACAACTCAGGTGTCCACCAACTGATGTGATATAAACATACAATGGAATATTACTTGGCAATAAAAATGAAGGACTGATACATACTATAGCGTGGATGAACACCGAAAACATTATATAAGTGAAAGTAGCCAGTCACAACAGACCACCTACTGTGTGATTCCATTTACATGGAATATCCAGAATAGATAGATCTATGGAGACAGAAAGCTGAACAGTGGTTGCCTAGGGCTGAGGAGGTTGCGGAGAACGTGGAGTGACTGCTAATTTAGAACATGGGATTTCTTTAGGGGACAATGAAAATGTTCTAAACTTTACTGTAGTGATAGTTGCACAACTGTAAATATCCTAAAAAGCAACTGAATTTGTATACTTTCAATGAGTGCATTATATCTCAAAAAAGCTGTTTCTTCTTAAAAAAAAAGATCAGTGTAGAAATAAACTTACATGTTACTTGTTTTTAAGGCAGACACAAAGAGCACCTGCTTAAATAAGGCAAGATTTGCAAAACATGGCAAACCAAACAGGATCAAAACGTGTCTTGGGGACCAGAAAATGCCAAGTTAAAACACAAGGTCATGTCAGTTGATATTTATTTGCCTCGAAATTAATACAGAATCTGTTCACCATAAAGTTGAAGAGAAGCCATAACAAAGTGTAGTAAAAAGTCCTGGGTTTTACTGGAAGCACAGAGTGCCTGGTTATATAACCTTTTGTAGGTCACTTAATTTCAAACACCAGTGTCTCTAGCTCACTACCTGTCAATTAGTTTATTTCACAGACGTATTAAGGCAATTAATGGATAATGTAGTTCACATTTACCGAAGGCCCGGATCTGGAAGCACAGCTGAGGTTTATTCCAGGCATTTGCACAGACCTATTTTATGTGATCTGTAGGGTTAGTGAGTTAAAGCATCCACTTATAAGATCTGTCTGAGAGATGCTATGATTACAAAATAAATGTATAAAACTTTTGATTCTTTCAAAATAAATGTGCAAAGTATTTTATACTATCTAAAATTAAGCAACAAATTCATGTATTTTTAAACTTGAAGGCTTCATTAAAATAGGTCTCAAAAAGGCATGATGGTATAAAGGCATGGTAGAGGGGAACAGAAAAAAGTAATCCAATGAATGAGCCATCTACAATATTTGTTTGCATTTCTTCTTTAAGGATATTAAAATTAATAAACCAGACTTACCAAATCATGACTTTAACACAAAGAAAAATTACATCCTAGTCCTTCTGTCTTCTTTCATAACATATTTAAATTCTCACTTACCTGAGTCTAGTTCATTTGCATACAACAAAGGTTTAAGATATTGACTTAATTTTAAGGAAGAAAAATGGATGTCAATAAACTATGTTCATCAAACACAGGAAACAGCCCTTCGATTATTTTTCCCTTTGTTTTAAATCTTCACTTTCTTTCATCTTCTATGTTATTTGTAACTATAAGTTTTTTAGTCTATATGACAAATAACATGAGCCTGGTTTGAGTTAGGACAGATATTTTGATCGATGCTCATTGGAAAGATATTTAAAAGTTCTATGCAGATGTGTCACTTAACTCAGGACTTAAAGCAGTCGTGGACAAAAAAATGCCAATCAGATAACCAAAGACTAAACACCAAATCTACTAGAATTTGGGTTGTATGATGATGTGGTATCAATACGAGAAACTGTTTATTTTGCTATGTGAAAATCACATGAATAAATTAGTACAAATAAAACACGCTTACTTTGGGAATACAAATGGTTATTTTTTGTTCCTTGACTTTCCTTTGCACCCTGGTGTAAAATGTAGAATTTAGAATTCAGCTTCTAAATTGCAACCTATATTAGCTACGCTGCAAACTTGTGGCAATTAACTTCACTAGTCATACACTGATTATTTAATTTTCTTCACTGTTTAATGTCAACTTTAGAATTCTTTTACTGTAGTAAGAACGTTTAACAAGAGATCTATCCCTTTAACAGATTTTTAAGTGCACGGTATAGTACTGCTCATTATCATAGGCACAATGTCATAGAGCGGATCTCTAGAACTTAATTCATTTTGTGTAACTGAAACGGTACTTCCTGCCCCAGCCCCTGGCAACCATCATTCTGCTCTCTGCTGCTGTTAGTTTCACTCCCTTAGAGACCTCCTAGGAGTGGAATCGTACAGTGTTTGTCCTTCTGCGCTTGTTTTATTTCACTTAGCATAATGTCCCTCCAGTTTTTTCCATGTTGTCACATCATAATGTTTTCAATGATTAACTTTGATAGAGCAGATGAATTGATGGTAGCTGGGCCACACCTTGCTCTATCAGCTTCCCGCTCCTGTTATTTATGGGTTGTCTGGCAGTCAGGACTGTGTCACATCTGGAGATGACTTCCCTGCCAGCAGAGGTGAGAACATTGTTTTGATGTACAGAAATACTGCTTTTTAAAAGTCATGGCCTCCTGGCAGGTCCTCTGTAAACTACTAGGGCAGCTGTGCTAGAAGTCATGAATATTACATAAGGGCCGTCCATGCTTTCTGAATCTCCAAGCCATGATTCCCATAGCAACACAGAGATTTTACTCATCTCAAAGATGCAGTAGCCAGCAGAAGTAGTCTAATGTTATCCCTCGATTTTTTCTAGCAAGATCGACACAGTACTGATGCTTTTTCAAAGCAATAATTTTTTCAAAAGAAAACCAAGAACCGTGTTAAAATATGTTCATTTAAAAGTTACCGAGTATGACACACACGCAGGTATCTTAAACTTGAACAACAATCTATGTTTTTGAAATAGCTGCTATTCGAATTCCTTCACGGGAAAAAGCATTCAAATCATGACGATTAGTGAAATGAAACACAGTCTCTGCTAAATTCTGTACTTAGATATTTCATGTCTGATTTCCAGTCCCCCTTCCCTGTATATGCACTTTATTATCATGGGATGAAGAAGAAATTCTCCAAGGGAAGGAATGTTTTCAACTAAGAAGAATCCTTTGTTGCTTTATTTTTGGAAAGCGTAATATAGTCCATTTTTTATAAATATAAGAAAATCCCATTACAAAGCATCTATGGAGTAAAACTTGTGGGAAAGATTGCTCGAACATCAAAATAAATGTTAGCTTGAAAAAAGTTTGTTTTTCTAAGCAGAGAAATGGTTTTCTGGAAAAATGAAGTAAAATCATTTCGATATCAGGTATAGTTTTTCCTCTTTGTATGTTCAGGGATTCTTTTGTGTGACTACATAAGCCATCTACCCACAGAAACAAGTTCCTTAAATTATAAAATATAAAAGGCAGGGCCACTCTTCTATACCACACTTCCTGTTTCTACCCAGGGAAGAAAATATTTCTTGTACCTCTATTTTAAACCAGACAATGAAATACTGTAAGAGCCCAAACATATGTTTTAGGAGAAACTTCCACAGGTGGCCCATCACAGTCTGGGCACAACTGGCAAAGAAAGAGCTTGGCTGGGGAAAAAAAAAAAATGATTTTACCTTTGCTTTTTCCAACTGGGCCTGTGCCTGTCGCTCTGCTTCTCTGCGCACTGCCTCCCGGTCTTCCTCCAAAGAAACATCTGAATCGGATGGACGGCTGGTGTAGGAGTCTGCCGAACCCTGGAGAGAAAAATGTACAGTTTAAAATAGATTCTGTCTATGACGTTTGCATTGGAAATGTTTCATTGACACCACAGTTAGCTTCCTAGATTTTGCTATAAGTTCCTGAAAAGAGGAAGAAATAATCCATCTCGTGGCAAACCGTCTAGAAAATCCCGCTCTGGCTTGCAGACTATTCACTAGGATGTCTGTGCCTACCAAGTTACCATTCCTTCTCAAAGCCTTATGCTGCAATTCCTGTCCTTTCTGGAAGCCAGAACAGGTTCCTCCAGAATGAAGCCGGCTCCATGGTGCAGTGCAGGGCTGAAGGGCATCGATGGGTTTCAAGGATAGCTTCAAGAACAATCCACACACTAAAGCAAGTATTTACAACTAGAAAGGAGCCTCTAATAAAAAAAAAAAAAATACAAGAAAGGCGAACGCATTATAAACTTGAACTCTCCAAAACGTCACTACCATGAGTCGACTCCCACTTTAATCTTAAGCATCCTTTTGTACCTTTTTATTCACCTGATACCTTCTCCAACAAAACTGCAACAGCAGCCAGCGTCACTCAATCTTGAAGCAACACATTTTTTCAATAATACTTTTAAGTAGATATTAGCAAAACCTGTCAACAGAAAACACCTGCCCAAGATATCTCCTATGGCAATAAATCACGACATAGGAAAAGGAGCTCAGAAAATTATAGGACTCTCCTTGGCTCCCTCTCTTGCAATCAGAGATCACATTACTAAATAAAGGAGCCCGCGCCACAAAAGCAAAGCAAAGACAAAATAACGTCTCCCCAAACGAACGCCCTGGAGCTTACACAGATATCCGAATTCTTCAGCCTTCCTCCCTTGGCTCTTTTCAGAAGCCTGATCCAGGTGGCCTTCATGAGCCAGACAGCGGCTTTCTCATCCGCAGCTGCAGCCCCGGGCGCAGATCCTCAGTGCGCGCTGAGCCCAAGAGGACAACCCCTGCTCCTTTCCCATCCATGCTCGGGGCAAGCCCCTCTGCTGCTCCCTTTCTGCCTCCGGGCTTTCACTCCCTACCCCGGAGGACTCCAATCCAAGGAGATGGTTATTTTCCCATTGCAGCGGGGGAAACAAACACTCGAATGCTTTATGTTGCTTTAAACAGAAAAAACGATTCAAGTGCATTCAAAGACAGGCACCAACTCGTTCTAAACTTAATGCATCTTGCTACCCTGAATATTCTCTTCCCTGCTCTTGGATTGCTAAAGGAAATTAGTTGTAAGAGAATCTGAAAACAAAAATAAAAACAAAAAACAACGTATGCAGTGACATTTGCAAGTGCAAAGTTCAAGCCTTATCTTCAGAGATCTGGAGGGGGAGGGCCCGGGACGCACTCACCCGCACTGGGCATGCTCCATAGGTAGCCTTTTTTACGCAGATGCTCACATCATACATACTGCTAGTCTGTGTCAAATTGCCATTTGCATCGGAAGTGTAAATAGCTGGAAAGGGCTTGGGTTCTATAACAACAGACACGTAGTCTGTTTGTCATTTTTATGTTCCAGGTAAAACATTCTCTCCAAAACACAGCATGTTTTCCTTTAATGATTCCTTTCCATTACCCTGCTTACAGAAAGTACATCCCATGCCCTAATTCACAGAGAATAATATATACGTTACTGGACAGCAAAAATCAAATAATGCTCATCAATAATAATACCATACTGTTCTTGATTGCTTGTGACTCCCCAAACAAAATGCAAGAGATAAATTTTCCTATTTAATTAGGACGTGAAAGTAATCACAGCTCCAAGCGATGAGTTTAACCGAGCTCAAAATGACTTTGAACCGCTTCTCCAACTGAGAAACTACCATTTAAAATAAAGTCACTGGAATAAATCACGGTGTGAATTGCTATAACAATAATTATGAAATTTCAAACCCTGGTTGGTTTATTAGCTTGAGTTAAGATTCATAGAACAATTAAGTCCAAACGCTTCTTATAAATAAGGTGACTGAGGCTTAAGAAGATACTGGTTAGCAATTTCCTGTACTAACGGAATTACATTTTTATAGTCTATTTATGAAGAAATACACACTTCCAGATTTCTTAAAGTAAACAAAATTCTAACACTGCAATCCAAGCTATATTTTTGTTTGCAGTGGGGGAATTATTTTGTAAAGGTTTATGCGAATGAAAGGCTTTCTTCCGAATTATTCCCTTTTTCTCTCTCTTCCTTTCTTCCTGAACCCTCCTCCTTCCTTCCTTCCTTTTTTCATCCTTTCATCTCTGGACTAAGACCAGTCTTCATGGCATAAAGGTTAGAAAATACCATTGAAGAGTGGTTTTAGAAGAAAAGTAATAGATCGAATGCACTATAAGTGTGGAATCATTACATAGATTAATAAAAAGATTAGTTCCAGTGTTCTGAAGTGAATGTAAAAGGCATGGGGGCGCGGTACAAAATGCAGTGCGATTTTTTGCTCAAGTAAAATTCCGAAGGGGTATATGAATCTTTCTACAGACACACAGACTAGGGGCTTCCTCATCTCCCCCAGAGGGTTTATTATTGCAGGAGCAGCACAAAGGGCCTCAGATCCCACTGTCACAGGGCTGGCATTTTAGACCCAATCACCCTGCCAGAGGTTCAGGTCACACCTCAGTGACAATACAAAGTTTCTATCATTAAGAAACCCCCATAATGAGAGGAAGAGTATTGAGACACGCGTGAGCGCGCGCAAACGCACACAATTTATGCGACTGTTGTTCCCTTTTAAACAAAATAAGATTTAAAAAGTCCTTTGCTAATAATCAGATGTAGCTTTAAATCGCAGTCATTTTGAGACCTGTTTCCAAGTTTAAATAATGAAGTGGTTAAAAAAAAAACCTCTACATTGGCTTTTGACAATAATTTTTTGACTGTGTGCGACAATAGATTATCCTTTGACTATTTTACAACATGAGACATGACTATGAACCGATGTTTAATGTAGCTCATGGAAGGAGCCACATCACTTGCACACCTTGTATCTGTAATAGTATATACTTTCAAAATATTTTTCGTCATAGAAGTTAAATGTACCCACTGTAGAAAGAAAGAGACACAAATACGGTCACCTTACATCCTCCCACCAAAGACAGCCCCTAATAAACAGCAGCATGTTTTAGCCTCCAGAGTTCCTGCAGTTTTGAAAGTCACCCTCCCAACATGTGCATCACAATCCATCTCCTTCCTTCTGAGACTGCGGGTTTATGCAGTTAGAAGTGATATATCTAATTAGGCTTGGCCTTCGGTACCGTATAGACTTTCTGGGTCACGTCGTCGTCAGAACAGCTGGTAGTCATTTCCATGAACTCCAAAACAGGTTCATTACGAGATGTGCTCGATGTCTCGGGTTCCTACGACATGATTAACTGGACGTCTGTAGTTTTCATCCTTGCAGGTATGCCACGTGTTCAGCTACCCACGTTTCCTTTGCTACATCTTGTCAGTCCTCATCGTACAGTTCCAAAATGCATTTTGCGGTCTACAAGCGCTCACCCAGCATCTTGTACTTTTATCTTCATAACTCTTACTCCAAATATGTGTTCTTTGTGTATAGGAAAACTTAATTTAATTAGCTTAACTAATGCTTTTTTTTTTCTCTTCAATTTCTATCTTTTTCCACTTTTATGTCAAGTATTTGCACAAAATGCATTCCTCTTGTCCTTTAGCACCTTTTTTTTTTTTTTACTTACAATGCTTCCTTTTTTGATGTTGTACTCTGTTTTGTGGTCATATATATTTCCAAGATTGGTTATCTGACACGTTCTTGTATTTTCTCTTTGAAAGCCAAAAGGATGAGTCATAAGCCTATTCAAGAGTGGCACTTTTGATCCTAAAGTGGTCATCTATTTCTGTATAAAATTCTCATCTTAAGTCTAAAGCAATGCTCTTGGGCAAAATCAATTTCTCATTGTATCCTGAGTCTACCAAATTCTAGATGAAGCTATGTCCCCTCCAAAATCCTCAAGATTTCAGATGGCCTCCTCATGTACAGGACTATGCTGAGCCAATGGCAAGTTGGACTTCAATTATTTCCTCCGACCTGACATGGTACAGAAAGACGTTGCCATACTGGTCAGGCCCACATTTTAAAAATAAAGCAAAATGGGATAGAGTTTGAGGCTGAGGACCAAGAGGAAAGGTCTGTTTCTTGTGTCATCTTCTGGCATTGGCTGGGGATGATAATTCTTTAATTTCTCATATTGTCATCTCTTTTCACAATCTAAAAGAATTTTTTTTTTTTCTGTGAAGAGATCTGGATCTCTCCAAGAAAATGCATCGCTACCTACCCGCTGTTTTGTTGGTTTCTTCAGAAACAAAACTGTAAACTGTTTACTGATAATGAGCATTCCCGACTCTAAAAACTCAAACATGATGTAGGCTACTGAGATGGAATGATTTTCATTACTATTGTATACTTTAGTTTGCAAATGTCACATAATTCCTATTCAAATCCATCCCATAATGGAATCTCAAATGTGACTGGCCTACCATTTGGCTTAATATCAAAATATTACCAGAGGTAAAGGTAATCAATCTACGTCAGTTCCTCCCTGTGTGGTACTTTTATGATTACATAAAAGCTAAAGTGTTAGCTTCAGTTTTCTCAAGAGCATAGGAAAATTTATAAACTTTGTGTGGTTACAGTACGTACTGATGAAGACGTTAAATTTTACCAAAAAAATAAACCCCAAAAAACAAAAACACGCATTTAGAACTGCGAGTGCTGTTACTGTAACTTAAATGCTGGGAATATGGCTGTAAAAAGGATTAAAACTTTCTTTCCATCATGTGGCTTGATATTCTAGTGGAGGAGACGAGTTTTTTAAAAAGTTATCAAAAAATGATTACAATGAGAAAAAAATAAAATGGGCTGAGGTCAAAGAATGATGGTGGGAAGATGCTAATTTAGTTTGGATGATGTGATGACACACAGATATTTATGCTGAAACCCAAAGGATAAAGAAAAAAAGTTCGCCCTGTTGAGAAAAGAGACGTCTAGGCAGAGGGAACAGCACATGCTCAGGCCCTGCGGACAAGGGATGCTTAACAGTTTGTGGAGCTGAAAAGAGATCAGTTTAGCTAACGTGCTACCTTTTCGGGAGTAATTAAGATCTCCCCCTTCTCCCCTCTCCCCATTCTTTTTTCTCCCTCTACAGGTAGATAGATACACATGCAAGCACGCCTAAAATACAGATTCTGGGACTCCTTTTCGTTTACGTGGCATCGCCTCACAGAAAAACTCCTTACACATATTTGATTTTCTTAATTGGAAGTGGCATTTAAGTTGTCAGTAAATTCCACACTATTGGAACAATCGTGTCTTCTGAGATTTAAACAGAGGTCTCTAATTTTCTTATAAATCCAGCACTATCTCTTAAAGGTAAAGTCAGATAACTTTTGAGAGTTTTCTATATTACGTTACTAATGAGGGGAATCAAGTTATTAAGATTAGACTGTGTATGTGAATGATAATAATCACTCATTTTTAATAAATGCAGCTTTCACTGTGCTAGGCACTGTGCTGATTCACAGCATTACATAGTTTAATCTCTAATGATCTTATTTTTAATGATGAAAAAACTGAGGCATAGAGAAGTTACCTGATGGAAGTTACAAAGCTAATAATCGATGGCAGTAGGAGTTAACTTTTAGCAATCGGAATTCAAATTCCATGCACACATCAGTTCATAAAAATAAAAGCTACAACATATCCCTACATGTAACTGATGTTTCTATTGACCAAAAGCATCTTTCTGTCTGCCAGGCACACGCATAGCCATTTCCAATGGTCACAAGTGTCATAATGACGTCCAAGTTCATAGCTATATCTTTCCTAATCATTCTCTCTCTCTCTCTCCCCGCTCCCCTATTCCACCCTCTCCCCAACCCCACATTTTATCCTCTAAATTTTATCTTCCCAAAAGGCACAATGAGGGTACAACGAGGGTTCAATACGACACGGATAATTTCTCATCCTTCAACATAATGCTGTTTTGTGGAAAGAAGGATTTGAAGAGTTGCCTGCCACCCTGAAATTTTTCTCACTTCAAAGTAGCTCAGATTGTAAAGTATTCTTTTCATTACTTATCTACAATGTAAAGTAGATAAGTAGAACAGAAAAACAACAGAAGTCAAGAAACCAGCTATTTAAAATTTTCTCTCTTCCTTGAAAATGAACCTAACTTGGCAAGCTGACCTTCAATAGCCTCTTTGGCAGTTAATCTTGCCTGAAGCTGGTGAGAACTCAAGCATCATTTGGGTTAACCTTTCAGTTCAGTAAGAACAATTGCTAGTTTTCAGCGCTGAAGCTGAAGTTATTAAAAAGTAAAAAATGATAGGTCTAAAGCTCAGAGATGTGACCAAGAAATCTTTAAGAGTAATGTATCAAAACACTGTCATTACCAAGTTATTCCTTAAAGTGAGGGCATAATGGCTGTTCATATTTCATAGAAGAGCTCTGTCCAATATTCACAAATTTTGACAGTCAAAAAGAACCCTTTGAAAATTGGATGATCAATTTTAATATTATTTTGAATTTAGATATCAAGCATAGGATAAATAATTTCCCTTCATAATTATATTACTGCATTTTGTGTGTGTGTGTCTGTTGGGGGAGTTTTTTAGGCCTTTAATATAAATTTACAGATGGTGATAGACAAGTTTTCATTCTTGTATAATTTCTTATGAAAAACTTTAAATGATGAGAATGGGAACGAGTAGGCAAAAAGCAGAAATATAGTGCCTGGGAGAATTGGACTTCCTCAAAATATTGTTAAGAATTAAATTGAATGAGGGAAAAGGAGTGAATAAATCGCACGTAGGAAATTTTTGTATAGCCATTCCTGATGGGTACAGATACTGCCAGAAACTGTGTGGACATCACTACTTTTAGTCTTTCTACTGAAGCATTCCAGTCAGATGCACACATTCTGTATTTCTCTCTGCCTAGGGAAGGTTTCTAACCTTCTCCTGGCTCCATTTTCTCTGCCAGCTCCTATCCCATTTCTTTGTTCTTTGCAGGAAAAAATGCCTAAAAGAAGTTATCTCTAATCACGCCAATTCATCTCCTCCATTTCTCTTAAACCTCTCTTCCACCATTCCACCCAAACTGCTCAAGGTCATCAATGATATATGGCTAAATCCAGTGGTTAATTCCCAGTGCTCATCTCACCTAACCTATGAGTAGCATTTAGCATGGTTGTTTAATACCACCCTGTCTTTATTCACTTTCTCAACTTGGCTTCCAAGAAACCACTCATTCTTTGTCTTTCTCTCACCTGCTGGCTGCTTCTTTGAAGTCCTATTTACCTGTACCTCCTCTTCCATTCATCTTCTACACCCTCCCCTCACACACATGACCTCCGGATGTCCCTCGCGGCACCAGGAATGCTCTGTCCTTAGATTTCCACACTACTACCCATTGCCTCCTTCAAGTCTTTGCTCAAACGTCACCTTCTCATTGAGGCCTTTGGTGACCATTCTATTTAAAACTGTAATCTCCACTGTCCCCCAGGATCTCTCATCTCACTCACCCTGTTCTACTATTTTTAATAGTGTTTTTATCTTCTAACATGCAATGTAATTTACTTATTATGTTTATTGTTTAGTGTCTATCTCCCTCCAATAGAATATAACATCCAGGAGGGCAGAGATTATTTACTGTTTTGTTCACTCTTTTACCCCAAGTACCCAGAATAGTGCCTGGCACAGAATACATTCTCTATAAACATTTGTTGAGTGAGTGAGTGAGTGAATGAATGAATGAATGAATGAATAGGGTCACCAGAGAGAGAGCCTATTCTCTCTTACATCCTATATCTTGAAGGTCTTTCACTATTCAGAGGCCTCCTTAACATTCCTAAACATGTCTAAATATTTTTAAATATTCCTAGGTATTCTCATGTCTCTTCCTTATTAAAACAAAATCAACAGCTACCTGATGGACCCACAGTGAGTGGTCAATTAATATCTTCTATAGTAAACAAAAGCATCAAACAAAGACTTAGGCCTGAAGATATATTTGATGTTTTATCGTAAACCTCAACAAATACCAAATTCATTAACTTAGTGTAAATGTCAACTAGATAGGTCAGTTGATTAAATAAATATGTTCCATAACAAGCCACTCAAAAAAAAAAAAAGATTATAGTTTATGCAGCATCTATCTTCCAAAGAATTTAAAAGAGATTTTATATTTTGAAAATATGATTAGTGTTACTTTCTATGAAGCTTCTTTTCCTATTAATTCCACTTCTTCATTCCAGGGACTCAAAGTTCTCATCTTAAAGTTGCTAATGACTCATTGTACAACCATAGGCAAGTCATGTAAATACCCTCCATGCTAATTTTCCTGTCTATAAAATGAGAGTGCTAAATCAAAGCTACTAGAAAGAATATTCTTGAAAAGTTTCTTACAGATGGTTGAAAATACGTTATAAATATAACATATTGTGTGACTGTTTAAGTACTGTTACTTCGCATTCACTACCCCATTCTTATGGGGATAGAGTTTAAAATCACAGCAGAAAACGTGACTACACATCTTCTAGGAAGACAGGATGTTTAAAAAATCCAGCCAGCATAGAAGGAAGATATTTTTTTCCAAGCAATTTTGGGGTAATCCATTCGAAAGGAGTGCAACTGACTAACCGGACAGGCATAAAACTCTGGGACAAGTGGTCTCTCGGTGACTAAATAAAGGTCACTTCAAGAGATGACATGTCTGGCTATGAACCTTTCCCCGAGTGGTAGCACAATCAAACAATAAATCTTGACTCCTGCTTTCCAGGGTGAATGCTCCCAGGTGGCAATGCACAGTCGAGCCACAGGTTAAAGGACAGTCATCATGTGTGTCCTCCAGGGAACCACAAGGCTGTGAAAGGGGTATGACTTCAGTCCTTAAAGATCTGACTCTCGAAAACTTTCTTGGCACATACAGAAGTCAAACTAATTGATAAGAAAAACTGTAGGCGATCAATAGATATAGACAGAGGTTATGAATAGAAATTTCACAAATAAATCAGTCACAAGCATCTAAAAAAAAGTGTTCAACCTCACTAAATTAAGCACAATACCACTCCCTCATTAAATTTGTAGTCTTTGCAAAATTCCAATTCACAATGTTGTGAGGATACGTTAAAATTGATGCTTTCACTTCTCGTTAGTTTTTTGACTTTGACGTAATCTTTTGGGAAAACAATGTTCTTTTAAAAATTATTTGCATATGGATATGTATCAGATTAACATGGATCTAGACTAATGATTTCACTTCAGAGACCTATTTTAAAATTCTTAAATTATAGTCCATACACTTAGTAGATTATTACTCCACTTCAATAATAGTTACAAAGACTAAAGAACATTATAGGCAAATGTTTATGATGACTATATCTGGTAAAAAAAAAAAAAGCCTAAATCTTTTCTAAATACATAAACTCATGTATGTAAAAATATTAGGAGTACACAAAAATAATGGAAGAGATAGGGTTGGATTGGTTTTTCTTTTTTTTTTTAATTGCAGTGCTAATTTAATTTTTTTTGTAGTGTTATCATTTTGGTGAATAGAAGTAAAAAGCTGTTTCCTATTATAATTGAAATGTGTAACAAACTACCCTGAAAATATTTTTGATGTTGCAAAAAGAAAAAAGAGTTTTCAGATACGTGTTTCCTCTAATTGGTTGATTTAACCTTGACAGGTTTTTTTTTGCATGTGAGGAAGAACCGCAATCTTTGCATCTCCTGAAAGACTATGCATATTAAAAAATAAAATAAATGTTGATGCAGGAATTATATCAGATAGGACACAAGAATTAAAAGTACTTAGATATAAAATTTTACAGTATTACATTTCTCTGTAGAAAATGTAGTAAGATGATTATTTTAAATGCCCATTGAAATACGAGGCCTTTCTCATGTGACTGTTTAAATAAGTTTTTGGTATTAGGTTAGATACTTAAGGAGGCCAAATGACTCAGTAATTTGGTAGTAAATTATTTATATACTGCTCTAAAAGTCTAACCTTCTAGAAAGATAGGACTTTGCTTCAGAGAGATTTAATATTAAAAATAGGCTACACACGAGAGATTTGGCTGGAAAAGGGCCAGTGTTATGGAGCATTTAGTAATAAAGCGCCACAAAGTACCCTACTGACCTAAAATAGTTAATGCATCCCTTTAAGCAGCTATCTTACTTTCAGGAGGTGATTTATGGTTCATACCAATTTATGCTTAGAATAGGCTGCAAATTTTAGATTGTTTAGCCAGAAATGTGCTATTGGTTGCATTCATAATAATTTTTTCGAAGATGATAGCATGGGAAAAATACACGAAAGTCTCACTCCAAAAATGGAAGTCCAATCCTTTACAAGTTACCTTTTTCTGATTTCTACAAAGACTAAGTACAAGAATATGTCCACATCATGTCCAGAGAGATGTCTGAAATGGGAGGACCCTGACTGCCTATAGCCAGAAGGTAAGAGTCACATCCTGAACACATGCTGTTTAGAGAACAGTATTTCTCGGGACTTAATTTTGCCTGCGTGAACCACATATTTTATGAACACACATTAATATGATTCTAGCTTCACATTCCAACCTCTGAAAGCAATTAAATCCCAGGAAAATGAACTTTCAATTAAGGAGGAGAGGTAGGGGCTCCTACCTGTTTATTCCTGACAATAGAACTGAAGGACAGCAGCCTAGAGTATAATTTTCCCAGGTGGCACTGCATCTGGAGACCTGTTCCCAGCAGTGAGGATGAACAACTGTTTCTCTTTCCACTTGCAAAAAATTGACTGCTCTCATTCTTGAGACTGACTCCCGGCGGTGCTTACAAGCAAGGCAGCCCACCCTACAGAGAGGACGTGACAGTTTTCCCCCACATAGGTGGAAATGTGCTAATTAATATAAAATTTGGATTACCTAGGGATTGCACAAAGAAAAGACCACACATTTTTCTAAAAAGTAGGATCCTCTAGTTGGGATATTATTTATTGTTTTCCTATTCATATTTTCTGTAGTCATCTGAAAAATAACTTGCAAAAATTAGTTTTCCTAATTAACAATTTTTTACTTTTTAAAGTAATTTAAAGCATAAGACCATCCTCAAAATAGTTCCTTACCCCCACACAAGGAATGTACTTTGGTTCTCACCATTAAATTAATACTCAAGGGTTTTCAACCAATACAATCTTTTCTTTTTGGTAAAGGCAAAAACAAAATGAAACTATCACTTGGTGAATAGGTCAACATTTAAAAAATATTTTTTCAAAGAAATTAGGGACACTGTTGTTCTTGAGATAAAAAGCTTTAACTTCATTGAATTAAAACTAAAAATGTTAATCAGTTTGTTATAAGTCTTGAAGACATTATGTTGAGTATAACAAGCCAATCACAAAAAAGAAGCTGGATCATCTTCTTATACTGTAAACAAGAATAGACTCGAAATTGATTAAAGACTTAAATGTAAGACCCGAAACCATAAAACTTCTAGAAGAAAACATAGGCAGTAAACTCTCTGATATTACTCATAGGAATTTTTCAGATATACCTCCTTGGGCAAGGGAAACAAAAGAAAAAATAAACAAATGGGATTACATCAAACTAAAAACTTTTGCACAGCAAAGGAGACCATCAACAAAATGAAAAAACAACCAACTGGAAGAAGATATTCACTAATGATACATCTGACAAGGGGTCAATATCCAAAAAAGAACTTATAAAGAACTTATAGAACTGAACAACAAAAAAACAAACAATCCAATTAAAAAATGGGCAGAAGACTTGGATAGATACTTCTCCAGAAGAAATACAGATGGCTAACAGACATATGAAAAGATGCTCAAGGTCACTAACCATCAGAGAAATGCAAATTAAAACTACAATGAAATATTGCCTCACACCTGTCAGAATGGCTATCATTAATAAGTCAAAGAACAACAAGTGTTGGCCAGGATGTGGAGAAAAGGGAACCCTCACACATTGTTGGTGGGATTGCAAATTGGTACAGCTGCTATGGAAAACAGTGTAGAGGTTTCTCAAAAAATTAAAAAAGGATATACCTTTTGACCCAGCAAATGCACTTCTAGGTATTTATCCAAACAAAACGAAAACAATTCGTGAAGTCTGTGCACTACAATATTCATGGCAGCACAATTTACAATAGCCAAGATATGGAAACAACCTAAGTGCCCATCAACAGACGATTGGATAAAGAAATTATATTCATATATACAATGGAATATTACTACGAAATCCTACCATTTACAATGACATGGATGGACCTAGAAGTTATTATGCTGAGTGAAATAAGTCAGACAGAGAAAGATAAATACCATGTGATTTCACTTACATACAGAATCTAAGGAACAAAAAGAACAAACTAATCAAAAACAGACTCACAAATATAGTGGACAATTTGGTGATGGACAGAGGAGAGGGAGGCTGGGGGACTGGGAGAATGGAGTGAAGGGTTAAAAAAGTACAAATTAGTAGTTGATAGATGGTCATGGGGATGGGGAGCACACCAGAGGGAATGCAGTTAGCATTAATATGATGGCTAGGTGAAGGGTGAGGGGTGGGAGGGAGCGATTGAGGGAATCGTTTTATGAACTATATAGATGTCTAACCAATGTACTGTATACTTGAAACTAATTTAAATAAATTTTTAAAAATCACCAAAACAAACAACAAAAAAGCCAATATTGTTACTGTTCCACTTATATGAGCTGTCACATCTAGACACAGAAAGCAGAATGGTAGTTGCCAGGGGCTGAGGGGAAGGGGGGTGGGAACTTTGTGTTTAATAACTGCACTTAATGCTACAGAATTATACACATATAAATGGTTAAAATGATAAATTGTTATGTATATTTGACCACAATAAAAAAAAATTTTTTAACCAACATGGTTTCTGACAGAGATATCAGAGTAAGCCTCCAAACTTGGAAAAAAAAAAAAAAAATGTGACAGAGAGCAAGGAGTTCTATTAAGCTAACAAACTATAACACGAAATCAGCTCCAGGAAAGCAAGGACTGCTCACTGCTTTGTCCCCGACTGTGCTCCAGCTCCTAGGACTGTCATAGATGGGCAAGCACACAACGCATTTGTTCTAGGGGTTTAAGAGGAAAAAGGAGAAAGGGGAGGCGTTTCTGCCCCCCCCCACCCCCAGTTTCAGTGAAATACAACTGACACACAGTGTTGCATAAGTTCAAAGTTGTGTAGTGTAATGATTTGACTTACATATACAGATTGCCCTCTGTATCCATGGGTTCTGCATCCGTGGGTTCAACAAACTACAATTTTGAAAATTTTCAAAAAATATTCAGAAAAAAATTTACATTGCTGCTGATGTGTATTATGTAGTTAGGCCTACTGAATATGTACAGACTTTTGGTCATTATTCCCTATACAATACAGTGCAACAACTATTTACATAGTATTTACATTGTATTGGTTATTATAAGTAATCTGGAGATGATTTAAAGTATCAGGGAAGATGTTCATAGGTTATAGGCAAATACTACACCATTTTATGTAAGAGACTTGAGTATCTGTGGATTTTAATATCTGTGGGGATCAGTCCTGGAACTGATACCACGCAGATACTGAAGGACTGTATTTTGAAATCATTACCACAGTAAGTTTACTCAACAACCATCATCTCAGATAGATAAAAAAAAAAAAGAGAAAAAAAATTTTTCTTGTGATGAAAACGCTTAGGATTTATTGTCTTAACAACTTCACATATATCATACAGCACTGTTAACTACAGACACGATGTTGTTCGCTACATCAAGGGGAAGTATTTTTTAAGTTCAAGTTCACGCTCCCAATCAGCCCTAAACTGTAAGCACGCCGATTCTGGAAGGCTCTGACTATTGAATCACGGTGGAATCTATTAATTACAGTTCTGATTGATTAATTGATCTAAAGCCTGTACCTCAAATACATTTTGTATAAAGCAATCAAATCTAGAGAAAGAAATTCTGTATGAGCTATATAATTATAAAAAAATCAAAGAACCTCAGATTGTGTCAGTGTTTTAGGTAACAATTTTATCATTAAAATACCCAATTAACCTTCGTTCAGAATTAAAATGTTGACATATCACCAAGTATGCCGTCGTTAGTTGAGTAAAATAATTCAAATGTGAAAACTGACACATTACAGGATTTGTATTCGGGCTGAGGGAGACATTGACCATAATTATTGGCTGGATTTTCTTTGTTGCCAGTTAATTTCATCTTCCCAGGTTTTCTGGTCTCTGCTCTCTGCACCCTCAGACAAACTCCTGGCTAGACCATCTCTCTCATGATAACACCTTCCATGAACAGCTAAAGCACAATGTTCCTAGATCCTAATTAACGTAAAGATAATGACCCTACAAGACAGCCAAAGAAAGAGTTGAAGGGCCCTGTGCGTTTCGTAATCATCGTCATCAGTCAGTTCCCAAGTCTGGGTAGAAATTTAAGCATAACATCTGAATTAGGAGCAAAAGTTAATGTTTGAGTTGGCAAGTCCTATTTTCAGGAACCTCAAATAAAATAGCTTTCTACGAAGGAGTATCTATAGTACATTCTCAAACTTTATGTCAGCCTCACGTAGAAAGCATTACACTTTTGCTGGTTTAAAATGACCTTCAGGTCCCAGATTGTGTCAGGGACCAGTCAACTACAGCTTTTGGGCCAACACCAGCCTGCTGTGTGAACTAAGAATGATGATCATGTTTTAAAGTAGTTGAAAACAATCAGCAGGGAAAAAAAAAATCTCATCAGGTGAAAATTACATGAAATTTGAATTTCAGTGACCATAAATTAAACTTTATGGGTACACAGCCACACTTAAGTTATTTACGTTTTGTGTCTATGTCTACTTTTGTGCTACAATACAGGAACTGAGTGACTGTGATAGAGAATACATGGTCTCAAAGGAAAAAATATTTATTATTTGACCCTTACAGAAGAAGTTGGATGACTTCTGTATTATATGATATGCCAGACTTAAAATTACATAGCTTACATCATATCGATATCTAATTAGTCAAAGTATTCTTTACTCCAATTTCCTTTTTTACAAGAGTAATTGAAAGGTTTGGTTTTGGAGGCCATCTACGTGGCACAAGAAATGACCTCCCCTTCTTATCACTCCCTCATCAAAATTATTTATACTTAAAGCGAGTACCTTAGTACAGCTGCTCTTTATTCCACTGACTGCCTCGATTGATGAGAAAATAGTTTTCTTCTCCAAATCTATGTCCAAGGCATTTAGAAGCAACTTCATGGTGGTTTTCAGCATATCAACAAACAGGGAAAATTAAACCATCCTTCGAATGCAGACATATACAACACCATGTGCTCTGGCATTTATCATCCAGCCTTCACATCTATTGATAATCATGATCAGACTTATGAACATCAAGGTCATTGCTCAGAGCATGAGCCTCTGTACATCCCCAAAAAGGGTCAAGGAGAATGGAATTTTCACTTGCTTGCCAGCAGTAGTTTCTGACAAATATTGCCTTCCATTTCCCAGTTTCGAGGAACTAGATTACTTAGGGAAAAGAATAAAAAAAAGGTCTTCTTCAATTAAAAGCTGCTTTTTCTAGCTTAAATTGCCTGACATTTTCCCAACACACAGCCATGAAAGCTCAATCCAAAGAGCAAATACTGTCTCTCAGAGGATTCATAAAATGATTCATTTAACAATGAAATTCATCCTCATTAACACATTGAGATGATCCTCGTCTTAATAAAGATGCATATGTCTTTCTCCTTATGGCATTGATACAGGACAGGGAGGGTGAAATCACAGGACAAAATAAAGAGGAACAGGACACACCACAGCGTTCAGCTTTCCAATCGCCTTCAATCTCTAATACCAAAGAATGTAGAAACTGCTCCTCAGGGTACATATTAGATACCTTTTTGCTTTTAACAAAGGCCTGACTTTTTAAAGAAGCTGTGTAACAAATACTAGATCTGATGCTTCTTAGTTGGGTGACCTTGGACAAGTTACAGAGCATCTTAAGGCTGAGTTTCTTTATCTGAAATATGGAAAGGAAATAGCAATCAGTACATAAAGTTATGATGCTAAACAATATTTGTAAAGGACAGTGCTTGTGCAGTAGCACTCAGAAAAGTGTCATTTAATGCTACTTTGTTATTTTGTTATTGCACAAGACATGGAAGGTTAGGTAAGTCATTTAGGGTGTTCAGCACTGTATAAAGAAAACTTACTTCAGGGACAAAGGACGTCAAAATATTATTTAGCACCTCATGAGCCTTGTCTAATTTTTTATTGCCTCTGCTTCCTCTCTCCAGCCCCCATTCTCCTTCACTCTGGGCCTGAGGAGACACTTCCTTTTCTTATTAATTCAGGATTAACTTCTCAAGGTGATCCAGTGATTCTACTTCCCCCCAAGTTCTACCTGCTGCCTCTTCGGTCACTGACCTTCCTCTGAGCCCTTTCTACCTTCCTGGAAACCTGAGGTAACACCTTACGTTCTACCCTGCTAGCCTGCCTTGTGTGGCTTTCCGGGTGGTCTCTGCAGCCTTTTCAACCTCAATCAAAACATTCCTTTATGTCTTCTGTCTCTATAGTTTCCTTTCCCTCTGCCATTCTGTCTACCCTTAGTCGCTATTTCACCCTAATACACTTGTAATTACTTTTCCTTTACATCTATGCAGGCATTGCAATGCACATGGAAGAAGGAAAGAGGAAGGTTATTTTATTTTATTTTTTTACATTCACTTCTATTCCTTGATAAAAATCAAGATTTCCTCACAGGCTCTGTTCGTTGTTTCCATATCTTAATTTTATTTTGGGAAAAAAATCAATGCTATCTTGGGGAGAACACCAGTATAAAAGCGTGTACCAATGAAATGTGGATTTCGATAGAGAGCTACCGGATAAATATTTTCCCCAAAGCAAATCACATACCAACTGGGTTAAAAATCCTAACACTTTATTTGCTACATTAAAAACAAAACAAAACAAAACACAACAACAACGACAAAAAAAACCTCTAATGAAAAACCTGAAGGAATTTATAGGCTAATCCCGAAGACTCCGGAAAGCAGCTGGAGAAACCATGTGGGTGACATCGTGAGAGCAGCAGCAGAGAAAAGCGAAGGGCTTGGATTCTGCAGTCAGTGCTGGCCCAGGCTGCATTCTGGTTCTGCCTCTTATGAGTTATGTGATCTTGGGCACATTTTGAAACCTCCCTAAACCTCAGTTTCCTCAACTGTAAATTGTGGGTGGTAAAAATTTTTTAAAAAATAATTACAATATGTAAATTACTTAACATAGCACCTAACGTAAATAGTCCATAACTACCAGGTGCTATCATCCTCCTCAGCAGCCTTGCACAGCAGGTGGCAGTCCCTTAAGGAAGACTATCCAGCTTGGTTTGGGAGAAACAAAAATAGGAATCGAGGTATAACAGTGGAATCAGATATAACAATCTGAGTTCAGGTCAGGAGGAAGCACAGTGCCTGGCTCTCAGTGAGAGTTCCAGAAATGCAGAATGGATGGATGGATGGATGGATGGATGGATGGATGGATGGATGATGATGGATGGATGGATGGATGGATGGGGAAGGGCTAGCCTCTGTCTCCATGACAGATCCTGACAATCTTTGCAAAGAAGGTTCCTTATGCTCGTCTCACGGGGCAGGCTGCGGTGAGGTTGGCCAGTCTAGGGTAATGATTTTGCAAAGTTATGTTCTTTTTTCCCTAAACCACTGGATCTAGGGGGCTTCCTGCACTATCAGCAGCAAAAATCTCCAGGGAGAGTTGCACACATCTGTGGATAGGAGCTACATTACTGAGATGATGTTCAGCAGACTGTGGCTTTGTTGCAAGGACATTCAGCAGTTTCCAAGCAAGAGATGGCAGTGGGAGAGGATGACGGTGGCCTCACTGGCGAGTTCCTTCACTCAGAAATTATAACGACAAAGTATGCTCTCTGCGGAGCACTGAGGGACTCTGGATTTCTGATCTGTTCATTGCACAAAATGAAACCAGAACTGGTATAATTTTCACCTTATGAAATTCCTTTTCAGTTCATCGTGGCACAGGCTGAGCAAAAGTTCTTGGTCCGCTAAGAGACACCCCTGCCACTCCATCCTGAGCATAGTGTATAGCCAACAAAAAGGCAACACCCCTACAGAGTCAGGTGGGCCTTTTAGCCACACATGCCTCTAATGGTGATTATGATCACAGCAGCTGGCGTATGACACTGGCCGTGCACAAGACTACTGTTCTAGATGATTTACACATAGATTAACTACCTTAATCCTCACAACTCATGAGATAGGTATTACTATGGTCCCTATGTCACAGAGAAAGTGAATGTGCTTATAATGTCGCACAGCTGGTAAGTGATAGAGCCAGCGTCTAAACTCAAGCCACATGGCCCCAGAGTCTACATTGACCAAAGTCCATGCAGTGCTGTCTTAATAGCAAAATGGGCACCAAAAAGTACAATTCAGAGAGGATTGGTGACCACAAACCCCTAGCAGCATGGAGGCACAAGACAGAAGTCAGTCATACCCTGGACAAGCTACTGAAACTTTGTGAACTTTTGTTTTCTTATCTATAAAATGGAGATAATAATATCAGACTCTAAATACGTGGTGAGGATGCAACTTCAACACCGAGACCATTCCATCGTTTTGCTCCCAGCATCCTCAGAAATAACTACCACCAGATTCACTGGAAAATTTTGTCCTCTCCCAACTTCATGCAGAGGAGTAAGGCCAATGCCACACCAAACACTAGGATCGCCATAGAAAAGATGGACAAAACCCATAAGCCAAACATTCATAAAGGACCAACAGTAATAATAGCTAACATTTAAACAGCCTGAAATGCATTAACCCATTTGGTCTTCACAATGACCTTACAAAGTGACAAGATGAAGAAACTGAGGTGCACAGCGTTAAGTAACTTACCCAAGGACACATAAGTAAGGAAGAAAGAAATATGGCAAAAAAAGTTGAAAATAATTTTAACCTCAACAGTAATCAGATATGCAGATATTTAAAACTTAGATATTTTTGTTTATCCTATTAAACATTTTAATTTTTAAAATTATTTTGTTTTAATTTTTACTCATTTTTAAAATTAAGATACAATTGACAGGTAACTTTTTTTCATTTTAGATATACAACATAAGGATTTGATATATGTATACGTTGCAAGATGACCACCACAATAAATTTAGTTAACATCAATCACAACACTGTCACAATTTTTTTTTCCTTGTGAACTTTTAAGACCTACTTTCTTAGCAACTTTCAAATATACAGTATTGTTAACTATAGTCTCCAAGCTGAATCACGTCCCCAGAACTTATTTGCTTGTAACTAGAAGTCTGCACCTTTTGATCACTGTCACTCATTTTGTCCACCCCCACACCTCGCCTCTGGCAACCATCAATCTGTGCTCTGTATCTATGAGTTTGGTTTTGTTTATTTTTTACATTCCACATATAAACAATATTATACAGTATTTGTCTTTCTCTGACTTATAGCACTTTGCATAATGCCTTCAAGGTTCATCCATGTTGTCTCGTGGCAGGACTGCCTTCTTTTTTTATAGCTGAATAATATTTCATTGTATCAAGTTAATCATTTTTTAAAGTGACAGTTAATACTACAGTGGGATGAACTCAAACGTTGCTCATGGATGTCTAAATTAGTACATTTCTAAAAATCAATATTGGGATGATCACTTCATAAGTTGTATAAACATTTAATCACTATATTGTACACCTGAAACTACTACAGTATTGCATGCCAGCTGTAACTGAAAAATAAAATAATAAATAAAAAGCGATTTGAAAAGACATACTACTCTTTTAAAAGTATATATTCAGTAATTCTATATGTGAAGATGCAGAGAAATATTATGTATGAGAATGTTCACCATGGGGGGGAGGTGTGTGTGTGTGTGTAACACAATCTAAATATCCAACAATGGAAGAATGGTTAAATTAGAAAAAGTACTTTGCAAATTATATTATATGAGCATGGATTAGTTTTTTAGGGTCAAAAGAACAACAGAAATGTTAAATAAGTACGGATTTTTATTTTTTAACTGGAAGACTACTCCCAACCCCACTTGGATTAGCTCCTGGATGAACTGTTGTTAATTAAGATGAAAACTTATGACTAATAGCTAGAGCTCACCCTGGGTTCATTCTTTTTAAAACACAGAGTTTGCTGAAAAGGAAATTCAGCTCTCGAATGAAGGCCTGCCAAACACGTCGCTCCACATCTTGCGACCAGGAGGGCAGAATTTCACTTTGCCGTGGCCACAGTTATGAGTTATAGAGAGAGGTGGAATTTTAAAGACATTTTACAGCTGTTTGGGGACTCCACACACGCTAGATGAAGGGAAAGGGAAATCTAAATGTTAAAAAAAAACCAAAACAGTTAAAATCTTAGATCTCCAATTTAAGGACTCTTTCATGGTTCAAAGAGGCTGTATCATTATTTCTCACTTTAATCCTAAAAATATGTGACAAAAATCAAAACGTTGGGCTCCAGAGCCCTTTTTTCTTTAAGACAGGCAACCATCAACTGAGACTTTGCAAAGCCAATTTAGATTTTATAACAAAGACATAATCGTCCAAGCCTGCTAAATTTAGTAGGCTTGTCTTATTTTGAAAGGCACAGCTTAATTAATATGAGTTAACTAGAGTCAAACTGATCATTTATTGAGGGTTTACTACATGTGTGTAAACACTTCACTTACATTATGTTAGTTCATCTTCACCACGGTGAGGCAGGTACTATTTCATTAGCATCTCCATTTTGCAGAAGGGGAACTGAGCCTTAGAGCGGCTTATTTGCCCGAAGTCATTCAAAGCCAACAGTGGCAAAACTAGGTTTCAATCTCTTGCCTAACCTCAAGACTTATGCTCTGAATCTCTCTTTGAATCTCAGTAATGAACTTCTCTGAAATAACATAATTATAGACTCTAGAGAGCTGGAACGCCCATCTCATCTAACCATCTAGTCTGTGTAAGAATGCCTTTTAGATCAGCTTTGCTAAATGGTAATGAGCAGAAGCATCACTTGGGGAAATCGTGCTGAGATGTGGATTCTGTTTCAGTAGGTCTGGGGTGGCACCTGAGATTCTGCATTTCTAACAAGCCCCAAGGTGATGCTGGAAGTGCTGGTCCATGGAGCTCACTTAAAGTAGACAGGAATCCAGTAGAAGCAACATGTGTGGCTATTTAAATTCCATTACGAATTCAATCCTTCAGTTTCTATAATTCAAGCACTCAATTGCCACACATGGCTCGTGGCTATGATATTGGACAGCATAGATACAGAATCTTTCCATCATCAGAAAAAGTTCTATTGAACAGTACCAGCTAGAGTGGGACAAGAGCAGGTACAATACTTCTAGGAGTGGGAAACTGGCAGCTCATTTGTTCAGTAAGTTCATACGCTGTTTTCTAGACTGAAAAGCGACATACCTTCTTCCTTTTAATAACTTCCACCACTGGCCCCACTCCATCCTCTAACTAGTCATGACAAGAAAATAATACCTTCCTAAATAAGGTGGTCCTCTAAAATGTAGCATGAAAAGGACTTTGGAACTGAAAGAAATGAAAAATTACTTTTTTAAAGTGCATATTAACTCTTCTTTAAGTCTTCAGTAAAATTAACCAATTCTGGCAAATCATAAAACCTGGAAGAATTACCAAAATCAAATTTTTTAAACACTTAGGTAGACCTCTTCTTATTGAACAAACACACTCAAATTTAAGTATTCAATGAATATTCTAATCTAGTTTTCAGGTTTTAAAAACCATTTTCTTACAAGAAAAGTTCCAACTTTGGTCTAAATAACCCAAAATGACCTAAATTAATAGCTTTATAGTGACGTTAAATTAAGAGCACACTTCAAGTGAACATCACGTCAAGTTCCTTTTGTCACAGTTAGGACAGCACTTTAAAAATGTAACAAATCATGCTATAACTGTTTAACATGATTGCCTACTTTAAATATTTGTCTTCATTATAAAGCATATGGTGTCTCAAATTATGTAAAAATGATACAAATTATTCATGAAAAACTGACTTGTATGAATAATCGTATACAACAGGTGTGCATTTTAAACGCATAAGGGCTAATTAATGAATGTATTGCTAAAATACTCTTTGGGGTGTATTCTAGGGCATAATTTCTGCATTTGTTTATACTCTTTGTTAAAAAAAATTAACAAAAACTCTGGAATGCATTTTCAGGAATGCTTTCTTTAAAATGTTAACAGCATTCCTCAGAATACCCGTTTCTGCTTGACAGCGTATGTTTGAGTGCTACTCCAATAGAAAATTCTTCATGAGCCACTCGCAAGGTCCACAATAACAACAGGGAGCAATGCTTAAGCACTGGATGCATTTCTGCATTATTCATTTAGTAGAAGTTTCATGCGGGTTATTATTTTGAAATTTACAACAAAAATCTTCACCTCTCATTCTGGAATTGTATCTACCATGGTAATCGTATCCCAGTAGTTGGAATAAAGAAATCAAATTAAATAAGAAACTGTGATTTCAACTTGCTATGTTTACAGTCGAGAGTTCACTTGCTTTTCGGGAAATTTCTTTCCTTCTGGCTGTATGACAAGAAATGAAATCATCTCATTCTATTAAACCCCTACATACACCTAAAAAGGGAATCTGAATTTTAGTGGAATATGACCAGAAAACCAAAATTCCTTCTTTATTACAGGGTTATTTTTTAACAGTTAAACTGTGGTGTTATTAACCTTATTAGAGCTGATAAATCTTTCTAAAATCAGATCAAATTATTACCTCAATTTGTGAAGATATTAAGGAATCAGAAATGTAATTAATGAATTTGGATTGAATGACATGGTATTTCAAAAGAATATGTGGTTTAAAACAATCTTTTTACAATTTCAAAAATGTGTCTATAATTCAGTTTTAGCTTCATTTTTTATTTGCATAGAAGAAATATTTACTGTTCATTTTGCTCTATGTATGGATTAATGAAAATTTTTATATATTTTATGGACTGAGAGAAACATAACATCCTAATTTATGTATATATAAACACACACACATACACGCATTTGATTTAAATACATTTCTTGATTTAAATACGTGTCTTAATGTTTAAAAAAAAACATTTCTTAGAATGAGATTTTACTAACAGTTTACTATTTATAAATGATCTAAAGAAAGTTTTATAACATATAAAAATTCTCAATTCAATAACTTTCAGTTAAGTTTAACCCATATAATTACACCAGGAAACCAAGATTTTTTAAAAAGAATCTAAATTGCCTATAGCTACACTTACAAGGACTTTTTAAAATACCTTTTCAAAAGACATTATAAGATACTGATGACTATTTCCAACCCAAGTGCAAGTACAAAAACAATCTCAAATACAACAAATAATAAAATTACAAAAAATTTGTTTTTTAATTTCAAACTTTGCCCTGAAGGGTTTCAACATTGCTGATAGTCCCTCAGAAACAAGCTATTTGTTTTATATTTCTCTGAGTGATGCTAAGCACTTGAGAAGAAAGTTTAGAAACAAATTTAAATAAAATGATTTTCAAAAGCTGATGAAAGACGCTAGATGTCAATGAGCTTGAAAAGAGTTTCTTACCACTTTAGAATGCTCGCTGCCATCATGGTACATGTTTTATACACACCTCGAACGAGATTCTTAGCATGGCCATAAAGAAGTCCTTTCATAGGAAGCTAAAGTGATACTGCTTCTGCAGCTGGAATATAGTGCTATTAGGTTCCCACGCTTGGCAGTACTCTTAAAATAGGCTCGCAGACACCAAAAGACAAAAAAAAAAAATGACTATTTACAAGCACTTCAGGAAATGATGGTCTGGCAAATGGAATGAAGATTCCACCACCGAACAAAATCAGTTTTTGATGTAACATATTAATTGATTACTAAAAGCAAAACAGGCCAAAAATGTGCTGGGCCAGGGACATTCATTCACATTTCTGTTAAGTGGTCTAATCACATGACCCAGACCCAGGCCAGGAAAGTCTCCTAGTGTTTAATGGAAGATATTACGGTCAACCAGGCAAGTAGGGAAAAACAAAACAAAACAAAACAAAACAAAACATACTGAGCATGATTAACTTCATAATTTATTTAAATAAGTAGAAAATTTGCTAGGCATTTAAAGGCAATTTGAGTGTTTTGTAAAACTAAAGGATTTATTTAGTAACTTACTGGATTTTATATTCCCCGCAAGCCAAATAACCTAACGTATTCTGATCATTTTTATGCCAACAAAGATACTTGTCTGTATACATTTCTTTTCTTTCTTGATCTGCATTTGCTTCAGATTGTAAATAATTTGTGTGGGAAGATATACAAAGAAATCCATGAATGGTTAATACTATGCTGGTCCTCAAATGAAAAATAATGTGGCTCTTTTGACAACTTTCAGGTAGCTTATAAGAATGTCACATTGTTCTGTCTCAACACTATGACCCAAAGAAAATATTTCAATAAAATAATTCATTTTCCTACAGCCTTTTAAAAAATGATAACAAAATCTTGCCAAACAACCTTTTAGTACAAGGATAGGATTTCTGCCGAGGAAGCCATGATGTTTTAATTATAAAGACTTTAACCAAATACTGGACAAGCTTAACTGGCTGTATAGATTGAAATACAGTAATGTGGTAAAAGAAGCTCAATCTTGGTGGCATTTGAAAAAAACAAAAAACAAAAACATGAAGGCAAACCACATCAAGAACTCAACTCACCTCATATTTGTAAATAACTGGCCATCAAAAGAGTTGTTAAATATGGATGAAAGAAGATTGAGAATTATAAAGATGCTTTGAAGAATAGCCGGTCCTCTCATTTTCTGATGAGACTCTTAAGACCAGGGAGGTTAAAGAACTTACCCAAAGCCAATCAGCTAGATTGTCTGCTGGGAATAAACTAACCCCTACATAATGTCCTTAACTAAACTCTGGGATGAGAAACATAATACAGTACGGAGCAAACGTGAAAAGAAACCAGAGTGGTCTGAACTCCGGAAACAGTCTTCACTATCGGCTCCGTCAGTCTTTAACTATAAGATCCAGGGCAAGTCACTTAACTCTCCAAACATTTCCTTTCATCCGTAAACCAAGTGGACTGGAGTCAATGAATTTCTCTCTTTCTACTTCTAACCTTCCAAAATTTTGTACATATGAATAGAACAAGACCTGCCTAAAAAGCTACCGTAAAAAAAAAAAATAACAAAGTTGTTATAGACGTCTGGATTTTATGAGAATTCTTTAATCTCCTTTGGGTTTTAAACCCTATTATATATAATGACATGAAAGAAAGCTAAAGAAGGAGAAAGAAATGCTGCATGGGAAATGGGGTTTTGTCAGAAAGGAAACGGGAAATGAAGAAGAAAGAGAGATGAAGCGAGGCCAGAACAGCAGGCAGACACGCCTGGGAGAAAGACGCAGTCGTAGGCAACAGTCAGGTGGAACAGGCAGGAGAGAACGGACTAGGCTGAGGATGTTAAACGAAAGGAAAGATCAGAAGAATAAACCACACTGAAGGCCACATTATTTAAAACAGAATGAACAAAAATACTGCCAAGAGTAACATTTTCATAACGGGTTATGATGTAGAATGTACTTCCCCCAATTATTTACTTGTTCTTCAGCCAAACCTATTTGATTGGTATTATTATTATCCTTGCTATTTGACAGAAAGGGAATTGGTACTGAGAGATTTTAGGGGCCGTGGCCAAAGTCACATAGGTACTAAGAGTACACAGGCAAGGATGTGAATTCAGACCTTTTAGCTCAAATACTTGCTTTTCTCAACCATATCATGCTGCGTGTCTAAGCATATCTTTTTTAAAAAAAGTACGCTGTTAAACGCTATATGATAAGTACTTATTAGAACAGGAGATGGATAAAAATAGAACTCTTTAGAGGTTGTCCACTCTTTGAAAATGTAAGATAGAAACATGTCAGTAAATGACTAGTTAGACAGGCAGTGAACAGGACCCAGGTTCAGGGGATGGGCCTCCATGGAGAACACAGAAGACCCCAAAAAGGAAGAGGATGCGAACCAGGCCCAGGAGGAAAGCTGGGTCATTGGGTACAAGACATTCTCAAGGGAGTCGACTTGCTGGGTAGTAGCCAGTCAGTCACCCAACCAGTCAGCGTTTGTACAGGGACCACAGGTGTTCGGTCCGAAAAGGCAAGCCCAAGCCATCCATCGTAAGGAGAGCCTGGCTAATAAGTTTGAATTTTACCCTATCGATAATAGGAGCCAGCCAAGATTTTAAAGCGAGGAGTTGAGATGTTAAAATATTCAGGAAATCTATTCTGCATCTAGGAAGCAGAAAGGCCAGTGTGAAGGCCCTGGGATGTGTGAGAAGATGACATGAGGGGGACAGCAATGAGTGACTGGAGGAGAGAGGGGATGGGGGACAGAAGGCCGTCAGCGCGGACGAGCTTCGCTTTGATGACATGGTAGCCATTCGTCTCCTTCTCCCTACAATTAGTAGGGAATTTCATCGGGTTTACAGCAAAAGGTGGGGGAAAGGGCATGGATTTTGAAATCAAACAACCTTATTCTGCCACTTGCCAGCCATGTCCCTGACCTGACACCCAAGGCCCAGTGTAGCCTACTAGTTAAAGGGGCCACGCGCTGGAGTCTGCTTCCTTGAGTCATACCCTGTCGCCATAATAGCCTAGCTCCGTATCAGTGCCATCACTTAAAGTTCTGCACCTCAGTTTCCTTAACTGTAAAATGAAAATACAGGTCTATTTCCCACGACTCTGGAAAGAGACAGATGAGTTATTATACGCACATAGTAATTAAAAAAAGAAAAATGAAAAAAGAAACCTCTTTGAGCCTCAGTTGCCTTCTCTATACAAAAAAGAAAAAAAAATACCACCTATTTTGAGGTTGTGTGACTGACTGCAGTCAAAGACATTTTCATTTTCATTCCCTTGTTCTTCCCATGTTGATTCATTATCAATTTATTCATGCAATAAATCTTTCCTGCATGCATCTTCTGCATGACATAGGGCCACTCCGTGCTCCTGCATTGTTGTTACCCCCAGTATGAGATCATGCTCCTGAACAGTGGCTTAGTTCACTCATAGAACAGGTTACTTTGTAGTTTGTGCTGAAGACTCACGTTGACAACTCATGCCTCTTCAATGCCACTCACGAAAGCATAAAAGTCAAACTTAACATCAGAAACATTCAAAGAAGAATATTTAAAATTCAATACTTGTGGCCGATGGACATGCCAGTTTAAGAACATGTAATTCTGAACATCATTTGAAATGACATTTACTTTTCTGGTGCAGGGAGGTTTCTCAGAGGGCACTGACAATCTTAGCTAAGGTTGTGCCTGCAAAATACATCCCTAAATCATTTAGAAGTGTGGGGGGGAATGTAGGGAGGAAATGACAACCAGTATTTTAATGGTTATTAAGATCCTAAAAATGATTCTTTTCATTCATGATCTTTTTTTTTTTTTTCATTCCATTAGGGCACATCTTAACCTCTCTCTCTGAAGCTTCCATAATTGCAAACAAGAGCATCCGACTTCTAAAAGGTAAGTTCAGCTATTGCCAACTTCCCTCAGCCCCCGTTGGCTCCGTGATTGATTGCCACCTGGCTGACTGACTGCTTAAACTGAGGAATGGGGTGATTCCAAAGCAGATTCTATATAAACATGAAGACACTTATATTACTGCAAAACGCTCAAATGGGTGCCTGACCCTCAGGTTTACAATTTAACCTTATTTCACGGAGCCACCTCCATTGCATCCAACACATGTACTATGCAAAAGCTACTGCACAAGGGGAAAAAGGCATTTAAAGCTTTTCTATTATTTTCATGTATATGAGAACAACAATAACAAAATGATTTGGATTTAAAAGTTTTGGTCTCTGATACTGCATACACTGACATAAGGAATCTATAAATAATAGTTATTTTCAGGCTTTCATTTTCTTCAATTATTTGTTTCTTAAGCACTATTCACACCTCTTTGTTACCAACCTGACTTCCTTTCACTGCCTACTATCCCTTATTCAGCTTTCTCCATCCCAATTGACTTAAGTACATATGGTATTCTGAATTTAAAAAAAAAAAAACTGATTTACCAAAATTGTAGTCATCTTTATATAGGCAATGAAGGTGCCATGTGCAGTCGCAAAAGAGTTCCATGTATGGAGAGAGCCAGCTTATTAGAGCGGGAAATGTGTCTCTAAGTGCTATATTCCTTGGTCCTAGAACAGCAGCACTTGGCTCAGACAATTGCTGTTCAGTAAACATTTATCAGTTGAATGGATGAATGTATTTCGCTGTGTCCATGCATTCCCTTTCGTTCATTCATTCTTCCATTCATTCTCGAAATACTCATCATGCGCCGCTATGGTATAGATAGATGATTTGTTAGATATCAAGCCTTCTATGGTAGATAAGGCAGATGCAGCTCCTGCACTTGGTGAAGCCTATAGTCTAGACTGGTTGTTCCCCGAAAAATTATCCCAGAAATCTGATGCAGCACTTTTGATTGTCTCCATAAATGAAGAACTTTGCAGGCTCTCTGTGGGCAGTGGCCAGGCACATAAATGTCCTGTATTGTGCACAACAGTCTCATGTAATAAAAAAAATGAGTGCATACCCTTCATGCCCTTTGGCTGCCCTGCTCAAAAATCTCTTTATAAAATGACCCAAACCTAGAATCTAACTCTATTTTGCATACAAGCGCAAAACATTTTTGTATACTTGGCAAATAGGCCAAATTTTCTAGAACTGAAAGTGCCGTGTAAATCAATGGCAGGTTGTGCTTTGCTTGGAACGTCCCAAGACTCGGTAACAATGGTCTCCGACAGCCACACACCTGTGCCACCACACAGCACTGATGATCTGCATTTACAGCTGCCCCATCCTTGCTGCCCACACGCAGGGTGGGTATGCGACTGCTTCATCATGACCTCCAGTGTGGTTACGCCTGCGCAGTCACAAATAAAATACACACAACTTAAGAATAAATGAGTTTATAAATTACTTTTTGAGGTTTTATGAAGTTTGTGTTAGATGTTCACATTAACTACGAATTTCATTTCAAGTTCATAAAAGAGGCATGCCCAACCAAGTACCAGTAAAAGAAACGGATTCTGCCAGAAATGTGAGCCGCTGGCCTAGACAATAAATAAGTCGAATTATTACATATTTTTGAAGCAAATAAACTGGGTTCTGTGATAGAGTCAAATAGGAGGAGCCACTTTATAGAAGTTCATGTGGGAAAACCTTTCTGAGGAATCATAGTTTAACTGAGACCTTAAGGATACGAGCGAGGGTCAGAAAGAACATTCCAGAAAAAAGAACAGCAAGTGCCAAGGTCGTGAGACTGGGAAGGACTTAACGATGGAGTGGGAAAAAAAAAAAAAAGGTGATGAAGTACAGTGATGTGTCAGAGGGGATGTGACTGCAGGTGACGAGCTTACCGGTGGTGCCTGGAATGAGCTGGACACCAAGTGAGTACTGCACTGGCTGGGGATATTTGGGTGAACCAGGCATCACTGTGGCAGGAAAAAAGATGGCGAAAGCCCAGACCATGGTGGCACCATGGGGTGTCTGGAGCTCCAGCGCTAATAAAAAAAATGGGGGGAGGAGGGGGTGGTAATATGGAAGCACCGCCACAGAAATGCAGGACGGCAGAGATCCAGGTTTCCTGGGACCTCTAGGGGGCGCTGCAGCTTTGGGGCAGCAAAGTCCCAGCTAAGCCACCCTTGTGAAAATCTTGCAGAGAGCTGTGTTTTTAATTCTCAGTTACCACAGAGAAGAAAGAACAAATCAGATCAGACACAAAGACCCTAATCAGCTGGGCTTATAACAGATATTTTGATTATAACTAGAGCTCTTGGCTTTAGCAGAGACTGCTGTAGCATAAGAAATAAAAGTTCAATTTATTCAAGTATTATAATCATTCGTGTGATACCATTTATCATCCTGAGAACAAATAACATGAAAAAATTAACACCAAGTGCTGAGTTCATATGGAAACCTTAGCTTTTAAAAAAAGTCTCTAGGTTTTTCCCTTTTTTTAATATAATAATTTTTTTTTAACCAGGTCGATACCTGGAAAAGAACAGCTACAAGTAGGGTTTACAAAAGACAAGCTCGTTCTCCAGCATCCAAAAATCTAGAAAGCTCACATAACAAGAAGTGTTAGAAGTATTATGTTTAGCAACCTGAAACACTTTAATATCATCGCTTCACAAGTGACTCCTGAAGAAAGAACCCACACATGATTCTATGGTTGTGTTATATTTTAATTCTCTAAGCCCTGCCAATCCACGTGTAGAATATGTATAGGATGAACCTATTTTCAGATGCAGAAAAACTATCTCCTACTGTCTGGTCTACCTTACTTCTCCTAAGTCCACCATTCCTCTGCTACCAGGCCTTGGGCCCCAGGGTGTCTTGAGACACTTCTAGAGATGAAGTCTTTCTCCTTATGGCCTTAATTGCAAAACAAATGAATAAGCAAAAACAGAAACAACAAAATGCGAATAAACACAACGACTCTGACTTTCTTTCCAGCCTTTGTCCTCTGTGGCCTCAACGACATCCAACACAGCTTATCACTCTGTTACATCAACCAACTCCCCTTCAAGCTGCACTACCACTGTCTGGGGTACAGGCTGTCATTTTTCTCTCTCTAAGACTCTTCCACCAGAGTTTGGGCCTTTTCAAGGGCAGAGCAAGGTGGTGGAGGAGGCTGAAGGGGTGAAAGGTGGATTGAGGGTTGGAACTAGTGGAAGTCCTAATGGCATGCTACCAAGGAGACTATTACAAAGAGAGGTCACAGTTCCAGATAGGCAGTTTACAGGCCCAACCAGGGGGAGAGACATGCCAGTGCTTAATGCTGTCTGTCAAATTATTAATCCCTTATCATACAGTGATTTCCTAGTTTCAAGATGGTTATATATTGTGCTTGATCCTTGAGGTTGATAGGGCTCATACTATTTTTACCACATTGTAAAAATAAGGAAATGGACTCTCCATTTTGGCAATGTGATCTCACTAAAGACCATCCCAGTGTTTTTAAAGAAACCTAAGTTCCATTTTAATACTCACCAAGCACTCGCTCATCAAGCTACGAGCCACTTGGTGGTATTGATAAATATCAAGGGTTTTCAAAATACTAACCAGAACACTTAGAGTTTGACCAATGCTTAGAAAGATTTATTGTTTATACTGGAAATAAAACTTGGCTCATACTACTTCCTTATAATGCCTTTGAGCAAAGAAACAGACAGTAGCTGTTGTCAGAGTTAATAGACTAAACAGACATTCTAGGACAAATATAATTAAGACAGAGCCTTTAGCTGCCATAGAACAGTATAAGGAAAATTTTTAAGAACTAAGCTGGAAATCCAAATTCATACTCTCGATCTAGATTCCAATGAAGAAGAAATGTCCATGGTTCATAATCCCTGGAGCGTTACAATCCCTCTTCCCGGGCGGGCATTTGCTTTCGCTCTTCCCTCCAATTAGTTTTAGATGTCTGTGTGGTTCATTTTACTCTGATGTATACTTTACACTGAATCAACACAGATCAGTCAACTGTAAGGAAAAGAAACGCTTACACACTTAGTTTATATCATAAAGTCATCAAACAGAAAACAGTTGAGAAGAATCATGTCCTTAACTAAGATTTTTCCAAGTACAATTAAAAATATAGATTTCATACAGGACCATAAAATTTTAAAAGTCCAGTTTTATTTTCAAAATATAAGATCATCTAGAAGTAAAATTTAGGCCACATTACAGTTTAGGAATCTTATTTCCCTAGAAAAAGATCATAAGATGATTTTTATCTTTTGTTATTTTTTTACTGAACAGATCACATATTTCTTCTATCAAACATCTCATGAATAAGAAAAATAACCTTATTAAAATAATACTGTAACTTACTAAAATTATAGAAAAATATTACTGTAACTTTATTTTACTGTAAACTTTACTAAAGATGTAGTATGTTTGATAGATTCAATATATATCTCCAAATTCCGTTGACAGATTTTATTGATACAAATGTATATATTCCTTCATTTGCTCAGAAGATGAGTAAATCAAATATACGAGCTGACAACTTCAAATTGTGCTAAATGCTATATATAAAACATTCTCCCTTACAAACTATGAAATACTATGAAAAAAATGGTTCCTTTCATTATTACTCAAACATGGTTCTGCAACTAAACACAGGCATTCCCTTGTCATTCATATAACCACGGAGTATAGACTCTTGAAAAAATGACAACTCTAATTAAGAGGAACTCTTCCAAAGCAACAGAGAGCAAAACAAAGTAAATAAGAGTTCTTATAAATAGCACTCCTGGAATGCTTTCAAGCCATGCACTTGCTTATCATTCACTGATTATTACTGGCTACTCTTGCACAATTTATCAATCCCACCATTCTCTATTTCGGTACACTGCCATGATAACGTGAGTCGCTGACCAAATTCCATAACTTAAGAGCATTCATACAGTGGTGACATGTGCTATCACCATAGTCCCTTGCGATAAAGCAATTATGTTCTCCCGGTGTCATAAGGATTAACAGGACAAGATGTCGTGTTTTCCCCTTCTCCACAGAGGAGCCCTGTGATGGGACGTGATGTGTAAAAAGTCACCTCAACTTTGCAATCCGAAAGAAAACACAAATACCAAAGAAAGAGGCAGTACCTTTCCTCGTGGTAAGAATGAAGGATAATGAGACGGAGTAAGGTTCTAAAATGTACCGTCAGTGAATAAGGCCAATCGAGCCTGTTTAGCTCAGGCACCGCAGTGAATACACAGAGAGAACAGACCTGTAAAAATGTCATCTATCAGAGACGTGCGAGCAGGTCGAACGTCCTTATTAGGAGAAACTGAACAGGCCTTGAGGGAACGGCAGGAGGGTAGAGGGTTTAAAATTCGGCATGTCTATATTTGTATTTTAAATGTCACAATGATTTCCCTTAGGTTTGTAAAAACTGTCAGCATTTTGCCTTGTTGAATTGATGAACTAATCATGGAAAAAGCTTCGAACAGAAACCATGTATTTTACAAGGGACTCCACAACATTGGGAAAAAAAGGAGCATGGAGTCTTAGTTATGTTAAAAAGTTTCCTAATTCTGTAATTAAGAACTTGATTTAATTCATTAAGTTGGCTTATCATTCTGTTTCCTCTCTTCCTGACGAAGGTCAGAGCGAAAATTATGCAAATACACTGGGTTGGAAAGGATTTCTCTCAGCTGGTATAGGCCATCTGGTTTCCTATGGTAGAATGAAAAAGGTAGAAAATAGGAACAATGGACTAACATGTGATCTCGACAAGATTTTGAAAGACACTGAAATTTTTGAATGTTGTAATTTTGGGATGTTTTCAAGTTCATCATTTTGTCAATTAAAAAATATAAAGGAAAGATAAGAGACCACAATCAGTAGGTAGCAGACTCAGCAAAGATCTCTGACTCAGCTCCATTCCCTGCAACATCTTCCTTTTTGTTTTATGAACTTTATTTTATCACAGAATTGTCTTCTAATCTGTAACCCAACAGGTTGTTGGGATATAGTATATACTTGGTCCAAAGTCTGTAATTGCAAAACAAACGTATCAAAACAAAACAAAACCAAAAGCAAACAAATGAAAAAATCTTACGTGAATTATTCTGGTTATAAACACAGATTTCAGCAAAGGAAAAAAGAAAAAGAAAGAAAACATGATATATATGCAAAAATACCTTTACTTAGCTTTTATATACATTCCTTTGTGGGAATGAGTCTGGGCTCTTGCTTTTCTGAAAAGTAGCTGAGACATAATGATAAGGGAAAAATAGCTCGCTTTTTATTTCTAATGGACCATTCTACAAGATGAAAAAATATTTTAATAAAAGTGGCTTGTTTAGAGATGGTTAACATGAATTTTAAAACATGAGTTAATTTTGAGATGCTCTGGGTAGCAGGTCTGCTGAGTGATTTTCATGAACTCTGCAAAGAGGTAAGTACACTGCTGGCCTTTAATTTTGGTTCCGGAAGGCTGGCAAGGTCTGTTGGCTACTGGAGGGTAGGTAGGAGGCCTTGCTTTCTGATGTGGGACACAGAGCTTAAAGGTCAAGGAGGAGCCACACGAGCCCATGTTCCTATTCCTAAAGGAAGGCTACACAATTATCAGAGGAAAAAGGAAAAAGGCAGGAAGCACACAGGCAGGTCTTTGGATGTGCACGCAAAGCTGTTCGCTGGTCTACAATTCCCGCTTTTGCCACTGACAGCTATATGGCCCTAGACTAATGACATCCTGGCTCTGCTCACATTCTTCATCAGTAAAACAGAGATAATAAGGCGCCTACTTCACTGGGTTGCTCTGAGGATTAAATCAGATCATACATATAAAGCATTTGACCTCGTGCAGCATATATGCCCACTAAATTTTAATTGGTTTTTAAGTCGTGGTAAAACATACATAAAATTTGCCGTTTTAGTCATTTTAAGTTCAGTGGCGTTAAGAATATTCACACTGTTGTGCAACCATCGCCACCATCTGTCTCCAGAACTTTTGCATCATTCCAAACGGAAACTCTGTACCCTTTATACACCAACTCCCCATTTTTCTTCCCTCCTCCAGCTCCTGGCAAGCACCATTCTACTTTCTGTCTCTACACATTTGCCTATTCCAGGTACCTCATATAAGTGGAATCATACAGTATTTGCCCTTTTAAGACTGGCTGATTTCACTTAGCATAATGTCTTCAACTTGAATGGCATCGTGAGTGCCGAGTTTATGCTGCTAAAATGAAAAATAGTCCCAGCGAGGGCAGACACTCTCACTTAGCTGCAGAAATTAAACAAATACACATTTTCTCAACCCCAAAATAGATACTGCATCAGCAACAGAGGCTCTTTATTATTCTCACAAACTATTTCTGATTAGCTTAAGTAGCTTTATTAACCTCAGGTTCAGTGATGATTGTTCTTTTTGGGGCTCTTTAAACAAACAGCTTTCAGCATCTCCACCAATTAGTTGTTCCAGTTACATCATCGCATCTCTCAAAAGTTATACAAAGTAGTTAACTGATGGCTCTCCTGGGAGCCGTGAATCCTGTCACACTTCCTACAATGGCCTGTGAATTCCTACCCTTCCTATGAAATACAAAAAGAGGGTACAGTTTGGAACTCTTTTTAAAATACAAACTTTGACTGAACTCAAATGCAGCCACATAGTCATCTTGGACCTCCACAGTCTAGCTACAGTGTAAAACATACATAATTTAACTAAATCATATTAAAGAGACAACTGACCTGTTAATTAAACCTATTCTTTAACTGTTGTTAAATTGAACTTAATTCCACAACTTCTAAACTTTCAACTAATATTTTATCCTGAGAATTCTCTAAATATTTATGCTGTCTGGGAATACAGAGATTTTTGGTTCTTTATTCCTCACTATGTGCACAGTTGCATACATATATTTTTAGCTTGTTATGTTATCTGAATCAATGGCGATTTCTTCAAAAGCAGAGATCACAGTTAACTTTGCCCGGGTAGTATTCACAACATATTATGTCAAGGTGGTAAATATTTTTGGCAATATAATGAGGTAACTTCTTTTTCATACTTTTTGTATTTGGGTGCACATATCAGTCTCTCTTAAAAAACATCCAAACATCAAATTAGCATTAATTATTCACAGCCTACTGTGAAAGTCCACTGAAAAATGAACAGAACCTTGAGACCTGTGGGACACCATCAAGCATTCCAACATAAACACAATGGAAGTTCTGGAAAGGGAGAAAACAGAGAGGAAAAAAAAGAGTATTTGAAGGAATACCAAACTGATAGAAAAATATTAATTTACACATCTAAGAAATTCAGTGAGATTTAAGTAAGAGAAACTCAAAGAGATCTATACCCAGAAACATCAAACTCAAACTGTTGAAAAGCAACAAAAGCATCTTGTATCAAGAAAGAGAAACAGCACATCATATAGCAGGGGTCCTGAATAAGATGAACAGCTCATTTCTCATTAACAACCATCAATGTAATTTCTATATCCAGCAAAACTATCCTTCAAAACTGAAGCAGAAGCCCAAACATTCCCCAAAACAAAAAATTTGTCACTAAACACTGAAAGCAGGCCTTCGGTCTGAAATGAAAGGACATTAAACAATAATTTGAATCTACGTTAGGAATTAAAAAGCACTGGTAAAGATGACGACATGGGTAAATATGGAAGGCAATATAAATGTACTTTTTGCACTGAAAAAGCCTTGGAAGCTGAGCTGTGATGTGCAAAACCTGGTGATGTTGAACTTAACCTTGAAAACTTCCAGCTTGCGTTTTTATTGAACATTAAACCTTACTAAACTAACTCACAAAAGCGGTCATAAACTTGGACCCAACAGGAAGGATCTCAGGCTTATCGAGTTTCATGCTATAAAAATACCTGTGCTGGTGCCAAGATAGGAGAGGCCTAAAAGGAAAAAAAGAGAAAAGGAAAAAGAAAAAAAAAGAAAAGATATGAAGTTTAAAAGCTTGATTCAATACATTTAATATCGAAGGCAAATTCTTCAAGCAATTGCTGGAACTTCAAAAAAGACAAAACTATAATGGCTATTCTGAAATGCTTTCAGTATTTTGCATCACTCCCTATGGTATTTTACGACTGCCCATGGAGAGATGAGAATTATTACTTTCATTTTATAGGTGCTAAAACAAGCCTAGAGATGTTAGTCAGCTGCTCCTTAAACAAAGAAACCAGAGCTACAATAAAGAAAAAATCCTCTTTCGGTACAGTAAGCTCTGTCCATCCTATCATGTTCTCAGATCAAAGCCATTTTCTCTCTGTGAGTAACTAAGATTAGGAACATAGGATGGTACAAAATAACCTTGGTAAAGGGGGCACTTGTATCAGAGGGCATGGAACCTTCTCTATTGTGACATATCTATTTTATGTGTCGATAGTATAAATAAAGATCTTAGATATGATTTAAGGTGTCAGATTGTTCTCTTCTCTGATGCCTAAAATGCCACTAACAGATAGCAAAAATATATAATTTGACCAAAATATAAAGGTAGTTAAATACTGCTTATATGGATAACAAATGATATAATAGTACATTAAGTTCAAAAATGATAGCAGGTCCCATACCAAGATAGAGTATATGAAGAGTGGCCCCTTGGATGACCACTGGCAGGAGGAGCCCCACAGGAACTTATAAAGGTGCAGGGTCCCTTCTGGGCTCTGAAAGCACTGAATCAATAAACACCTGATGATCTATTGGCTCATGCTGTCCTTGATGGTGCAAAATCTATACACCTAAAGGTGACATAGAATCACTTCTCATGTTAACTACAGCTTGATTCAGATGTGGTCTTTTTCTTATTGTATAATAGTTATTATCACTCTGCAGAAAAAGAGTCAGATATCAGAGTAAGGCCGAAAGCTTTTTGTTCCACTTTCCAAAATTAAGGCTTCATTTTTTACCTGGTCTAGTGTCCATTTCTAATCAAACTAATACTCTATGGCCTCACACAAGTACCTTTTAGTGATGTCAGCAGGGTGATACCCTTTTAGTGATATATTGTATTACATCATTACAATATAGATGCAATATCAGATTTTATGAAAGGAAATATTTTGATAGCTGGGACTAGATAGGGGAAAACTGTCTAACAGTTAATTCTTAATTGATTACGAGCTACTCTTAGTGTCCAACAAATAAAAGTAATTGGAATCTAAACACAGGAAACCTAATAAAATAATTTACACAGAGACACAAAGAATATACGAATATTCAGATAAATATTCACCTTTGCTAGTAATCCAAATAGAAATTAAAGCAGTGTTGTGTAATTATTTATATTTTAAAGCAATTATTAATACCTAATGAGGGGTGCATTGTGGTGAAATTGGCACCTTAGGAATATTATGTTGGCATTGTCAACTGGTATGATCGTTTTTGCAAAAAAAAGTTATGGAAAGAAACAGCCAGGGATATAAGAACATTCAAACCCACTCACTGTGCAAATAATTTCATATCTGAGAATGTATTTCAAAGAAGTTATTTAACAGAGCCCCAAACCATATGCTCAAAATTGTTATGACAGATTTACTTATCTACAAAAACAAAATTGTGAAATGAACTAAAAGTCAAACAATAAATGACCATTTCATTTGGACAAACTATGGTAAATCCACACGATGCTATATCATTCTGTGATTAAAACGTGATCTCAAAATATAATTGAAGGAAAAAGATAGATTCTAGAATATTCTGCATGCCATAGTTACAACTATAAAAATCTGTATGCCTGTGGAAAAAGATTTGGAATGCAATTTGCCAGAATAAAAATATTTGACCAAAGTGATGAGATTGTGGTGTTCCTACATATTTCTTTTAATATTTCTTCTATTTTTTTAGTAGATATTTGCTTTGTTGTTTTTTTTTCTATTTTTAATACTAATAACTTTTAATTAATTACTTTGACATGTAAAGCTCTCTTTTAAGTTTTTTTTTTTTCAATTTTAACAGTAAAAAGAACTTTGCAAATCTCTGTTGGAATCACAAAAAAATTTTATTTTCACAAACTGTTTGTTTTATGGGGCAAGGTGACATCGAACATTGTGGCATTTCCAGCTGATAAAGTCAGCATCTGTGCTCATCCTTTAAAGCATCTCAGTGTACATAGATTAGCCACCAGGTCTTTCTTACATTATACCTCCTTCCATTTAATACTAATGATCCCTGAAAAATTATGCAGAAACCGGTAGTCTTAGGCCGTTATTTGTTTTATAATATGGGAAAACACTGGCACATGTTAACTTTCTCTTTTTTTTTTTTCTGAACTGCTTTGGCAATATAAAGGTAAAGATAAAGGAAGAATGATAATTCAAAAATTACTAGACTTCTTAGAATATTTAACCTCTATCACCTTTTTTGTTCTCTCAGGGTCATTCCCATTCAGAAGCTCTAGTTCTTTACTATTGGGAGTTGAGGGCCACTTGGAGAATTTGCCGAAGCTAGAAGATGGTCATATACACATAGGTGGATACTTGCATATAGTTTCAGATACTAGATCTGCAGATATACAATTAGGAGTCCAACTTCACAGGTTGTTATTTACTTTAATCTTTCTGTCTTTCTTCCAATATGTAAATCAAAAACAACTCAGAACTTTCCCTGGCTGCCTCTCCTAGATATCGTAGTTTAGGATCTCAGAGCTAAGTTGTCTTTTTTATTATTAGTCACTGCAGAAAATGTAAGTACGTATGTGATTCAACTGCAGGTACTATGCTAAGCAGTTTATATGCAGTGTGATGAATATTCTCACAAATATCTTGAACCATTGATACTATTATTCCTAATTTTACAGATGATGGAACCGAGGCTCTGCGAAGACAGCACTTGCCAAATCACACAGTTATTAAGGGGATGGTGTAGTATTCAGCCAACTCTAACTGAACGCATATTTTTTGTTTTTATGCTTTTAATCAGTCAGAAAAAACTGAAATTATAGATAGCATGCTAATAGAAAAACCTGCATCACTCAGAAAGATAATTTGGAGGAAGGGAGAAAAGAAGATAGAAGGAGTGGCCATCTTTATCTACGAATATTCACACTCAATTGCATTCATAAAGGATATTATATTCAAGAAACCTATAACACAATGATATCAGAAATCATAAAATGTAAAAAGCATACTTAATACCAGTCAGCGTCATATGTTTTTGCTTTTGTCGGTGAAAAATTACAACAAATTGCATTGGTTTACTCATTTTAATGCAAGATGAGAATAAAATGTATGATTTCTAAATGCTTTCATGCATTTGAGGGTCATAGTGACTTTAAAAAATATAACTGGTATAAACACTGAAATTGTACTGGATTTGAAAAAAAATAAAGATCACAGTTTATTCAACATTCTAAAAAGTTATTTTGTAATATAAATACATACACATACAAATATGCACATTCTTTTTTAATTCCCTTCATTTATGTTATTGTCAAATCAAAAGAAAAGTTTCTGTCATTATTGGGGAACTTTGAGAATGCTAGAAGAAAATGTTATGTAGGAACAGAATAAAGTCTTCATAAAGACTTAGTTTACTAGAATCCACACACTTAGCAGCCCTAATCAAACACAGGTGTTAGTTAAAATGAGCAGACAAGGCCATAGGAAATAAAAATCTAGGACTGAGAAAGAGGAGGCAGCTTAAAAGGATAAACATCCCTGTGCAGATACCCCATAATACTTCAAGATACGATTGAGATTAATTGTAGGATAAATTATCAAATAACTATTTTAGAATAATATAGACTGATATTTCAATTAACTAACGGTGACATTTTTCACACCGAATTCAATGGACGAAAATATTTAAAATGACCTGTGCAATGTTTACTTGGCAATTGGGTTTTGGATTACACACTTTCTTAATTCATAATGGAATTCTGGAAACAATGTATAGCAGCTATTTAGTGACTGGTAATGTTCCTAGAAAGCAGGCAAGTTTATGGAAAATGATGATTCCAGATATCCTTCAAAATAAGCAAGCATTGAACAATTTCTGGATTAAATGCGAGTGGCATTTGAAAAGCTCAGAAATTTGTGTGAACTATTTAATACCCAGAAATCCTTCATAATTAGTATATACACCTCCAGCCTGGCCAGCGCCTAAGCAAATATAACCGTGGTACACAAAATTTAATGGGGGCCAACACGAGCAAGGAAAATTCTATTTTTGGAAAATTTAAAATGAAATGTAATAAAAGTTTACTGATCATCCTATATGCTACAACATAGAACAAATGATCACCATGCACAGATATTTCTTAGCAAGCAGTTTTTTTTCTGTTAAGCTAAAGTTAGTGTAGGTTGGAACAACTAGAAACAAAACTGTTAACCCGGAAAGAATTTCCAAACAAGCTATACTTTATTGATTTAAAAAATATTTCTGTATCCTATTAGCACAGATATTTCTAACCTTACGATTTTTCTAGGCTATGGTTTACATTTAGGTTCTAGGTTATTTTTTCCCCAAAGCCTTCCTTCCACAGAAGGGCACCAATAATGATATTATTTTTAAAAGTTCCAAACCAAATCCAAACACCCAAACATCCAATCACTGTGTTGCAAAGCTCTGTTTCATTTCCGTATTTCATTAAATTAAAAAAAAAAGTTAACATGATAAACAGCAATCGAATCTTAATTTATAGCAACAGAGGGAGTCAAATCATCCTAATTTACATAGAAAGCTCTGGAAACAGAAGAGTTCAGTGGCTAGGCCGTCAGCTTGATCCACAATGCAACCAGGGACTGCCTACAGCTGGAAAAAGCATTTTCATTTTCCACTTTTTGACTACTGTCCCCCACCCCCCCGCTAGCTACTAAATTGATCACAGTAAGATACAGTTTAAAATCAGAGATGGTTTTACTTGCTGAAAACACCTGAACATGTATGTAATAACATTGTGAATGACAGCATTTCTGGCAAGGTCAGAAAAACTTAGAGAGTGAAGCAACTAACGTGACTTTAGCTTGAGTTCATTAACAATTCAGTACATCCCTGTTTTCTCGAAACCACACCGTGCATCTGGCCTGCCTCCTTGCCCGTATGCTTACCCCAGGAATAATGAACTTAGTCTGAGGAGACATGAGATGTCTGTCAAGCATGCCAGCCCAGTTCCAAGTGGGCCCAGCTCTGCAGAGGGAACAGCCTTCACAGGAGCAAGAACTCAGCAAAAAGGCTCAAGGCAGCCAAGTCTTGTTTCGCTAACCAGCATATCAACTGCTTTCCTTTTCCTGGCTGGCTTGGGGTGTGCAGTCTGAGCCAGTGTGACTTTCTAAAGTTCTTTAGATTGCAACAGTTCTCTCGGTTCCAGGACCTCTTAAGCAGGCCCAGGAGCCCATCAAAGTCAATTACCAACCAAACGCAAGTGGGAGGGTCTTTTTCTACTTTGAATGACGTCAGCTGGCTTGGAAGAGAGATGCCTGCAAAGTCGTGCAAGCACAGTAAGGTTTCATTAATATCAGATGCAGGCCTTACGGCAGCGCTGGCCACAGCAGTGCTTCAAGATTTGTTCTTCACTTTAAGACAACAGGTTGCACAGCTGACAAGCTGCTAGCATTCAAGGAAACTACTGGACTGAAAAAGAGTTGGGAATAAAAGTAAGAATGTTCTTCTATTCCCACCCCAAAAAAATATTTCCTCTTTTGCATACAAGAAAGTGATAACTTTCTTTTGTGGTCACCTTTCACAATGTGTTTGAAAATATCATTTTTTCCACACAAGTAAATTTTACTTCCATTAAGTTCATTTTAATTAAATTTTTTTTTTTTTATCAAGACACCTTTAAAAAGTGAAATGATAACTACAATTCTCTGAGAACATTGCAAAGCATGTAACAAAGAATTATTAGCCGGAAAACAGGAAGAACGCCTACAAGTCAAGAAATAAAAGACCCACAATCTAAAGGGATAAGGAAAAAAAAAACAGGAATAGGTAAATCATCGAAGAGAAAATCCTAATGGCCAATAAAATGCCCGACTCAGTACTAACAAAAAATACAAATTAAAATCACAATTTACCATTTCACACCCAGTAGAGTGAAAACATTGAAGATACTTGAAAATACAAGATCTTGGTGAGGCTGTTAAGCAGGGGTCGGCAAAGTGGGACCCACAGGCCATATCCAGCCAGCCATCAGTTTTGCACAGCCTGCAAGCTAAAAATGTGTTTTACATTTTTAAATGGTTGAGGGGAAAAAAATCAAAAGGAGAATTGCGTTTTGTGACACATGAAAGTTATAATAGGAATTTCAAAGTTCAGTGTCCTTAAGTAAAAGTTTACTAGAACACAGTCATGCTCATTCATTTCTGAGTCATCTATGGCTTCTTTTTCGCTAAAACGGCAGAATTGAATAGTTGTGACAGGGACCATGTAGCTCACTAAGGCTTAACTATTCTCTATCTGGGCCTTCACAAAAAAGGTTTGCTGACTCCTAAGGCAGAGCAACTAGACTTTCTTGCATTGTTGGTGGGAGTATATATGGCCATGTTAGCGATTGAGCAGAATGTCATGAAGTTGTAGGTGTGTGTCCCCTTTGATCGACGTTCCATTCCTCAACACGTACATGAGTACATGGAGAATGTAGGTACAGAATGTCCCTAGCAACACTGGGGGTTATAGGAAAAAACTGGAAACGACTTCAACGCATATCAACAGGAAGGTGGATGAACAAAGTCTGAGACACTATTCAGCAACGAAAGTGAACGGTTTCTAAGTAAGAACATACCTGGATAAGTCTCTACAAACACAGTGCTGGTAGAAAAAAAGCAAGTTGCAGAATCTTAATACCTTAAGAAACTACGACACAATTTGTATAGTTTGAAAATGTGCAAAAATGCTATATACTTTATGTACTGATATGTGTATAAAGATAAATATGAAAATGAGTACTAAACACAGGATAATGGTTCGATCTGGATAGGAGTATGCATGAGAGGGTTAATGGGGGGGAGGTGACAACTCTGAGTCATGTTTTATTTCTTAAACTAGGTCATACCTACACCATTGGTCATTATATTATATATCTATGCTTTCTTGTATTCTGAAAAAAATCATGATACATAACAATTTTTAGAATTAGGGAAAATACTGAAGAGAATCATGATACGAAAAATCCCAATTCATTATATAGACATTAAAATGTTTATGGGTTATTTCTTTATATAACAAAATAGATATATGAGAGTAAGTAATAGAAATGTAGTATGCCAATTTTTGTTTTCACAATAACTACTGTTAAAAATATTTAGAAAAAAACTGGTAAGGAAACAAATTCTACTTATAGTGGCTGCATCTGGATAGTAGTTTGAGCTTGTTTTTTCTCTCCTTTTAAAATATTCAGTGTTTTTTGAACTTTCTACAATAGGTTTATATTACTTTTTCAACCTCAAAAAAAGTGTTCTTAAGTACCTAACAGATAACCAAGGATTCTCTAATTCTCTAGGGAAATTAGAAACCTTTGTTTAACTCACTATTTACTATGGATTAGGGTATTTTAAATCTCTGTGAGGAGAGATAGTAACATAGAAAACTGATAGAAATGCAAGTAAATTTGTCCAGTAGAAATTAATTCGTCCAGCAGAAATGCTAATGATTTCTGTCTTATATAAAAGATTGCACCCAAAATTATTGTTTTATGCTCAGTAGAGCATTAACCAACTCTGGATCTAATTTAACAATCTTAGCCCAGTATTTATTCTTTCAATGACTATAAATACTTCTATCTCTCCCATAATCTTTTAAACTGGCTTTACCATCCTGCTGGTTCCCTCAGCGAATTTTAAAAAATCTTTAGCACACATTTATTCTATATTTACTTGAGAGAAATGTTCTGAAATTTTTGAAAAATTATACTTGGACACCGGTTTTCAATTTGAAGCATAGTTTCTTTTTTGACAATGACATATGATTACTAGCTTTCCAAATCTAGCCCACATTAATTTAAAATGCCACTAAAATATATTTACAACAGAAAAATGTTGGCTAATGTTGATTTCAGTCGAAAAAAAAAATAAAACAGATTTGAAAAGGAGGAGGCTAAGGATGGAAACTGAATGGAAAACACAGTATTTCAATGCCTTCTCGAGCTCCTATAAAGTCTTAAATACTAAACAGTATTTTCTTATTCCAGGCATATCATTTGTTTCATGCATTAATTAGAATTTTTTCTTATTTTCAAATGGGATTGAGTGCTATTTTCTTGAGGTTCCTGGGAAAACATGAAGAGGAAAGCTGAAGGAGAGAGATTCAGGAAGAAGTGCAAGCATCAGGGACAAGTGGAATGTTGAAAGAACAGGAAAGGGAATAAAGGGGGTACACGCAGGAAATGATGAATTTTAGATGTGACAGTTTATCATGCCAGAAACTGGAAGAAATGGCAAATACGAAACAATTGGGTCACTTTTACAGCGTTAACAGTAGAAAAGGGGAGGACAACAATTTAGGTGGGTAAGTCAATATCTAATAGTGATGTTTTTGGCTTTTCATGCTTTTGGCAAATTTATAAGTATTTATAACTTAGGGGATGTCTAAGATACATAGCCGTATTATAAAATAAATTGTTAGAATGCACTTTCATTGTCGAGTAGTGGAAAATAATAAAAAACAAAACAAAAAACAACACGTATCCTTGCCATCCCTCAGGTTCCTGATTTATACAAAGGGGATAAGACTTCAAATGGTAATTGTCAGGATTACATAAAACATCTAGTCCCCATCTGGCATGTCAGAGATGCCAAATAAACGTTAGTTTTCCAGCTCAAACCATCAATAGGGCTGAGTTTGAGAAACTTGAAGGTGCCCTTTATACCAGGGCTGTCGATGTGAAGTACTTTAAATTATAACCCAAGACGACATGATGTGAAATTCAAATTATATCTAGATCTACCTCAGGTTGTCTAAAAGTGGGAGAGGGGACTGGAGAAGCATAGGGGCGTGGGATGAGAGAACCAGACCACTGTGCGTTTGGACTATCTCAGAAGAAGCCCGTGGGAGCTCAGCCAAGTGCCTGGTTATGCTGTGATTCTCTATAGGAGGAGCCTGCAGAGGCCCCTGTGTAGCTGGGTATCAGGTTTCACATGGAAGGACCTGAGGTTTCTGCAGTACCCTGCTGGCGTTCACACCGTGAATATTTTGCCTTTGCTTGTTTCTAATTCCCTTCTACTGTACCACCTCTCAACCCCCAAATTGTCTCTGTTAAACTGTGAGAAAGGCTTAATGAGACTGACATTATAACTAGACAATTCCTGGAGTGCTGGTTTTATAACTAAAGATGCACGCTCACTAATGAGCCAAGAGAAGGGTTCTTTTTATTCTTGTATTTGTATTCTGAATTGTATTACCTGCCTACATAAACAAAAGGCAGGGAGAACAGCTTCAGCCATTCAACAAATGGGAGGCAACTTTCCCATTTGTTGTTTTAAACTTTCAAACAGCAGCAGACCTTTCTGGATGAGGAGGTGGTGACTAAAATATAAATATGTTATGTTGCCAGGAGACCAAAAAAAAAATGTAGAATTTTGGAGGTTGCATATTTCAAGTGGCTACTCCAGACTTTAAAGTCCAGACAGTTTATCTAACCAGCAAGGATTGTGAAAAAGTTCCCTTGATCACACCCCGGTTTAGGTCTTACGCCACCAAGAGTGTCATCTTTGATTATAAAAGGCCATGAAATGTGTACAAGTGTGGATAATTAAGGCATGCATTAGCCAGACAATGAATCATAACAGTAAAAAGAAACTCCAGCGTTTGTGTACACTCGAAGCCTCACATGTGTTTTTGGTAAATAACAGCCAAACACATGGTTTTCTCGAGAAACAAAAATAGGAAACAATTTCAAATACATAGTAAAACACAACAAAAAAAAACCCAGACAAAACAAAAATTGAGTTTTCTTTCTACCTAATGTGTCACTAATAATTTTTTTTTAATTTCATGTGACAACAATTCCAACAGAACTATTGGTTATTGATGGAGAAGAATATGAGAAAGGGCAAAGCAATTTTGTCCCAAATTCATATTATTTAACCTGAAAATAGTTCTCTTCAATTTTCTTCCTTGGATTTTATTCTCCTACTCTCAAACCTGCACCCCAGTTTACCTAGCTGAGGATGAGGGGAGAATCATTTAAATCAGAGCCACTGAAATAAATGAAGCCCCCTCTTTTTTATTTTACAAACATTTTAGTTTGGAGAGGGAACTCAGTTAGCTTTTGCCCTCTTCTTTCCTTGATAAAATAACTGTCTTTTTTTAATAAACCACGAGCTTTATCATTGTCAGGAACTTACACTGGCTAAATGACTTCCTTTTTGAGATAACATGTTAATTTAAAACATCGCAACCAACCAAATGCGAGAGCTGAAAGAGACTCTCCTCTACCGTCCCCTTTTCCCCATCATTGGATAAGACGGACTTGAAAACAGCTTTGAGTACTGTTATTAAGGAAGAACCATAGTAATTTTATCTAGGTCAAAGCTGCCACTGGAACCATTCCAGGAAAACAAGGAGGAGGAGAGGGTGTTTTGGGGGTTCCCTTGACCTCTTTATCCCCCGCCGTGGATCTGTTCCTTAGTAAATCTGACCCTGAAAGGCACGGCATGTAATGTTTTGGTACCTGCAACCTGCAATTAACATAGGAAGACTCTTTCTATATCGTTAAATGCCTTTCTAGAGTTAAGTATAAAAGAAAAACTGCTGATTCCTTCCTATAGTAGTTGAATGAATCTATGTAATTCGATGTATTATGTTTAAAATATCAACATTTCCCCTAATACAAGTGCCACTGAATTATGCACTATGAGGTGTGTTCTGGGGACTAAGGAGGTTACATAAAGGGCTGGGCTCTTACACTGTTATTGAGATACCCACCAACCTCTTATCCCATTTCCCAATCCTCTTCTCCCAGCCCTCTGTATCCTGCCATCTTAAGGGTTTTCCTCCTATAATTTCCATTCCTCGCCTGTGCCGAGGGAATAATTATTTCCTACTCTCAGTTTCTGTGAGGTTGTCCTAAATGTTCTAGGTCACCGAGCTCTAAGCTCATGCATGCAATAAACATGTGCTGGGCTGCTCACACCTTACACGCTTCCAAAGAGATTCCTGATTCTCCTCACACACCTCAGTCTTGCACACAATAGTGAATCGTACCCCAAGCCCCTGGGATCCAGACCAAAACACATCAGCAAGTCCTGCCCACTCTGGCAGCCAGCCTCTGTCACCTCTCTCACGACCTCCTTAGCAACAGCCCCTAACTCATCTCATGGCTGCTGTCCAGTCGCCGTAGAACAGCCAACGTGGTCTGTCTTAAAGCATGAATTCGCTTCTATCACTCTGCTGCTTAAAATCCTCTAATAGTTTCTCACTGCAACTGAAATAACTATGGCCTGCAGGGTCTGGTGAGAGCTGGCTCCTGGCCACATCTCTGACTTCATGTCCCCTCACTCTGTCCTGTCACCACTCCACTGCTGCCACATCTGGCCTTCTCTCTGGCCCCAGGGCATGCCAAGTGTGTTCCTGTGTCAGCATTCTGCTTGGAATGCTTCCCTGTAGACACTCACATGGCACCTCTGCTTTACAATGTTCAGGTCTCACTTCAAAACTCATCTCCAAGAAGCCTGGACCTCTGGGCCCCAGGTGGAAACTGCTCTCCATCACATTTCCCTCTTTAATTTTTTTTACAGCATGTGGCAACAGTTGAAGGTACCTTATTTATTGATGTATTTATCATGTCTGCCTTCTCATAAGAGGGTAGAGCTTATGGCTTGTCCACCATGCTAGTTTCAGCTTTAATGTCTACCATCATGAACATGATCTCTTACTGCTTTTAGAGTCATGTGACCTGGCCCACAGTCCAATAATACCCAGAAGTACATTCAGTAAAGGGGAAAGTACACTAGACTTAGAGTTAGGAGACTGAGTTATTCCTGGCTCTGCTGCCACTAACGAACTGCTTAGGTTACTTGATGTGCCTGAGCCTCAGAATCTTCAGTGCAAAGAGAGGCCATTCAGCTGGTCGCTCTAGAGAGAAGCCAATGACTTGGTCCTACCAGGAACAGTTGTAAAACCGTTAGTCTATTAAACATGGTGGAGGAAAGCCTTTATGTAATAGTCCAAATCAGTTAGAGCTACCAATTATAATCTCTAGGACATCCACAATTAATTTAGGCTAAAAAAAAAATGGTCAGAATAACTGGTACTTGCTTGGTTAACTGAATTTTCACCTAATTCTTACTTAAACTAAAACTTGTTGACACAGTAAATTCTAGGAGGGGTATGTCTGAGATTTTGCTGCATTTGTGTTTGATTATATAATATGTACCTCTATGAAGTCTGCCAAACATTTTAAGTATTTAATAATGAATGTGATTTTTATGATTTGTGTTATCTTGAAAAAGAACCTCTAAGTCTTTAAAAACTGTTTCAGCTTTGTTAAGGTAGAACTGACGTAAAATTGTAAGATATTTAAAGCATACACCATGGTGATTTATGGATATGTACATTTTGAAAAGATTCTCCCATCTAGTTAATTAACACACTCATCACCTCACATATATATACATATATATATTTTTTTTTTGGCTGAGAAAAATATAAGTTCTATTCTCTTAGGAAATTTCAATTATAAAATAAGATTGTTATCAACCATAGTTGCCATACTGCACATGACATTCTCAGAACTTACTCATCTTATAACTCGAAATTTATACCTTTAACCAAACGCTCCCAATGTCCCACACCCTCCAGCCTCTGAGAACAACACTTCTACTCTCTGATGAACTTCTACATTTTAAAAACACGAATTTATAAATTCAATACAATAGTATGTAGGATAAAGAAAGAAAATAGATCTGAGACAAATGATGAATTTGAGATAAAGGTACTACAAAAAAGAGTACACAGGATGGCTAAAAATAAGATCGTGAGCTAAAATGCAATGGTTTTTATACTACGTAATTTTATTTTACTAATTTCTACAATGAAGTAGTAAAATCAATCCTATTATCTAGATGCAAATTTACGGTAAATTGCAAAAAATGTAATTGTTTACTACTTGATATTGACTACAAACTCTGACACGTTTTTTTAAGCTTATGACTCTCCCACCCCACTCTTTTTACTGCAAGAAATGATTTTAAGAGTACCAACTCTAAGAAAAAAATATATTCATAACCACATTTTAAAAACACTACAGCCATAATTCTTCTTTTGCTTTTTTGAGAATAAAATCTTGAGACTATTTGTTTTATTGTTAGAGACTCTTTGAAATATATTACAAGTGGGAGCCTTATTCGTGTTTTAAAATTCATGTTTTAAAACTGCTTAGTACTTTACGCAGAACTTAAACACCATGACGGTTGGAGGTGCCAACCCCTCACGCAGTTAAAAATTCACGTGCAACTTTTGACTCTACCAAAACTGAATAGACTACTGCTGACCGGAAGCCTTATCAATAACATATTTTGGATGTTATACGAAGTATATGCTGTATTCTTGCAATGGAGTAAGCTAGGGAAAAGAAAACGTTAAGAAAATTCACAAGAAAGAGATAATACATTTACAGTAGCTACTGAAAAAAATTCCATGTATAAGTGGACCCGCACATTTCAAACCCGTGTTGTACAAGGGTCAACTGTAAAATTAAGTATAATTGTGGCTAATCTATGAATTGTGATGCATATGCTACATAAGTGGATAAATTAGGTAAACATGTAAACAGTGCCTTTTGCTTGAAACCAGTGGCTTTCAGCCTTGCTGCCAAGTAGAATCACTGGGGAACTTTAAGTTAAGCTGATGCCTGAATCCCAACCCCTGAGATTCTGACTTAATTGGTCTGGGATCAACTTGGGCATGTGGATTTTTAAAAGCTCCCTAGGTGATTCTAATGTGCGCTGAGATTTAAAAAAAAAAAGAAAGAAAAGAAAAAAGAAAAAACTACTGCTTTAGGGTTATGTCAATTCTCCTTTCTCTGCAGGTTTCATTATTGTTCATTGTTCAGTCTTTGCACCTTGAATTCTTATGCCTTTTGAATTTATACCAGGAAACCTAGGATTTGACCATTTTTAATACCCATAGACTGTTGAGGGAGGATGTCATGACACGCCCTGTCTCCAGGTGTCTTGGACCTTTTCAGTCCATCCTCCTAGAACTGGCTGCAGTCTCACCAGCTCCCTCACAGGCAGCTCTTCTTTCTTGGATCCAGTCCTAACTGTCTGCATTTGGCACTTCTGATCTGTCTTCAATTCTCATTCTACCTCCACTCAGGCCTTACCATACAAATCCCCCTTGCCCCAAGGTCTCAAGCCAGCCTTGCCAGTCCCCAGTCAGTCACAGTTCCAGAAGCCCTAGCCTGCTGAACCCTGCTCATTCACAAGAAGTTAGTAGACACTGTCTTAAATTTCTGCCCTCAGCAGAGGACAGGCATGAATAGTCATTAAAAACACTGCTGGTACAATTTAGTATTTCCAGATGTGCATATTTCCACAAAAGAGTGTTTAAGTACATCTGATATATCTGGAGGCTGAAGAAATGAATCAAAGGAGAATAATGTTTTTATGATGAACATATAATGGCTATACTTAAAAAAAAAAACATCTTCTTTAGGTAATACGCATCTCTATTGTGGTCACTTGGACCCTGAAATCCATAAGTGATTTGGAATAACATAAGAACATATTTCAAGGCATTATCCCAAAGCGAATAAACAAATCACGAATGTTCTAGAATACTATTCTTTAATATCACAGAAGTTTGACTTATTAGTTTTCAAAGGAAGGGTAGTCTATGGAAGTGCTTTAAAAAATCATTACTTTCTACTTGCTGAATTTACATGAAACACAAGTAAAAATTTCAACATATCCCACAGTTAGAGGAGAAAACTACCATATTCCTAAACGAAAATGAGGATTTCTTAAAGTAAAACTTCCTCCAAGTGAGCTGATTTATTTGCAGTATTTAATCTAATTGAGTCAGAGGGCACAGAAGTACTGATAGCGTCTGAGGAAGGAGTTGCATGTCCACCTCCATCAGCCACTTTTCCCTGACTGTAAACACCACAAATCCTCTGCTCTTAGCCATTTTTTTTAATAAATTACCAAGAAAGAACAGAGCTGGGTCAACATGCAATTGCACTTGGATGACCAACACAGGGCAGCCACCCTGAACTGTGATTTTGAATTCAAAGCACCATTTACGTGGAGGAAAGGCTTCCCATTTACTAATTATTTAACTAGGATTCTCACATTTAACTGAAGGTAGCATTGATGATAAGCATCTTCCATTCATTCCTAAACTAACCATTCAATCCATTTTTCCTGTCTACTGGTATTTTTTCTTTCTGATTCATTATACCAGGTCGATTAATTGTAGTTGCTTTTCTCGTTCGTTATTCATTTGTCTTGATAACTGAAGGCAAAAGAGCGGAAGTCAGCATCACAAAGAACAAGTTTGGAGTCCTGGCTCTTCTGCTTACTAGCAGTGTGACCTACGGCAAGTGACTTTCCTCTAAGGGTTCCCAGTTTCTGCAACTAAAAAGTGGAGATGCTCTGGACTGGCTACATAATTTGTGGGGTATGACGCAAAAAGAAAATGTGGTGCCCTTTGTTCAAAATTATTAAGAATTTCAATTCAGCACTAGCAGAGAACCAACCCTTCCAAAGCACAGGTCACACGTCTGAGGGTAATAACAGTACACCATTCACAGGGCTGGTGCAAGGAACACATGAGGTAACGCACGTCAAATGTCAAGCACAGTGTCTGGCTCACATGAATCCCCTGTAAACAGTAACTATTTTAAAAATATTATTTCTGTTGCCCTGTATTCTATGTTATACACTCCCCAACTGGCTTACTTATTTCTCATTGACTATTCCTTTATCATTACCATCCATTTAATTCAATAAGTCTTTGTGATGGCAATGACAGCAAAATTTCTGCAGTGAGACTGGCCCTGAGTTGACTCCAATCCATACTTTAAGACCCAGTTCAAGTTTCTCCTGCTTTCAGAAGCCTTCTCTGATCTTCTCAGGGAAAGAACTTCCCTTCATTGTCCACCGCATATTCCTTTGTCACAGCACCAATCACTCTGTATGTGCAAATAGTTATCTAATATGCTTCTCCTCCCCTTAAGTCTATAGCAAAAACTACATGAGCAAAAACTGTATCCACTCATCTTAGGATCACTGTGGTCTGACACATAGATGGTACCTAATCCTTGATGGATGAATGAAAGAACTATTAATTCTTTGCAAGCTACAGTATTATCCAAGATTTATTTGCCTTTTTTTGCCATTACATTCACTCTTAGGATCAGTTAGATGTTTAAAATAGTATTTTCTCTACCTTTTATGTGGTCTATTGTATATTCCTTACATTGTACCACTGTGCATAATGTTCTACCTGCTGTGCATCAGCAGGCTATTAATGGCATATAAAGTGTCATTTTCTACAATGACTTTAAGACTGAGATAACTAGATTTATGTTGTTTCATTTTCACATGTTCAAAGAACTGTCATCGTATTGTAACTCCTTAAAACATGCCTGAAACTCACGACCATTATTTTCTGGATAGAAAAATAAACGATAGGAAAGTCTATTAACAACATATAACTTCTAGCCTCTGCTCCCTCATTCAGTATAGTTATTGAGGGTAATTATATCTTTTCATGAAGACATTCCAAGTAAGTAAATTTTCTGATATTAAAACTATTCCCTTAAGTGCTCAAAAATATTACATTTAGATGCATTTTGATGTAAATAATCTCTACTTCTATATACTCTTATATTGAATATATGGAATCCAAGTGTACTTTTTCTTGGTGACTCAGGTTCATTCTTACAAACATCAAGTATTGCACTATGATTCTATTAGCGCGAAAACTAAAAACAACCCAAATGTTCCTCAACAGTAGCGTTTACACACAAATTGGGATATCGGTTCTACAGTGGAATATTATATAAACATCACAGACTAATCTCAAAAATGTAATATTTACTGGAGGTAAAAAGCAAGCCTCCAAAGCATATATGCATAGAGTATTGTGTCACTTACAGAAAAAGTGCAGAAATAGGCAAAACGGTTCTGTAGTGTTTAGAGATGTGTGCAGGAATGATAAAGATAAAATGATAAAGAAAAGCAAGGAATTTATCACCATAAAAATCAGAAGAGTGGTTACCTCGGGGCAAGGAAGTCCCAAAGTAATTACAAAGGATAAGGAGGTAGACAGATATTTCTAGGGGCTGCTGGGAAATGTTCTACTTTTTAGATATTTTAGGGGGATTTACGTGGGAGTTTGCTTTATAGTTATTTGGTTAATATAGATAAGGTAGTGTTTTCTGGTTGTAATTTTCTATATGTATTTGGTTTTTATTTATTTTTATTTATTTTTCATTTTTTTTTCTATTTTTTTAATCTTAAAAAAATTCCTAGATGTTTAAGGCAGAAAGTAAAACTTTTATATTTGATAAATTGATGACTACTGTGCACACGAAAAACATTAAAAGTCTATTAATCTAAAATGACAGCCAGCTGTGGTCTCCAATGCAAAAATTAGATATTTTAAGAATTTATTCCTTTAATGTCATGTTTTGATCATTTGTCATCTACTTTAGGCTTTAGGCTCACAAATATTCTTTTACATGCATTCATTCTGATATCATTAATATAACATAAAAATTACCACTGTATTTTTTTCGAAGAAATGAAATCATGTAGAGACATTTCATAGCCCTCAAATCATTGTTTCTAATCTGCTTATTCCACTTCATCCAAGGTCATTTTGTAAAATGATAGGGATGTAAGATGTTTTTATAAATAAAACAAATGGCAAAACACTGAAGGAGTCAGTAAATCGCAAAGAACCTTAATAATCAACAAATACTAACAACAAAATATCCGCCCCCTGCCTGCTCATTATAAGTCACAAGATTTCATCCATGAAAGACAAGTCACATTTTTTCTGGGTATTATTCAGCTCATTTTAATGATTCCTGCCATTAGCTATGCTCTCTTAGAAATCAGGGGGTAATATTCTCAAGAGACTTGAGCATTCTAGAAAGCCTTCTCATTGTTGACAATCCCCAGCTCCCAAAAAATTTTACAGAGGGGGAAGAAAGTAGATGGTGCTTCATTCAGCAGCCCAGTACTGACATGAGGTCATGGTTCCTGTGGCTGTCACTTATCTGAACTACTGAGGCTACTAAAACACAAAAATACAACTGCCTTCTGAGTCACTAATTTGCCATACTCCTGGTAGCTTGTGGAAGAAATTAAATCCTCAGAGAACTGTGGCATTCCTGAATGCATGCAAAGAGCTGAAACACATGCGAAGACAATCTCCCAACGTCTAGTTACATCATCATATTTATATTTCGAGTTGATCTATCAATTAATGTGATTGGTTATGTTCAGGTCGGGGGTGGAGGTGTTGCTGAGTGTGGAGGATCAAAATCAATCTCTTGTTCACCTGAGAAAGTGTCCCAAGGCCAGCAAGGATGCATCAGAGCTCCTCAGCTTTACCTGCAAAGGACTGTCCTTTTCCAATTCCCTCTGTTTCTAAGAGACACTTTTTCCTGCTGGCTCAGTCTTTAGGAATACTGCAGTTAGTCTTACGTGAAGAGTTTACTAATAGTCTGAGAAGGAAAAAGGTGAGCTTTCTGTTTCCCTTCAGTGCTGCCAATAGTAGTTCTAACCACAAATCAAGTTAATTAAGTAAGGCGATGACTCTTTTAGGCAACCCATTAGTTTCTTGGCTGTGGTTATTCTATTTGTAATGAAATGACTTTCGGGGCATTCCAAAATTTGCTAAAAAGCAAAGGGCGCCTTTAAGTGAAAATCAAGTACATTCCATTTATAAACAACTACCAATGTGCACAACAAAGTTTTTCAGCCCATCAATAAATAAAGAATAGTCAATAGTTATGGAGTTCTGACCGTTCTTTTCTAGTGCTTCACATGCATTAATTTATTCGACCTAAAAAATAACCCTATGGGATACACACAACTATCCCCATTTTTCAGATGAGAAAATAAAGGCACTAAAGGTTAAATAACCTGCCTAAGGTCACAGTTAGTAATTAGCAGAAATCTAGATCTAGACTTTGTGCTCTCAGACATTATATTCTCCCGCCTCTCATGATTATGTCTTTTTTGTGTTCAAGGACTTAATTTTATATGCTTTGCTTAAAGTACTAGGTTTGGTTTTTTTTTAATACATATATTTTGCTAGGGCAACCTTCTTTAACAATATGCTCACTTATTCAATTTAACAAACAAAAATCATTTATTTTGTACTTATATGTCAAAGAACCAAAAACCAAATCAAAGAAAACGAAACAAACAAAAACAAGAAAGTCTTTACTTTCACTGAAGATAAACAAGATAAGCTCCCTATTGTCAAGAACCTTCCAGGCTGACAGAAGAACTGATGAGTACTAAGGACTAGGTATAAAAGTGTCAACAGAGTTTTATGTAAAAACCGAAGAGAAGGAAATTAATTCTAACTAATGAGTAATCAATTTATGGAGGAACTGACAAGTGCCTGGGGAAAGACTGTAAAGAGAAGGATCAGGGGCTGACCAAAGAGAATGACAGTGAAAGGTGCCCTAGGCAGAGCCTAAGAATATAGTTATAGGAGTTGAAAAATGAATCTGGCCCCTGCCTACCTGTCTGACCTCTGTGCTGCCATGCCCACCACTGGCCTTCTCCCCCAGCTACACTTTTCCTTCTGTTCTGGAATCAACATCAGACTCAGTCTTCCTCAGAACCTTTGTACTTGCCTGGAACACCCTACACCTTAGGTCACTGAGTGGCTTCTCTTTTTCTTTCAGGTGTCAGCAGAAAAGTCACTTCCTTACAGAACCCTTCATTCTATTGTGAAAACACCCACCGTTCTCCTTAATTTTTTGATGTTTTATTTATCTGCTGTCTTTCTCAGTTAGAATAGAAGCTTCAAGAGACAAAGACCTCAACTGTCTTATTCCCAATGTCCAGAGCGAAGCTTGGCTCTGGAGAGAGAACTCAGCCACTATCTGTTGAATAAATGAATGATTAAAAGAAAGAAATTATCAAGAATGAATGGGTTGCTCAGTAGAATCGAACACTAGGAAAAATTTTGGTAGGATGAAGGCTAGCTACATAGAGAGGATCAGATTAAGCAAGGAGAAGGTTTTTGGAGACCTTTGGGAGGACAGTTTTAGGGAAGTGGGCTGTGGTAAGAATGGGAACAAAAAACATATTGTTGTGGGTTTAAGAGTGCATGGGGTAGGCATGTGTTTCCTTCCACTCAAACTAGATTCAGAAGGTGGCAGAAGTAAAAGCAGGCATTGTTCCAGTAAAAGAAGCTCGCCTTTCCTCTTTGCTGTCCAAAGAATGTGGGGTTTGTTTGTTTGTTTGTTTGTTGTTTTTTGGTAGAAAGAATTATAAAAAATAACATCCAAGGATAAAGTAAGCTGGACGGGTCTCCTGGGGCCAAGGGTCCCCTTAGACTTTGCATAATCCTTGTAAGGAAAAGGTCAGACAGCCTGGAGAGGAGTTTTTTATTTATCCTCATAGGATTCGTAGGCAGGTTAAGACCCTCTCTATTCGTCTATATGGGTTTTTAATTCAGAAATAATTTGACGTAATATCAACAGGAGCTAAGGGAACTTCCTTTTGACTTCACATTTTTAAGAAAACCCAGTTACCCAACATTTATTGAGAACTTAGTATATGCCAGTTCCGGTTTTCGGCACTAGACCTACAGAAGTGAATAAGTGTACACTAATAATGTAAGGAAACTACTTTAAAATACTCTGGAAATAGGTGTTTCCAATATCTATTAATCTTTAAGAAAACTTGCATATGAATGAAAAAATAGTAGTGTGTTCATGGAGCTGGCCCAGCTGATGGTTAAAATTTCAGAAATTTAGAGAACCAAATATAGTTATTACTGAAACAAATTATCAAACTTACAACTAAATAAATTATGCTTATAAACAAAGGTTAATAAAATTCAAAACTCCTAATTTGATAATTATTTTACTACATTTTGCTACTATCTATACTGTTGAGGTTATTTATGTCTATTGAACCTATATAATGGAATTACTATTTAATAGTGTACTAGTGAGCATTTCTTTTAAGCTCCGATTCAGGGAGGTCACTCTGGAGCTTGAAATGGCCATGGTGCGAGTATCTCCACCACGGATATTGGCAAATACTATAAACCGGAATTTATTTTTATTAAACATTTGGCAGCACATTGCTGTTCCTATCTATAGATTAGAAATTACTTTATACATGTTGTTATCTAACTTTTTAGGTTAGGGTTAATATGTGAATTTCTAAGGGCAAGAGTTCTTAAAAAAAAAGAAAAGAAAAGAAAAGAAACCAAAAAAAAAATCACTAGAATTTCAGTTATCTTTACCGTGAGATGTTTTGAGTTAATAAGGTTTTACTATGTGGCTTTTAATCTCTTGGTTCAAATTTTAAGAAGTTTCTAGGATGAAGTCAAATTCTTCTGTTGCTGTAGAATTGCTATTGTAAACAAATATATTTTCCACTGGAACATGGGAGGCTTTTTATTAAATATTTTTTTGTGTGTTTGTTTTAACAGGTACCACAGATTTTGTATATTGTTTGACTCTGTGGTTAAAAGTACTTGAAAGGTTGCAACAACATGGATGGACCTCAAGATAATCATGCAAAGCAAAACAGGCCAGACAGAATATCACTTATATGTGGGATATAAAATCACATGACTTCACTTATATGTGCGATATAAACCTAAAAGCAACAAATGAACAGGACAAACAAACAGATTCATGGACATGGACTATAGACTAGTGGTTACCAGAGGCAAGGGGGGAGGTGAGAGGGATGAGGTAAATGGGGAAAAAAAATTAAAATCATTTCTTCAATTAAAAAAATAATTAAAAAATAAAATAAATGGGAGGTTAGTTAGGAAAAAAAAGTACTTGAAAGGTAACTGAAGGCAATGGTAATAGATTGGTTTGGTTAACTTGGATGCACTTTTTTTTTATGAACATGGGAAGATGGATGACAGAATTTCAATTGTCTAAATATGTTTTCACCTCTCGGCAAGTAATTTTTTAGACTTGAACAAGGAGGGAAAACAGGAAAAAAATTGATTTTAACTGATATGACAATTTACTGAATAACATAGTTGAGCATCTTATCCAAAATAACAACTTAACATTTAAATTCACTAACAATAGAAATATTCCTTAGAATTATTTTTTGATAGATTGTAATTAAACGGTTCTTTCTTTCACCCAAATCTCAACTCTTGACAGTGGCATATAATGGTTTTGTAACAACTCTCTTTTCTAGAAAAGCTATTAACTATACTATTGGGATTTTAGTATGATAATTATGAATACAGAATTTCTATGTGATAAAATCTAACATATACTTGCATTCAATCATCTGTTCCCTCAATATTCAACATTTGCTGATTATAAAAAGCTAATAACACTCTGAAGCTACCATGTAGTAATCTGCTGTTCTACACCTCAAGTTAAAATACTTATTGATCGCCAGAAGCCTCTAGTAAATTGATTTCTTTCATCAAAACCCTACAATATTTCAATAGAAAGGAATTAACTTTATCATAAATAAATGACCTGTAAGCCATTAGTTTTATAGTCACCACAAATAGAAACAGCTCTTTGAATGTGATTAACGAGGAGAATACAATGTTTTGCACTAGTGTGGGAACATACCACTTTCCTCAATGGAATACATCTGCAATTCTCTTAACCAGAAACAAATCTAAGAAGCAAAATTCAGGTTTACAAGAAAGAGTGCTATCTGATGGGTTATGGGAAACGTTCCCACCCCCCGCCCCGTCCCCCAACAGGTTGATTGCTACTTTAAATGAAACTTGGAATTGAACCTCAATTACATTCTCATCTATAGACCCTGAGCTTGGGAGAAAAGGAAAGTGATGACATATTCTATGCTGCTTTTAGGGTAAGAGATAAAAAGCCCAAAGATAGGAACTGAGTTCAGAGAAGCGAAGAGGAAAATAATTTTTTAAAAAATGCACAAAATTGGTATCACTATTAAAACAGTGGTTCCCAACCAGGGGGTGATTTTGCCCTCCCCAGGAGACATTTGGCAAGGTCTGGGGACATTTCTAGCTGTCACAGCTGGAAGGGGGTTGCTATTGATATCTACTGAGTAGGGACTAATGATGCTGCAAAACCTCCTGCAGTGCACGGGACAGCACTCCGCACCAAGGAATTGTCCAGCATGAAATGTCAATTGTGCTAAGGTTGAGAAGCTGCGATGAAGCTAAATTATTATTGTAGTACTAGGTTCTAAAACAATTGCTCAAAACAAAGGGGAAGTTAAGGGAGGTATGCAACACCAATTATCTATATGCTTAAAAGTTCCTCTCTCATCTTAATATGAACATTTGTTATTGACAGTGCTTTACTTAACACAGCCATAATAAATGAAAACAGTCACTGAGTGCTTACTACACGCTAGGCACTGGGCTATGCACTTTACTTGCGTTATTCCAATTCAAATTCATTACAACCATTTGATGTCAGTACTGTTATTAATACAGGAAAATTATCATTTATTGCATAAAATATCCTCTAGAGGTCAGCAGTCACTTATTCTGTCTCTAAGTGCCAACAGCGTGACCTTGAACGTTGTGACAAAAAAAGTCAATGTTATGAGAGCTCTCCAGAACTCAGTTGGATATCATTTGAACTTCCTCCAAGAGTTATGTAGTCCCAAGTGCTAGAAAATATACGAGAAGGAGGCTGGACTTATCAGAGGTGTTTACAGTTAGACAGAAAAAGCATACACTAATCTTAAAGCTAAAGAAAGGCAAAATTTAACCAGTGCACACAGGAGCTAGACCGAGGAGCAGATCAAAGACTTGGATGATCAAGATTCTTAGAACTCTTCCCTGCCCATCTCATATTCTTATCCTCTCAAACACATATGTTTAAAGGTTACTGATACAATAACCTTAAGAGATCTAAGCATGTTTCATTGTAATCATTGATAAGGACTCACTCGGAGTCTGGGCCAATATTTCTGGTCATTATATAATCTTAACTGGCTGAGAAAGTATGATATAAATTATTTCCCTGGCGAGTAAGCATAGAAAAATTTAGAATTAAAAACAGCAATGTGTCAATGACTAAACAAATATAATATTTTTATGAAAAGGAGCCTTGCCTATTTCACATTTTATGTATTTTTACCATTTAAGAGACTTCGGCTCGGTAGAACAGATCAGCTTTTTAATTCCAATTTAAAATACTTAACTGAGTCATTAGTTTAGACCTGGGATTTTAAGTCGAAAACTTACTAAGTTTATGTACTAAATTAAATATTTAAGAGACCTTAAATTTCACCATATTTATCATTTTAACTTATTTCATAAGATTTACTTACTTGGGGAGTTGTGTTGGATAAGTGACACATGTAAAAAGACGAGGAGTATTAAACATGTAAATGTATTTTAAAAGGTGTTGGGCCTGAAAGGGGAACAAAGTAGTTTAAGGTAAAAAATGACATCCTCAAAGGAGTAGAAAGGGCCTATTGTAGGGGAAGAAAAGGTGTGGTTTTCTTAGCCATGAACTAAAGTGCTCCAACTCCAAGAGTAAAAGCCTTCCTGCTTCTAACCCAGGTGATTGTGCGGTTCCTGTCTGGCGGTTCCCTGATTACACATCCTATAGGGAGGTCTGACTGCCACACAGCCCTATGCATCTACGGAGAAGCACAGCTCACCCTCCCATTCAGATATGAGGGATCTACGGAGGAAACAAAACAAAAAAGTTAGAGAGGACCCCATGCCACCTGCCTATATGAAACAATGCAGGTATTTGCTCATACGTAGAAATAATGACAACCAAACATTTGGGGGAAAAAGAACTGATCCAAAATAAATAGAAAAAATTGACCCTTGATAAAATAGAAATAAAACAAGAAATACAAGCAAATTTAAACAAACAAACAAAAGGAAATCCAAATCTGCATCTGCAGAGAACCAAGGGGTTATTGTATTGCATTTATAGAACGAGTACAAGAAGCTACAGAAAATTATCAATGAGGCAATAATAATGTTCTTAGAAATTATAATATACTTGCCACCATCAAAAAATTCAATGATTAGGATAATTAATAAAAGGGGTGTATTTGAAGATCGAAGTGGAGATATGTAAAGCCAAAGGAAAAAAAAATGATGGAAAATATGGAAGAGGTTTAGAAATAGGGATAGCTCCTAGTATTTCAACGTTTACCATTAAAAAAGATGGAGAAAATGTAAAAAACATAGATATTTTTAGTCTGAAAGTTCTATCCAGTGTTAAACAGGACACTTGAGAAAAAGGCTTACACCGAGACTTATTCTGATGAAAATTTTAAATTCAGGGATAAAGAGAAAATATGAAAAGCTTCTAGAGAAGAAAAGTCAAAATATCTATAAAGGAAAAGAATCAGGTTGATATTAGTTTTCTTAACAACAACTCTATATGATTGAACACAATAAAGAGTTCTGAGGGAAAAATATATTTTGAAATTATAATTCCATATCAAGATAATTTATTAATGAAGCATAAGATCAAAAGAAATTTTTGAAAGTGCATTATATATATATTTAATTACTAAAGGTTTTTAAGCAAAACAAAAATTAATCCAGAACTTCATGGAATATCAACCACATTATCACTTGAATAGGACAGTAGAGAAAACTTTAAAAAAAATAATTCCTTTTGCTAGAAGGTATGAGAGTGTCACATTTGAGTAGCAACTTTTAATGATATCGGAGTACACTTGTTTCTCCATAGATCTACTATGTAAGTGATATTTTTTTAACCATTATATTATAAATGCTGTTTATTAGTTTCCAGTTTTAAAAAAAATCATATTATAGAATGAAGTTAAAGACTTAATTCCAGTTTTAAAACAGAATATAACTGACATAAATAACAAAAACTGGAAGTTATAAGAGGTAGGAGGTAGTACGTTTCAAATTCCTCATCTTTCAAAGTGTCTAAAGTTAATAAATTACTAAATGGGGGATAAACTAATCTTTAAATATATACTGGTAAGCACCACATGAAATGTATAAACCCTCTTAATAGCAATTTTCCCCAAGGAGTAAAATCATATTTTTTTCTTCTATTTAAACATTTTTCCCAAGATGCATGCATTGTAGCAAGAATAAAAAAATAAGAATATACAATGAAAGAACAGAAAAAGTTGAGAGACAAAAACTTCCAGAAAAGGATTGTTGGATAAATAAGCTACATATTTTATAAATCTACCTTAAAAATTAATTTTTTTTATTGCACGCTTTTCTGGGTTCAGAAATAGAGTACACCAAATTATTACAATCAAAGTAAACTTAATTTTAGACAGGACACAGAATGTCATTTAAGAACTACCAAATCCAATCTTAATCAGCAAATTCTAGAATTTCAAAGACTGAGCTTTCAAACACATTTCTGAAAATACAATAACAAAAGAAAAAGCTAAAATTAATAAAAAAGGAAAAAGAAATAAAGAAAAAGCTGTACTATTCCAAGTTCAGAATAAACTATTTGGAAATAATACAAATATTAGAGGCTGTATAACTGAGGATCTACAAACAGGCTTAGAAGTAGTCGCACTGCAATCATTTTGGAATATCATCAGAATCATGCACCAAAATTCTAGGTTCCAGGACCAGGCATTCAAGTGTGTGGTCAAATGTTCCCTTAGCAAGAGAGGCCTTCTCTAACTAGCCTTTAGAGAAACGCATCCCATGCCCCGACTTGTCATTCTTCATCTCTTTACCCTGTTGCATCTGTCTTCAATACCTGCCGTATCACATATTTGTCTTCAATAGCCACCATATCACATATTTGTTTATTTCCTTACCCTGTTGCATCTGTCTTCAATACCTGCCATATCACATATTTGTGCCATCCCCACCCCCAGTAGAATGTAAGCTCCTCGAGGGCCAGGACTCATTGATTCTCCAGTACACACGACAGGTACTCAGTAGTTACTAGTTGGATGGATAAAATAAGTATTCTTAAAATATCTCTACATAGAACTGGTCATGGAGATATTTTTATGTTTTATTTCAAAGGGCAAATTTAATCTTAAATATTTACTTTTCTATCTCTATTCCATCTAATCAATAATCCATTTATTATATGTATGTTTAAAAACACATCCTTCTCTTGTTCTCGGTGGACTATGTATCAGGACATCCATTATGAAACAAATAGCAATTCATGGATCAAATGAAAACAATGTCTTAAGAGGCTACTAACGGTCAAGGTTCTGGGATGAATAGATGAAGACAGCATCACATGGCTCTAACCCGGAAGGTCTTATCTTCCCATCCTACCGGAACATCAACAACTTCCTGGTCAAGTGCTATCATCAGTATAAAAATTCTTGGCAGCCTAGCATTCATGTAACTGCTGGCGATGTATTTGATCTTGCCTTCTTCTCTGTTTCTGAAAAATCCTCTTTTTACAAAAACCAGGAGTCACTCCCCATATCTCCCTTTTACACACACAAAGCATAAGGTAACAGATTCAGTCCAGGAAGTACCATCCGATATTTTAAATATTGAAACCATGTCAGACAACACATTTACTTTTACTTCAATACTGAAAACGTTGGCTTTAGTGGAAAATGTTAATTTTGGTGGAGATACTGAAAATGTTAGTTTTAGTGGAAAAAAATAATTTAGTGGTAATGATGAGAGGAAAATACAATCCTATCACTTATAGGGCATAAACTTAAAAAAAAAAAAAAAAAGGAAAGGCAATTTTACAATGCTTCTAAACCAAAATGAGAATGAGAGTATGTGTATATTCAAAGAGTACTCTGGTTTAAAAATATATTTTTGAAAGTGCTTCATTTTCTGGCTGACATCAGCAAATACACATCATTTCTTGATGACATTTTAAAAAAAGGGACAACTTGTTCACCCAAAAAAAAGTTGTCAAGTCATACCCTTGACTCATTTTGCCAAGAGCTAAAGGTGTCAAGCATACCTTATGCCTTCCATAACTTTGCTGGCTCCCATACTTGGAGCTTTTAGGGTTGTTTTTGGCAGGCTGATGCATATTCACCTTCTATTCATTCTGACCCCAACAGCCAGATTGCAAGAACTGCTGAAAATGACCTTGTGGGAAAACTGAATGGTAGGTAACCCAAGAAATCACTGTAATGCTTTTAGAGAGTTACAATTTTAAAACACATCTGCCATTTTATAATGATCTTTCACGAAACATAAAAATACGGAATATGGATGCATATTATTTAGACTTGAACCAAGCATGTTTTTGGTTTATGTGACTGAAGCAGTGAAATATACATATGCCTCTGACCAAAAAATTTAACCACTTTCTTCTTTGGCTCCTGAGAGAGAACATGTGTTTGAATTATGTCTTGTATTATAATTGATTTGGAAATTTTTATCTTTTATTTTTATCAAGAGATAAGCTCCTCACTGCCACTTCCTAAACATTTCCCACCCGTTTGGGTCAGTGACCTCATACCTTTTCTTAGAGTCCATAACAGCAAAGTGCATGGCCTCCTTCCCACCTCTGATGCTGTCTATTAATTCACGTAACAAGTATTAACGGAGCATAGTTACTATGAGCCATCCCTGTGCTGGGAACAGGTATTCGTTGGTGAATAAAACAGGTGAAATATGGTCTTTGTTCTCAATTTAGTAGGGAAGAGGGCAATCAAGAACAAACAATTGGTTTACAATTGTAAATTATGAGTGCCACAAAGTAAAAGTATTATGTCCATTTATCAACTTTTGAGGTATTCCTCTGTTTTTCAAACACTGTTTTACTTGGCCTGGTTTTCCTCTAGGCTACGCTCTCTGTCATCGTCCAGAATGTCACAGGCAAAATTCTGTCCCTATCCTGAATTTCCTCTACTAGAGGGGCTTTCATGTCCTCACCAGGAATCCACATGCATAATTCCCACCTATTCTTGCCTTTACCCCAGATGCTTTTAACTGAGGGACTGCAAATCCTGAACCTTTTCTTTGATCATAACCTTTTTCATTTTTACCCGGTCTGCTCTTTTTCTTAAATAAGCCTACATTTAGCCTTTCTTGTGACCTTGAATCCTTTAACAACTCTGTGAAATTTTCAGTCTACCAACCTCCTCCTGGAATCTCTTGCTTCTCTCTCGGACCCGCTACACCAGGTCCAACATTCCAGCAGTAGAAACTTCAGTGGTCCAGAAACCCTCACTCCTCAACTGTCTTTAGTTCCTACCTATTAACTATAAGGATAATTTCAGTCATTTTCTACAGAGTTACTGCAAATTGTTGGAGAATTTCAATACAGGTCAATTTATCCAACTTCACCATGACTCTCAAAATAATGCTCACAAGTGCTTTATTGTAGAGCTTTCTTCCTCCTAACTCATTCTGCTCATTTCCTTTTATTGTTTTTATACTTTTATTTTATTATTTTTTTTAACGCCTATAGCACCTGGTCTTCCTAGGTGGTCTCCCATCCAAGTACTAACCAGGCCCAACCCTGCTTAGCTTCCGAGATCAGACGGGGTTGGACACATTCAGGGTGGCATGGCCATGGAATCTTCTCATTTTCTAAGGACCTCATCTCTATCCAAACAAGACATGCCAATCAAAACAGAATTTACTCAAAATTCATGTCATTAACCACATACGAAAACTTTACATATTCATCTCTGTGTTCTGCTTCTCCTTAAATTCTTAATTTTTTCAAAGGTTAACCCTAGACCTCTGTATTTGGTTCCATATTCTCCCACTTGCTCCAAAAATTTGTTCTCTATCTACCAATGCCCACATCTTCCCTCAATTCCCCTCAAGTGATTGTGGCCTACTTCCTCCTTCTGGAAAATGTAGGCCGTACTTCACTTGTTGATGAAAGTGATAACTTTCATCACCCACACACTCCTTACAACTCATTGCATTTGTGCTTGACTATATCACCAATTCCTTGAAATTCCTCTTCTAAGATCACCGGATGCTCTTTTACTAAAATCACTTTTGACCCAGTGTGTACAGCCCCCCTTCCCCCTGAAATCCCAGGATTCTGTTTCTTCTACCTCCCCGAGAACTCGTTTTTATTTACAGCCTCTTCACATGCAAGAATTCCCTAGGATTCCTCCAGCAGCCCTCTTCTCCTTCTCCCGCTTCATCAGGAGTCACAAATGACAACCATGAGCATATTCTGGCTCCCAGTTATATTTTGTTTAACTTTTGAAATGTTGAGGTCCCTCGTTTTTAATGAAGCCAACACTTACAAATGAGAGGAGACTTTACATAAGATCTGAACTTCCAGTTTGCTCAAAAAACCATAATTCATACCAACTATGAAATAAGGACCAAAAAAAATAAAAGAAGAATGTCAAATAGATATAAATGACTGTTTGGTGTGAAAGTAATAATGAAAGACGGCTTCTTCTATCATGTAGAAACCAAAAGATACGTTCACTGTAGATTATGAAGATTTGTACTGTTTACTACAGATATTACTAAGTTAATTCAATCAATCTTCTGTTCTCATTCTCGTCAGCCTTATCCACATCTTTACTTCAATAGTCCCAGTTATTTGTTTTATTTTATATTATTCTCCAATCTTATTTCAAAAAGGATTTGATTCGGAGTTCTTTAGTTTACTTTTCCTCTAAATATTAAACTTATCTAATAAAATATTAAACTTATCTAATAAAATCTAAACTTATCTATGAAACAAGTGATAAAATAAAACAATAGATAATGTAAGCTTAAGTTTCAATTCTGTTTCAGTCGCATAGTAGAGATCGTCCATGAAGTAGATGACACTTATTTTCTTTAATCTAAAAGCTTCCCTTATTCTTAATTTTATAGGTAATAAAGTTTCCATGGGGAAGAATATATGAAAGTAGATAAGAAAAGTTAGAAGAATCTACAATAAGAAGTCATCTTAATTCATACTTCTTTTTACTCCCATGCAAAAGATACAAAAATCTATGTCTGGCAGTAATTAATCCTAAACCTCTATTTTCCAGTGTTGACACTTCAATTTCCATGACATTTTGTTCCAAGAATAATGTATATATCTTTCTGCAGAGAAAATGAAAAGTGAGAGTGAAAAGTCCAGGATAGTCTAGAAGGCAAAAAAAAAAATCACCCTTGTCTTAATTAAGGAAGAGCAGAGATTCTGCCTTCATACTTATTCAACTACATTGAAATGTTGCCTAATATACCATCATTTTAAACTCCTAATAGCATCGAGCTAACATTTTGAAAGATTTATGTATGTTTTGAAAAGAAAAATCTATACAGAACACAGGGAGAATGAATTTTCTGTCCAGTGGTAGCATAAATCAAGGTTTTGTTAGCCGTATTTGATTTCTTGCTTTGGTGCCTTGCTAGCCCACTAAGCCTGGTTGCCTAGCAACCATGGTAGCTTTGCTGAATATAGATATTAACAGGTTTAGGTTACACTGAAAAAAAAAATAAATAAATAAAACTAAAAATGAAATGAGCACAGACTTATCCTTCACCTGGAAACTTGGAGAAACAAGCAATCTTTTCAACTCAATATTTGAAACAAATGTATTTATTATATTTTGTCACACGCCATTGCCTTAGATGGTAAGGATAGTTCACTGCCTCATTTGAGGTAATACACTTGTCCACTGAGTATTGAGACATGTGCTTGTCCACTGCCACCATGACTTGCAATTTCGTCTTTAAAAACATGGGTGGTTTTTCTAGAAATTTAATGAATTTAAATCACATTAGAATACAGTAAGAACACTTTGATAATGTTTTATAGTGTAGAGAGACACCAAGGACAGAGTTGGATATGCACCCACATAAAGAGCCCACCTCACGGGGTAGTATTTAGTCATCTTTCCAGTATTGTTATGAGATTATTAAGAAAGCAGCAGGAAATGAAGACGCTCATGTGAGCTGTCACAGCTTCTAAGACTTCAGTACTCTTACTTAGACAAGCAAGCGTGTCATCTGAGTGAGACATGAGACAGAGATGTGTTTTGTTTTCTTTTCTCCCACTCTCAAACATTTCTCACATCTCTGCTTTTCTGTCTGTACTCCTGCACAGGCTTTAGGGAAAACAAAAACAAAAATAAACTCTCTCTGCTCCTTTATCTCCAGAGGCGACACCAGCGGCCAACAAGGTCCTAACTCGACTTTCTTCACTGAGTTCCACCACACCAGTGACCCCAGAGAGACTCCCCGTGGATCTTCGGGGTTTAAAGGATACCTGCTTATAGGTATGAAGCTTTAAGATAGCTTTATGAAGAGAGCAGGTTGTATCTGTTTAGCCCAGATTGCACGAAGCTGCAACCTGCCTGCGAGTCTAGAAAAGTCTACCCGATACTTGTCATTCAAATTTAAAAATATATGTTATTACTGCTGCTACTACTGATGCTGTTCAGATCACTGCAGTAACAGAAGCCACACTAAACTACTCAGAATGCTGCTCTGTAGGTTCTGGGGATCACCGTGACAATATCTCAGAGCCCGTTCAGTACCTGAATTCTCACATGAGTGATTCCATTTTGATTTCTCTTGTGTCAAGCTCAGATGGCGCATGCTGGTAATTTTAAGAAATCTACAACAATGCTATTTCTTCCTTCTGCTTCGATGGGTTGGTAATATTTTCACTCCCAGCCTTTCTTAAGGCTATGCTAATTTAAATAGAATGTATAAGGGGTTATTTTCTCGGGCTCCAGGATATGTGAGATATCCACCCCCTTCCAGAAGGAGGAGGTTCAATGAATTTACCTTGTGGCATTAGTTTAACCACGCAGAATAGATGAAAGAACCCTGTCATCTACCTTCAGGTGCTTTCCTTCCCGCTACCAGAGAGCTAAGTCAGCTCATTTCACTCCCCTGGTTGGACCTGGAAAGTTAATAACAATCATAAATTTAAGAGCTAAGAATGAGCAAAGCGTGCCAAGATAAAAACTTCCACAGTGAGAGGAATACTGATACGTTTGCACTCCCGTGTACGAGTCTCCTTTTTTAAAGGAGTGGGGGCTGCCTCTGAATTTTGATAACTTCCATCTCACCTTAATTTTTTCATAGAATGCAAGTTAAAATAACGCTCTTTCCTCACATGATGCCTCATTTTCTTGGACTGGCATTGGTCTCTAAGAGAAATCCTATCTTTCTTTCCATCCCAGGGTATTCTGGATATCCTGTTAATTTTTTCCAGAAGCCACTGACTGCATCATTGATAATAAAAGCTCACGGGTTTTTATTACATTTTAAACAGGTTAATTATCAAAGACATGATAAACACCTAGAATTTCGAAATGTATTGTCATATGTTCTGTAAGTCTTAATGGCATAAATGGAAACTTACTTTACGTAAGGGTTACATCTACATATGTGGTAAGGATAATTCTAACGATCTCTTTTATTTTATATGACCTTTATCAATAAGACTTAGTTTTGAACTTGGCTTAGAAGTAGCAGCCATCAAATTTTAGTGGTGTGGTAGTCAACTTGGTAGCCAAGCAGTGGGAGCAGAGGTGTGAATACAGATCATGTGTTCAGAAAGGTAGAGGTTCTATCTATGGAAGCAGTGGGAACTGGACCAGAAACAGACTAAGATCGGATGTAGACACCCTTTTTAACATCAGGCTAAGAAATCCAGATTGGCACCAGAAGTAATTTTAAGTAGCATGGCTAGGTAAAATCACTGCCTAACTATTCTTTCCTATGACCTCTCTTGTCCTCAATACATATATTCCTTGCATTTTTATGATTAATCCTCAGACCACCACGTGACGTGAGTACAGGCATACTTCGGAGATATTCCAAGTTCAGTTCCAGACTATGGCAATAAAGCAAATATTGCAAAACAGTGAGTCACACAAATTTTATTGGTTTCCCAGCATGCATAAAAGTTATGTTTACACTATACTGTAGTCTATTAAGTGTGCGATAGCATTATGTCGAAGAAAACAATGTAAACACCTCAATTTTTTAAAAAATTGCTAAAAACCAGTAACCAGCACCTGAGCCTGTTGGGGCAATGGCACCAATAGGCTTACTTAATGCAGGGCTGCCACAGACCTTACATTTGTTAAAAAAAAAAAAAAAAAGTCACTCTCTGTGAAGTACAACAAAATGAGTTACGCCTGTATAATGATCCCCATTCTGCAGGTACAGAAAGTGACCCTTGAAGATAATTAGCTTGCCCAAAGTCACACAGCTGCCGTGGCTCCGCCTACTGCCAGGCTTGTCCACAGATTTGTCAATACCTCCCTCCACTGCTAAAGTTCAGAGGACTAGCAGGAAGGCCCTTTCTGTGGGGAGCTCATACCGTTCCAGTCCTCCCTCAGGCCATTCCTCTTGACCTTAACCATCCACTCACACTCTGTGTAACAACGAGAATGACCATGTACTTCATTCCAAGCCAGAACCCCCCTGGGAATGAAAGAGAACACAATAAATAATTGTAGTGGACAACAGTCATGAAATGGGCCTTCTCGTCACCCTCATTTGAATGAATCCCCGAAACAGGGTTCACATTTGTTTAGTAACTTCATTCAAAATCGCTCACAGTGGAATCTCTCCCAGAAATGTGACATTTCTTGTTTAGTCTGGATACAGTGCTCTCAAGTTTAGATTTTAAATGATATTTTTTCATACACTTGCTTGAGCTTGCAAGCACTCTCTACCCCACCTTTTCTCTCTATCTCTATTTCTCTCTCCCCACCCTCAATCCTTCTTCACTCTCCCTCTCTCTTTTTAACCTTCATCCAAAAAGAAAAAGAGAAGACACTTAGCAACTTGCAGATTTTCCTCATCCATCCTTATCCATATTCTACTGGCCTTCGGTGCATGCTCTTTAGACCCAGGAACACCCAGATGACAACCCCAAGGAGAAACCTCTTTGCACCCCTTTGTGAAGCATCTGCATGTAATGACAGCGCACCCCAAATGGAATTGGATCTCTCCACTGTCCTCAGACGTCGGCTCTGTAAGAACCACAGATGGTAAACTGGAAGAGCAGCTCCATCAGCCAGAAGCTCCTCTTGACTAAGCCCGGGGCGAGCACAGGAAGGTCCGGCTCTGCCCTCCTCTGACTCCAGACCCCTGGCTCTCTGCTCTGTAGGAAACCCAGTTGGCTTCGAGGTTTAATTTACTTTATCTATGGATGGTGTAAAGGATTTGCTCTGCCGCAGAACTGATGAAAATCTAGGTGGAAGGGAACTTATTGAATAGAAGTGTTTGCAATGGACTGGAGAAGAAGGGACAGTTGGGATATTAGGGCTTAATACAGAGGCTGCTCCAGAGTCTCTAGTGGGTCCGGACAAGAAATCCCTGAATGAGTGCTACAGCGGTGGGATCGGAAGGGAAAGGACAGACGGAAGGGGTGAATGGGAATTGAACAAATTACCGGTGAGTGCCAGCATTACGATAAGGACTTTACATGTGTTAGTTTTAAAATATCCCTTGAGGAAATGTCTTCCCATCCCAATTTACAGATGAATAAACTAAACCTCAGAGGTTAATAATTTGTCCAAAGGCACACAGCTGGTGGAAGAATCAGGATTTAAACGCAGAATCTATCTCCAAAGCTCACATTTTCCTCATTATGATGCATTGTCACAATGCTTTGAATTTTGGAGCATGAGAGAATAGTGTCACCAGAAAGAGAAATACGAAACAAGAAAGCAGGGAAAAGGTTAGTTTGGAGATCAAGAAGGATAATTTGCTCCTTTTAAATGTCTGAGTACCTTGTAAGTTAGAACTATAATCATTTTTAAAGAGAACACAATTAAACATTAAAAAACAAAATGAAAAATTAAACAGATTGTGGTTGCTAGAGGCAGGGGTGAGGGTAAAATGGATGAAGGAGGTCAAAAGGTAAAAAAGTTTTAAAAAATTAAATTTTTTTCAAAAACATAGTAATTAATGGCAGGCTTCGTACAAGTAGATACTTCATTACACTTTATGGCTTGCTATATAAAACATCACACATCCTATTTACTAGAGTCATCTGATATAATTTCTCAGGTTTCCCAGCCTAGATATAGAGTCCATCTTTTTAGTGAAACAAACAAACAAACATTTATTAGAAGTAAAACAATTTATTTGAGCATAAGTAAACAATTTATTTGAATCATCAGACACTGACTTCCTGTCAATTTTGAGTGAAGTTGTAGGGAAAAAAAAGAAAACCTGCACAGGTGTTTGAAATAAGTTGATTAGACCTTCTAATGTATCCCGACAAGGAAGGGGAGGAGAGTAAATAACACCAGGGAAACGCCGCTGACAGCAATGGTATATGTTCAGAGCATAAAAAGGAAAATATGAAAATGGGCATTTTCAGAAACTTATTGTCTGAAAGATCAGCAAACCAACAGGAGGTAAATCTCCAACAAAATCACAAGTGAAAGCCATTCATCTTTGAATTCATCGAGACACACATCTAAGTGATCAGAGGTTAAAAAGAGAAACGGGAGTAGTGATTCTTGATGATTTGAGAGACACCTATATGGAAATGAGGGGAAACGTGGATCATGTGACCAAGGAAAGGCGATGGATTCCTTCCCTGAACGAAACATTTTTCACTTCAGAAATGTGTCAGTGTCCCATCCTGTACAGAGTGTGTTTAATTTTCATGTTAGTCTTTTAGCCAGTTTCTAGTAACATCTATTTTATAATATAATGTCATGTACATACTTAATAGTCTTGATAGAAGCATGTCTATGAAGAAACAGAAAGCTGACCCCAAAGTTCTGAGTTCTAATTTCATCTCTAGCATTCTGTGCTACGTAAATATGTGTATTTGCGTTCTTCATAGCATCCCTTCATTTTCTTAAATAAGCGTTATTAGTTTCTTATAGTACTTAATTTAAAAAATGGAAAAGCAGCTAATGAAATATACTATACGCAAATAATAATTAATACATATATGTCCATACAATTGATAAAGGAAGTTCAGTATGAGTGATTTCAGATCTTGAAGATTTGCACAGCAATGGGATCCTACATGGGATCTGTTTTGGGTTTTTGTTTTTGTATTTCCTGGGCAAAGCGACATTTCAACAAAGAAGGTCAGTCTGACATAAAGTCAGATCTACAGCCTTTAGGGTCCAAACAGCGTTCATGAACAAATGTCCACAGGACTATGTCTCAATAAACAGATTTCTGGAAAAGTTTTTTATAGTCAAAGACTACATGGAGATTCCACACTAATGTTTCATATTGTGTACTTAGGCTATCGTAACAAAAAGTAAAAACTGCTGTTCGAAAAGCTGCGTGCCGTAAATCTGGGTCCTTCCTCCCAAATCCTCTTTCTCAATACTATCTTTAACTTTATTTTTATATTTATTCTAAGTTTTTACTCCAAAAACAACATCATGCTCATTGTAAACTGTTTCAAAAACATTCCTAGATAAACAAACTTCTCAACCCTTAAGGGCCATTTTTAAAGCATGAATGTGTCATGATGATCAGTTGTCTCCCCATCCTTCCTGCCATCTGTAACCTGATTTGGCACGCGCCAGCGTGTGCTGTCCTATGATGCCTTTACATACCACAATTCTCCGGAGATTTAAGTAGAGGGATTTAGGAATAGAGGAATCTAATGTCTTAGATTCCCCAGCGAAACAATTACCAAAGATAGGCAAGTACAGTCAAAAGACATAAGGAAATTTCAAGAATGCCACTACGGTCCCATCACCCTGGCTTCTGGCATTCCTGCCTCAGAAACTTATACCTGAATATGCCCCTTGCTGGGGATGTTTGATCCCTACGTTTCCCCATGGCTGGCTCTGTTACGTTCTTCAAGGTTTTGCCCAGGTAGCCTGACCGACCAATTTGCAACACCTTTTCTCAATCCCTGGCACTTCCTCACTCCTTCCCTGCTTTATTTCACTCATCATCTCCAATATTACTTATTTGCTTTTTGTCTGTCTCCTTTCACCAGAAGGTGAGGTCCATGCGGATGGAGATTTTCAAGTGTCATTCCCTACTGTTTCCCCAGAGCCAAGACTATCACAGAAGAGGCACTCCATAAACGCTTGCTGAATGACTGCACTCTCATAGCAAGATGACCAGAATCCTCACATTTCAGAGAAATAGGTAATTACTTTCCTCTTGTCCATTTCACAGTCACGGAATCTCTTAGGCATGGGTTAAGCGGTTGCCCACATGCCACACTGTCACAGGGGTGCCTCAGGTACACTAGGAAAAGAAAGGTGGTGGTTCACTCTGAGCTTCTGATGTTCGGCAACATGTTTGTGTTTACCATATGGGACAAACTATGTCGAAGGAATACTCCAGAAGAACCAGGGATAGAGACACAAGACCTCCTCTCTCTACTGCGAGATTCACTATGTGGTTTAAAATAAGATGAATCATTTTATTCTACTCTTGAACTCAAGTCTAAATGAATGTTCATATGGAAATTAGAAAACCAGATACGTTTCACTCGATATAGCCAAAGAACACAGAGAGACGTCATTCAATGCCTAAAACAACCACAAATGATTAAAATCGAAGTGATGGTCAACATTTGAAAGTGTCTCTTTACGCCCTATATTCAAAATAAGGCATTTTATAACATTAATGAACATTCATTATTGATTCATTACGCAGTCAGCACACACCAATCAAATCTCGGTACTCCCTGTAATGCAACAGTAATTAAACTTGTAAACTTTGCTTCTGACAAACTCTGATATAGATATTTGTGATAAAATAAAAAAATGTTAATCTAAGAATATACAAGTATTCTGACTCGTTAAAGTAACTGGTTCTAAGTTTTTAGCCAACAACTTAACCTTTTCAAAAAATATTAGCATAATTGAGTCTGAAGTAAATCAAACTCGACGGTTATAAAGGTTAGTCTAAGGTTATAAAGAATTGTTTCAAGTTTTACCCTCACGGCAGAAACATCCCATTAGGCAGGCACTGTTTTGGAAGAATTAATCTTTTAGGAGGATTAATCAGATGGAAGGGATATATTTTTGAACCTACTCCTTTCTTCAGTGTTTATGTTCTGGGAGAAAGTGGCAGATACCCATTTGGGCATCAGAATTAGCTGCTGGAGCCATCTGTCCACAGAGCGGGGGAACTCGCTGCTTAGGCCAAGGTCTCTGAATAGCTCTTGATTATCTTAGGAGGAGATGAAAAATCAACAAGAGCAATAATATGGAGATTAAAAGGTATTAATTTTTAATAATGAATAACTTGAAAATATTTTGTCAATTTTTGAGAGATAATTCTGGAAGTTGCGTTTTAAACTAAGATGCAACTCTTTTCATTTAGAACTATAAAGAATAACTGTCCGTAACTGAAATCACAATCACCATCTTCAGAAAATTTAGTGTCATTTCATGTAAAGTAAGAATAAACTATTTAGTGAATTTCAAATTAAGGAAGTAAAAATTATTTCTTGGCCAAAAATATGGAATCATTTATTTTTCCTGAGGTATCTTAAGAAAACCATAATCGTAATCTAAAAATGCATTCTGTGATGAGTACATATGCAGGTGTTGACTAAAATGTTGGTGTAAGTAAGAGACAGAACTTTAGATGAAAAGTAGAAGGAAATCTATCTGCCTAATAAGTTTAATATATTAAGCTCACTGAACTTTAGTTCCCTTTAGCAGAAACTCTTGTTTCTTTAAGAGTTTACAGATTGTTCTCATTATTTTGAGCCTAATGTATTCTCTATTTTGGTAGGAAATTAACATTTAAGAGTCAATTTTATTTAGGATTAGAGTAATTTTCATTCCTGGAATATTACATTGCACTATACATGACCATTTTCGATTGACAGAAGTTAGACTTTTACAACTGATAAATATCTATTGCTATGTTGTTTCTAACAAAAAAGGAACATATTGACATTATCTCAAAATAATAAAAATTCTGCATACTCTACCCCTAAAATTTGACTCAAACCCCCCAAAGAAATCTGTACTATCTTTTCAAAACACAAACAGTTCTAGAATTAAAAACATCTTACAATCATAACCTTGACTTTATATTAATGCATTTTAAATTCTGTGCATAGATACAAATATGAAGCAACTTAAAAATGGCAAAACAAACCTAGAGTTTACATGTCTTATAGTTCATATTTTAGCAAACACACCATCATATTTTGGCCAAAGGATTTCTATCACATATAAAAATATTTATACGCTTTTCTAAGGCAATGCTTTCTGAAGTTCTCTCAAATGTTTCTACTAACATGAAGCCGCTAGACGTCTTTAAATCTCAAATTACAATTCTGATTAAAAAATATTTTTAAAAGATAGAAAATCGTCGTCTACTTACCCAGGAGACATTTTTACCCTTAGGTGTTTTTAGCATGGCAACATGCAGTACTGAGGTGGCCAACAACAGTTTCACCAACATGGAAAATCCAGTAGAATATATTCCAAATGTCTTTGTTACCCAAACGCAAAAAGTTCCCTGCTTTGCCAGACACAGACATCATAAGTAACAACGAAGATAACCTTCAGGAAACCCATTTTTCTTCTCAGTACTAAGCATGCAAACACACACATAACAGATCACCACTCAGTATATGACAGCAGAAGCTGCAACATGGGTATCTTCTATATATCCGCAACATTCCAAGTGGAGTATCTCCTTAAAAAACGAAACTTGAATCCATGTGCAACCGTCCCCAATCACAGAGGAATTCATCTCTCAGCTGCTGAACTGCAATTCTCAGTTCCTCCCCGATCTTTAATAAAAAGCTTGGTAGCGATCGCTTACAATTACTTCGTTAAGAAAAAGAGTGAAAGCAAGTAGCAGTTAGGAGCCTTGTAGGTTAGCTGCTGGTGGCATCCATTTTAGGAGGCGCCTGACTCCAGGGCTGCCCAGAGGAGAAAGAGAATGCAGAGTTCAGTTTCAATAAATAATACATAGTCTGAGCGACAGTGTGTACCTGGAAGTACCTTCTGCACAGCTTCACGCCAGAGGTATTGCTCTCTCTGCAGACCTGGGGACTCACGGCGCACCTGTTGTTGATGGAACTGCTCCGTGAAAGGCTGGTCTCCTAACAACCAGTCACATTTGTTTATAGGTAAGAAAAATAGAAGCCCCAGAGGAGAGCAAATTAGATGCCCCAGATGGAAAAGCAAGGCTGGAAATCAGAGTCAGGTCTCCTCCTTTGTTTCTGTGTCCTTGCGTCCCGTTTCTTTTACCTCCTGTCAATCTAGATTAACTAAGCAGATCCAGGCTAAATTCTGCTACTATCAGTAGTGATTAGTGTGAGTTGATGAAATCGGATTATACAGGCGGACCTCTGCCTCTCCCTCAGCAAGCAACACCACAGGATTGCAAAGCCTGGTGTCCTTCTCTTCACCCGACTGAAGATTTCTGGAAGGTTCTGCTGGAAGGAATATGCTAACAAGAGGAAATCTGGCCACCTGAAACTGCTCATAGACAAACAGAAAGGGGAATGAGTCACCTATTTCACTTTTTACTTTAAAAAAAAAATTCCACTGTTTTTCTCAGATTTAGTTAAATTAGTACAGAAGAAATGCATAACATGTTTCCATTTCATAGAATTTTTTTTTTCCCCCTACCAGGGTGCCCACTTTGACAAGAGATTGACGTTATGGAGGCGGTGGAAGCGCTGGGGACTGGAAGTCACTCTTCTTGGGCAGTTGTTACATGCCAGTTGTGGCATAAGGAAATTTACATATATTCCAGTTCAAGCAATCCAGGACACAGGTATTAATATCAACACTTAAAGAAGAGGAAAGATTTACAGATGTTCAGTACCTCATGGCGAAGACCTTTTGGCCCAAAGCAATGCTTTTTAGACTTCTCTCATTGAAATCAAATGGCTTCTAGATTTTTTTCTTTGGCTCTTTTCCAACCTAAAAGAATTCACACACACACACACACACACACACACACACACACACACATTATGTATATGTTTTTTAGATCTATATATCTATATATGTGTATATATAGATATATATTTTAGGATGTATGTTTCCATCAAGTATCTAAGAATTCTCTAGAATTATGGTTCCTGCATATTTTGAACATCATAATGCTGTAGAGCTCCTCATAAGAAATATTTTGGATTAAATTTTTGCAAAATATAAAACACTAAAGTGGGGCCACATAGTTAACCATATAAATATCAGGGCTGCAGGCAAAGGGGCCTAAATGACTGATGATTTTGTGCTGTATATTCAACAGACATTGTCAATAATAACAGCTAACATTTATCAAAATGTTCTATGTGGTATTTTACCTTTTTTTAATCTTAAAACAACCACAACCTTATGAGGTTGATTTTGAATGATTTGGGATGATTTCGGTAGAGGCACTATTAATCAACATTGAAGTTTTGAAAAAGAAAAATCCAATCTTACAATTAAAATGACAGATATGAACTGATTCAACTAATTCAAAAGCAAAAGAAAAATGAAAATAGACACAAAAGTGGAGATAAAAAGAATTTTTTTAAATGAAAGATTTCCATTATTGTGAGTATTATCTGTGTGTGTAAATCTCATCTACCTCAATATGCTCATGGCTCCTATCGACCAAATTTTTATCTCTTTGGGGAATATAGTACTCACTGTTGCTCAATAACTGTTGTTGACTAATTGGATGCAGTTCCATTATGAATTTTAAAACAGTTCATTTAATGTAATTTTTTGTCAAAAAATTTCTGCAATATAATACTTTAAAAAGCAGATAAAACTATTTGGAACCTGACCTTTTGACTAAAACATGAATGCTGGGGATTACTTATTTAGATTTGTATATTTATATTTTAAATTTTCTAAAAATCATCAAGGCATATCCAGCACAAGTTTAGTGTCCTTTAGTGTTTAGGGAGTTGTATAAAATAAGACAAGACCATTTCACTCCAGATGTATTTAATTTCAGATCTTTCTAGAAATATTTAGTTTCAAACTAAACTAAATTTTTGTTCCTTTGAATTGTAATGATCTCAGGTTGTTTTAGATTGAATTATGTCCCCCCCAAAAAAAATAAAGATACGTTTAAGTTCTAACCCCCCGTACCTCCAAATATGACCTTACTTGAAAATAAAATCTTTACAGAAGTAATCAAGTTACGATGCCTACTATCACTTCTATTCAATATAAGAAATGGAAGTCCTACAGCATTCAGACACGATAAATAAACAAAAGGCATCCAAATTGGAAAGGAAGAAGTAAAACTTTCATAATTCGCAGATAACATAATACTATAGATAGATAATCCTATACTCCATGAAAAAAATTATTAGAATAAATGACTTCTGTAAAGTTGTAGGATACTGAATTAATATACAGAAATATTTTGCACTTCTATTCACCAATAATGAACAGTCAGAAGAAGAAATTAAGAAAACCACCCCATTTACAATTGCATAAAAATGTTTAAAATATCTAGGAATAAATTTAACAGAAAAGGTGAAAGACCTATACTCTGAAAACCATAAGACACTGAAGAAAAATATTGACTAAGACTGTGCTCATAAATTGGAAGGATTAATATTGTTAAAATGTCCCTTCTACCTAAAGTTATATACAGATTCGATGCAACTCTTATTAAAATACCAAAGGCATTTTTCTCAGAATTGAACAGTTAATCCTAAAATGTATATGGAACCACAAAAGACCCCAAATAGCCAAAGAAATCTTGAGAAAGGACAAAATGGGAGGTATCATGCTCTCTGGTATCAAACTATACTACAAAGCTACAATAGTCAAAACAGTATGGTACTGGCATAAAAACAGATATATAGATCAATGGAACATAATAGAGAGCTCAGAAATAAATCCTCGCATAGTCAATTAATCTATGACAAAGGAAACAAGATATACAATGGGGTAAAGACAGCCTCTTCAATAAGTGCAGCTGGCAAAACTGGATAGATACATGCAAAAAAATAAAATAAAATTGGGCCACTTTCTTACACCATATATAAAAATAAATTCAAAATGGATTGAAAACTTAAATGTAATACCTAAAAAAATATAAAAGTTTTAGATGAAAACGTAGGCAGCAAATGCTTTGTCATTGCTCTTAGCAATATCTTTTTGAATATGTCTCCTCAGGCAAGGGATAGAAAAGACAAAATAAACAAATGGGACTATATGAACTAAAAGTTTTTCGCACAGAAAACCATCAACAAAATGAAAAAAAAATAAACCCTCTGAATCACGAAAGATATTTGTAAATGATACATCCAATAAAGGATTAACATCTAAAATATATTTAAAAAAAAAAAACACATACAACTTTAATACCAAACATACAACCCAGTTAAATAATGAGCAGAAGACCCGAATAGACATTTCTCCCATGAGGACATATGCATGGCCAACAGACATATGACGAGATGCTCAACATCACTAATCATCAGGGAAATGCAAATTAAAACCACAATGAGATATCATCCCACACCTGTCAGAATGGCTATCATCAATAAATCAACAAATAACAAGTTTTGGCAAGGATGCTAAGCAAGGGAACCCTCGTACACTGTTGATGGGATTGTAAATTGGTGCAGCCGCAATGGAAAACAATATGGTGATCCCTTAAAAAATAAAAAAGAGAGCTGCCATACAATCCAGCAACTCCACTTTTGGGTATTTATCCAAAGAAAACAAAAACGCTAATTTGGAAAGATATATGCACCCTTATGTCTATTGCAGCATTATTAGTAATAGCTAAGACATAAAAACAACCTAGATGTCCACCAATAGATGAATGAATAAAGAAGATGTGGGGTGTGTGTACACACACACGTAATAGAATATTATTCAGCCATGAAAAAGAAAAAAATCTTGTCATTTGCAACAACATGAATGGACCTAGAGGGTATTATCTGAAGTGAAATAAGTCAGAGAGAGGAAGACATATACCATATGATCTCACTTATATGTAGAATCTAAAAAAATCAAAATAAATGAAGAAAACAGAAACAGTCATGGATACAGAGAACAAGTTGGTGGTTGCCAGTGAGGAGGGTTGGGGGAATGGGAAGGTAAGAAAATGCAGTCATTAGGTTGGGCCCTAATAATATGATTGATTTCCTTAGAAAAGGGGGAAATTTGGACAGAGACACAGACATGCAGAGGGAAGATGATGACGCACAGGGAGAAGACAGACTTGTGACTGGAGTGATGCATCGATAAGCCAAGGATTGATAACAAACATCAGAAACTGGAAGAGGCAAAGAAGGATTTCCCGTGGAGCCATCAGAGAGAGTATGGCCCTGCCGATAAGTTGGTTTTGTACTTCCTGCCTCCAGAACTATGAGACAATGCATCTGTGTTGCTTTAAACCACACAGTTTGGGGTACTTAACAGCAGACCTAGCAAACTAACGCAGATTCAATAATTCTTCCTCTCTTTTTCTTTTCAATAACTCTTTGGAATATTCCAAGCTTCTTTCATTAATTTCACTACAAAATCCTAAAGGTAAAATTGTCAATTTATTTTCAAATTTGAGTCTGAAAGTATACCTATATTATTTTATATATTTGGGTTAAATTTTAACTTAATGCATAGACTGTCTACACATTTCACATATTAGGCCTCCTTAATCGGAGGCTCTCTGGACCCAAAGAGTCTGTGGATACAATTTAGGAGGTTCATAAACTTAAATGAGAAAAAAAATTACATTTTATATTCAGTCGCTTCTGATTGAATTTGAGCATGTCTTTCGATTACGAATGTTATCAATAAGTAGTAGTATTAGTGTAGCTTGTGGCATCAGCTATAGAAATCACAGATATTTTCATATCTGATTATAATTGTTTCTGATGCCTTGAAATATGTCTGTCTTCTAATTTATGATATACATGTTGAATTCTTTATGGGAAATCTGATTTGTTTTGCAATTCACATTGAAAAACATAAAAACATTAAGATGGTTTGATGACGCATGGATGGATGGCTAGATAAATGATAAAGCAAGTATATTAAGTGTTAATGGGAGAATCTAGGGAGAACATGGGTGTTCTGGATAAGATTCTTTCATGATCATTAGTCTCATTAGTTAGTACATTAATAAGAAGTATATACATTACCATATTCACAGATTTTGTTTTTAAAATATTTTGGAAACTGTATTCTCATATGATTCATTTCTATTGTCATTCTACAAATTTTATATTATGCACCTAAAAGTATCACTTCAAGAAAGACTACACAAATGTTCATGGCACAATAAATTTAAAAATTTCATCTATAACGTTATCATGAAAAAACTAAATAAGGATGGACTTTATGGTAGGTAAAAAAAAATTGCGTCTTTAAAATGTCATTTAAGAACCACGTACAAAATTACAAACTTACTGATATTTAAGAAATCATTGACATATCCTATGCCAATTATATGTAAGAAACTATCCTCAAAACTAATGGTTTAAATCAATGATTTATGACATCTTTTGGTCTGTGGGTTCATTGGGCTCAGCTGGGCAGCTTCTATTTGAGAACTCTGATGTGGTTATGGCAGATAGCTGCTGGGGCTGAGTCACCTGAAGGCTTGTCTAGGTGGGACATCCAAGATGGCTCACTCACACAGCTGGCAGTTGATGCTGGCTGTCAGCTGAGAGCTCAGCTCAGGCTGGTGACCACAGGAAAACATATGACCTCTCCGTGTAACCAGAGCTTCTCACGGCATGCCATTTGGGTTCCAACAGACAATATAACAAGAGCAAGCATTCCAAGAAACCCTGGGGATAGAGAGGCTGTAGAGATTCTTACCTAACTTTAAAAATCACACATTACTTCTACTGTCTCATACCTGTTAAAAGTGAGTCACTTTTAAGCAGCCCACATTCAGAGGGCAGGAATCATACAAGGGCATGAATACTGGGCCTGTGGTTCATGGAAGGGGAGAGAGGATCTGTGGAGACCAGCTATAACCCATCCATAAAAAACTACCATACACACGTCACAGATTTGGTGAAGTACTAAGTGTAATTCTGTATTTGATTAGCACGGGACTTCTGATTGCTAGTCACGCTCACTTATGTCTCTAATTCAGCTAGTTATTCAGCTAATTATTCCTTAAAGAGCCCCAAATGAATTCCTTTCCCACTGTATTTCTTATTTTGGCCTTGAATAAGTAAAAATGGGGCCAAATGTGTGATTTAGTACTCCCCAGTTTCCATTATCTCTAAAAATTCAACTACCCTCATTCAATTTCTTCAACAAGAGCAGTCTTTCTTGAAGACAAGAGATTCATTATTTTTTTTTTTGTCTTCCCATTTCAAGGGCTGAGCATACTGCCTAATACATAGCAGTTCCCCCAAAATAACCTAACAATTTTCATCATAAAAATAAGATGTCCAAAGCTATCCTGGCCTTTGTAAGAGGTTGGAGAAATAAAACAGAAGTTGTCATCAACATAAACTCACAACTGATATGAAATCACATGCCAGTCTGTCTGGCCTAGTCTCTAAGAGGAGAGTGGTAGGAAGTTTTATATGTCCCTTGACGTCATTCGGCATTTTTCTCAGTGCATTTTTTCAATAAAGAAATTGAATTTTGTTGTGTCCAACCAGGTATATTCCATTGATCAAGGATATTTCAGCAGATTAATCTCTTAATTGCTAAAGCGGAGTTTTAAAAATTCAAAACAGGTAAGTTAGGTAAATTAACAAGTTAGACTATAAAGGGAAAAAAAGCACTTAATAACTTTGTCCAGTCAATACAGGTCTTTCGGGGTCTCTATTTCCCAACCGATTTAGTACTTACTAGGAATTCTATAAAGCATCATCTCATTGAGTTCATGAATCTTCCTAATAACCTGTAAGGCAGGTGCTATCACTCTTTCCATTTTATAGGAAACAGAGACCTGGAGAGTTTAAGTGACAACTGGCAACATCCAGCACTGACCATCTACCATCTGATTTCAACACCTGTTTGGTTGGTCTACCTTTCAGCTATTACAAGAACAGCTGACCAGTCCTGCCGCCCACTGAGGGCCCTGAAACAGGTTTGTACCATATCATCCTCTCAACCCACCCCTGATTTTGGTCTGGGCTGCAATTTACTCTGTGTCCTCTTTCAAGCCCAAGCCATGCAACTTTTCACTCTCTGCCCCAAACATCCATTCAGTCCACGAGCAAGCTCAGAAGTGAGGGAGAACTCACTGCCCATAGCATCAGCTCTCAGTGTTTGGGGGATGGGAGCTGATGAACAAATGCTCCCAACTGCGTTCCTTCCAGTGGACTATTCTGAGAGGTTTCGGTGCCCTCCTCAGGGGTGCTTGGTGCCATCTGGACCCCTTCGCCCACAACCTTGGTGATGCTTTTTGATACTGGCTTTTTCTTCTTCCCTGTCTCCCAGAGACCACCAGCCAATAAAGTGCCTACACTGAGTCCTTGTCTCAGGCTCTGCTTTGGGGGAACAAGATCTGTTATTATTAGATGTGCATACTCTACTCAGTAGAGAGGAAGAAGTGGACACTTCAGATCTATGTTTCTTCTGTGAGTCCACAAAGTGAGCCCTTACTGAAAGAGGTCCTTGGCGATTACTGAGGAGCTGTAGTTTTCACATCCAGGCCCTTTAGTTATCTCACTAATTAAACTGTGATCCCTTTGAGGATAAGGACTTTGATTTTCAGACTTGTTTCTCATATTGCACCTAAATGACTGCCTGGCATTTAACAGGTGCTCACTTAGTATTTGCTGATTAAGTGGTTCTCCCTCTTTAAAGTATTACCTCTTTATGTTCTAACCTATTAAAAATGTAAGCAGTGTCTTCCCCAGTGGATCCTTCATAGGCAATTTTCTCTAAGCAGTGCTTTATCCTAAACTCCAACTACCTAATACTCATGAGTGTTACTGTGTATGGACATGTCTACACACAACAATCAAATACACTCAGAGAGAGATGGAGTAAGCATGAGGGAAAGAGCATAGATTTGGAGTCAAATGCACCAGGCTTGAATTCTGACTTCTCCACTCACAAAACATGGTAACTGAGGTGAGGTAACTACCCTTGTTGGACCTGTTCCCTCATCCATATAAAGACTCTAGTGACATGTACACCACAGAGCTCATATGAAATCATGCATAACACATGTGGATAGAAAAGCACACAGCAGCTCAGAACCCGAAATCTCCCTGCTTCCATGTTCTGGCTTGGTCTTCATGATGTACTTATTGTGTGCTCAATACATAAGCCTGTTTGATTCTTACATTTCTCTTTTGTAAGGGAAGGAAAATTAACTTTCACGTTTACCTAATGTGGCTGAAGCCGAAATCAAATAAAACCATGCATGTGAAAATTGCTTGAGATTTGCAAAGTAATGAGAGCTGGTAGATGAGGTAAAGTTAAGGCTGCCATATACAGCTGTACATTCCATGCACTGCACACAGGCCCCAGCCAAAGGACAAGTCAGGGGTGAAATCATGAGAGGCTGCATCTGCCCAGTGGGCGTGCATTTTTTCTAATCTGTCCACTCAAAGAGAGGCCTTTTTCTAATATGCACAAAGGGGCCACAGTGAATAGCAGAGGCTTTAAGTATAATGAATAAAATAGTAGATTCCTCAAGTTCAAATTCTGGCTCTGGCATTAACTAGCTGTTGAACTTTGGGCACACGCCCTCTGTACCTCGATTCTTTATCTGTCAAAGAAAAAGTTTTCATAGCACTCGTAGGTTAGGAGGATACATGAGTATGTGTAAAGAATTTTAGGATAGTGCCTGGCACATAGCATGCAATCAGTAAATGTTCATAGTTAATTATGACTACAATTATTCTATAAATGTAACATATCATAATCCAGATGAAGATGTGCCAACTGTGGTGAAATGATGTACAGTATTAACCATTCAAAATAGAATTTGGGTCTATTCAGAACCAATCCATGTGTACACATGTTTTTGAATGAATCCAATTAGTAATGTATAAATTTGTTTTTCTTAATTTTCGATGAATATAATGAATAAATTGCTGAACCACTGAAACACAAGTTATAAAACAGCTCTGATGATTTGAAATGGTTGTCAGAATTTGTTCTCTTGGACAGGAAATTGTTTTGTGTAGCTCAAGCCAAGGCTATTAGTACCAGTGGCTTTGAAGAGCTCTGTAGTTTAGATCTTAATTTTTAAAAAGTTTTTTTACGTCTTTATTTAAATTGGGATTTGACACCTACAAAGAGATACCTAACTATTGTACGAAAACCTCACTTGCATTCATATTTTAGATATCTGGAAAACCATCCTTTGGGAAAGAAATAAAATCCACCTAGAATTATGGTAAATTCACTAATTTATTTATTCGTCCAGCATATATTAAGCGTATTTTGTGCCAAGGACTACGCATTTCTAATCTGACGATTTCTAACAGGTTGCCTAACTCTGTCAATAGGTTGTGATATTTCTGATGAGAATTTGTCATCTACTGGTAGCTTATCAACTAAATGCTGACCCTTGTTGCATTAGAAATTCTTTAAGGGCGAGAAGCATATTCGTCATCTTAATATACACTACTATGACATATTATACACAAAAAAATGTTGGCTGAAATGATAATACAAGTGTCTGCCAAGTGAACTTCAAAGACACATCCCAGTAGACCACACTGCAGTAATCTACCCCAGAGAGGATAAGGACATGGAAAATGTCACAAAACAGTGACTTCTTAAGCAAGGGTCTCACCACAGCTTCGCGTCCTCTGGAAGGAGTCATCAACAATGACTTGTCATTAAATAACAGTCGCAGAGGCGTTTTCTGGTTCTTTTGGATTAAATGTTGGGGGAGCAGGAGAAAGAGGGCAGAGGCGGGAGGTCATGGGCGGAGGGGCTGTCTGAACTTCATCCAGAGAGAACAGAACCTTTTGTTTTCACCAGCTCTGGGACAGCTTTCAAAGAGACAAGCCAAAGCCATTCAGATTTCATTAATTTGGCCAACCAACTAAATTAAAATGTCCTTGATAAGAAAAGGGTGAAGGAATGGCTATAGCGAGGATTCATGAGATTTGCAAATATCCTCCATTTCAGCCAAAATTTACTAGAGATTTAAAAAAAAAAAAAATTTTCAGGGGTGATTAACCCAAAATACGTAGTGTAAAGCAGAGTGACTATCTTCGGCTGTCTTAGCCATTTTCTGTCTCCATTTCTTTTACTATGAATCAAATTTTGGTCTGAGTAAACTATGTTTTATGAGTAAAAATTTTAAAAAGTTAAGAATCACCATATTTATGTTTCATTTTCTTTTCCTCCTCACGACAGCCCCTATCACTGAGACTCTTATCCTTTTATTACCCATCTTGAGAATATGTAGGAGTGTGATCTCCTGACTTCTGCCGTTTGAATCCAACTGCCTAAGTGTGCAAGAGAGTCTTCGCTGAGGTCCTCTGTTTACATCACTGTAGATTTATGATCACAAATAGAACAGCCTCTTATTTGTTTACCAGACTGAGTCTTAATCTTAATCCTGTGGTTGTAATATATGTATAGCAGTTATATAAGTAGACAAAATAAATCTATGCAGTGACAGCAAATATGAATAATCGTCTTCTAATTAGACATACCAGTACACAAATCTTTATATGTTAGCCAGAAAATAACCATTTCTGGATAGTACTGCGTCTACGCACATAAATCCAAGATTTGAGCTCGAAGTCATGCATAAAGAGCCACATTATATTATAACAGGTTATAGGAAACTGGTTCTCAAATTCCCTTAGATGATCAGCCTAAGTGAGAATAACAGTTTGAGGATCTAAAAGCAACGAGTATTTTTACAAATGAAAAAGATGCTGTTTTATTTAGGTAGATACTACAAGTTCCTTGAGGGAGAAGATTATTTATCTTTATATCCCCTCCCCTCTCCCACCGCCAAATAACAGAGTATCTGGTATGTGCTAGGTACTAAATAAATATTGAATATATTAATAAACCCCCAAATCATTAAACTAAAAGTTAAATATGTTTCACTTTATAAGGCATGAGATATTGTTTCCATTCTTATTCTTGTTTTATGAACGTCTGCATATATATTTCATTTCTACCTTATACTAATACGTCATGTCACATCATGGAAGTAAGCTGGCACTCACTCTTGCCTCCTTGGTTGATCATGTTTTTTGCTTGTTTTTTTAGAGTTTGGGTTATTCGGTTGAAAAGGACAGAGATCACTGAAGTCCCCACAAGTGGCAGGGCCTTATTTAAAGGGTACACATTTGTAGGAACTCAGAAAAGCTGAATAATCAGACTTTAGAAATGCCACGAACCATTTTATATCCTCACTCTCGTGGTCTTCCATTAGCTCACCTGGCAATCGCATGGCCGTCTTTATAGGCCATGCTTCTGGAAAGTTCTATGTTCTGCACCCTGAGCCGCTTTGAAGATTCTCTCCCTTTCCTACATGCACTCCATACCACATCACTTCTGCTTCCCTCCAGTACTCAAAATTTGGGTTCGCTACGACTCCCCATGACTTCACCTCCTCCATGACCACTTTTCAGCTCCTGCTCCCAATGCGAACAGATTCCGTAGATTCCCCACTCGAATTCTCAAGTCGAAGTGCTTAGCCTAATCGAACACATTCTGGCTGCTGTTGGGGTGGGTGGGACTGTGCAGCCTATGCAGTTCACACAGGGCTGTCGCTTGGCGGTAACAATGGGATCGTCAATTTCACATAGCAGGCTAGAGGCTGACAAGTGCATGGCCGGGAATTCTCATAAAGTTGGAACCATTATTCACTTCTTTATATTATTGCCTATATAGGTTTCACTGTTTGTTTCCAAGTTTAACTTACAATGAAATTGTCTGAGATCACTGTTTCCTGCCCAAAGTTTGCAACAACTCTAATCTTTTATGCTACATAAAGCTGAATGTGTGGTGTACTGATGTTCTGTATTTACTGATTAGTTATTATTTGAAGTTCCTATAAAATATATTTTAATACTTTAACTTATGGGAATTTATGAAGGATTGGCAGGGAGTGAAAAAGTTGAATCATAAGTTCCTTATTTAATCTGAATAAAGTCTAATCATTCTGGTCGCAATTAAATGACACGTTTTGAAACCAGAGAAATTGGTTCATATTATTAATAAAAACTGATGGCAAAACTTTAGCCCGAAATTTAAAATCTTGAGTTTAGTTGGACTATGTGGTAGAATGTAGAAGCCCTTAATAAAAGCATTATGTAATGTATTCGTCTATGCTTTACAAAAAAAGCAGAGTCTTTATTTAAAATAGACCTTAAAAACCATTCTTGCATGGGAGTATACTAATAACCTTATTTTCTTCACGTGCCAGTTCATTTATTTTGACAATAATTCTCTGTGCGTACCCTTCCATCAGCTGCTAGAAGCTGATCTTCAAAGACACACGTGTCTGTAGTCCCTTGTCTCTATTCCCTTACTATGAGTCCAACCTTTCCCTTTTATGAAGAAGTACTAGTATTAACAAGATAATGCTGGGAAATGAATTCCGATAGCTAGTATTTAGATGGCACATCAGTACTTATATCAGGTCCATCAGAGCTCCAGCAGTTACCTAAAACCTGTAGTCTGAAATCTATTCATAGATGAAACTAACAACTCCAAGTGTCTCTCATTTTCTCCAGAGAGTAATGGAGCAGAGCTGTCACAGGGAAGCTCTCGGTGACTTAATGACTATATAAAATGCCATGGAGAAGTGCATGTCTCATCAAGGGCTTAGAGAGGGAGAGTAAACATGGAACGTCCAATCAATTCAGGAAAACGTCAGACTGTCATCTCATTTTTCATGGAGCTAGAATAAACCCCAAATCAGCATCCTTTAAGAATATTCTTTAATCCGATTGCACTGCCAATCATGGCTCAAGGTTCCATGAAAGAAACAGAGCAATAAGAAATCATATAGGGTAAAAATGAAAACTCAGAGAAGTACCCTCCAGCAGGGATGGCTTTTCCTTTTGAAGTGGAGATTCATTTCAAAATTTTAAGTGCTTTTTGCTGTGTAGGAATAATAATTCTATTATTTTTAAATGTAATGGAGCCCATCATGGTTATATTTATAAAATTTATAATTAAATTGTAAATTTAATGAGCACATTATGATTATAGTTTGGAAATAAAAATTCTAGGAAATCAGTTGCTTCAAAAGGGATTGACCAAGAATTCTTTAAAGGGATAAATTTTTAAAACCTAAAGAAATTAACTAAAGTGAAGGAAGGTCACTGTAAGAACACACACACACACACACACACACACACACACACACACACGATTTCCTTTTTAAAATATTTGTGACCCCAAAGGAAGTGAGGTCATGACTAGAGGCAGCTCTGACCTTCTCTCCACCCATCTTCGATCAGACAAAAATTAATAGGCAAATCTTGCTAAGAGCCCTTAAAAACAAGAGTACAAATTCTAAAGTATGTCTGTATTGCTGCCTTATTCTTATTCGAGAGGTAGACTTTTGAGAGTTGGTTTAGGAAACTTCTTGCATGTAATTAAATCACTTTTTAAGGTATCGTCGTCAGTCCGTGTTCAGGAAAAAAAAAAATGCTGAGGTGCCGATAGCTGCTCATATTTTGAAACAATATCATAAAGTCACTTTTAGATTTTTCCATTTCAGAGGTCTTCTCTCCCTTCTCTATTTTTCTGGAACTGAAATTTATTTTCATCAAAATAAGTGGACAGGTCAATTTATTTTAGCCAAATTAACCTCTTTCTAAGGAAAGCTGCCAATAGATTTTACCAGTTGGAGCCCATCACGCACAGCATATCCTATTTCTCTCTGTGGCATCTAGAATGATTTTATGGTTAGAGGTAAGACTCCCAAAGGGTAGAAACTTCTGGAAATATGAAACCCACATTACATTTTTCATGGCAGATATTGACCAGAACTGGGTCTGCCCAGACTCATGGTTGCAAAAAGGTCAATAATGCTCAAGAAATAAATGGTATGAACTAGATCTAGCAAGAGAAGGTGTGCCTTACAAGGTATTTTATTTTAGCTCTTTTATTAATAGGCTCTTCACAGTGTTGCCTAGTTGATTCTATAATTGAATTACAATTCAATAAGCTGCCTATTAATATTTACAGAATGTCTGAATAAAATCTTTACCACCATTATGAGTTACTTAAATCAACTCAAATATTAAGTCTGTACTCTTGACAAGTTTTTTACCAGGCATTAATTCTACCAACAAGGCAATTCTGGATTTTTCCTATACACACCCCACTGCCGTTAGCTACCTCTTCCCTAAAGCCCATTTACATAACTGAGAAACGCCAGCACCTCTCTGCTTTATGATGCTGGTGCTTTACTTTCTAAGCTTTAACCACAGAAAAGCGTGGTTCATTTAAAAAAAAAAATTGCACCATCATGTTTGATGTATGTGGTTTCTGCTGCCCAGGATCTAGTTCTTTCTTTTTTTTAGAAATAAAACTTGGATTTCCCTTTGGGAACTTCTCCTCTTCCATTGCGTGCTGACTTGGCAAGAGTCAGTCAACTAGTCCTCCTCTCTCCTGGCCCGAGAAGATCAAGCTGGGCCACCTCCCAGGAATTTGAACCTTCGGGAATTTGAAGTTGACTTGAGGTAAGCTGACTCAACTCAGAGGAAGGACTGAAGAGCCTAATCGCGATTCCTGACACCCCCAAACCCCATTTTCAAATTCCTTGTGATTCTCTGAGCTTTCCTTAAACACAAGTGTGCACACAAATCACCCTGAGAGTATTGAAAATTAAATAATGAATGTCCATCCCTGAGCTGCAGATTCTATGGGTCTGAGATGGTTTCTGGGGACTTGCACTTTTTTTTTTTTTTTTGACTAAGAATTCTCATGCTAGTGACCTAAAGAACACATAGAGAAACAGCTGTCCAAGCTACAAAATTCTAAAAGTGATGGGGGGGGGAGGTAGATGAGGTAAAAGGGGTCAAATATGTGGTGACAGAAAGAAATCTAACTATGGGAGGTGAACATACAATGTAAATATATATATGCCTTACTGTTAAAATGTACAGCTGAAACTTACCAGATTTCATTAACCAATGTCACCATAAAAAATTAATTAATAAAAAATTTTTAAAAACTGATTTCTATTGTGTACCACTAAATTACCTTTATCTCATCTATCCTTTATAAAACAGTGGAAAGTAATTATTAATATAGAGGTGGGTAACCTTGGAGGAGGGGGGAAAAGAGAGAGCCCAGATTTTTTAGTGGATTCTTTTTTTTTAAGCCCCTTTCCCCACCATCCTTCCCTGTCCCCCTTCAACTAGACCCTTGAAAAATCATGAAGAAGCTCCTGTTCCCGATGTGGGTGTGTCCTATTCATTATGCAGGTAAAAAAGGTTGTGGTCCCTCCCCTTTGACGATCACTTTGTTTGTTTCATAATCTAATATCTGCCCCTCACCCCCCACCCCCGCCTCGAAGAACCACCTGATTTTCCCAATAATGAAATGACGAAAGAGAAGTCAGTGACTCATTGGGGGAAGCTTCACAGACTCATGAGACCATAGTTGGAGGGGACAGTGGGAGACAGAAACTCCAACATGCATTGCTTTTTGGACATCGGAGTGGATTATATAAATTATTTATTCCTTTGATGATGGGTAGGAGAATGGCGCTATGCTCAACACAAAAGCTCAAAAGAAAAAAAAAACCCAGCTTAAAAAAAATAACTACTTCTGATGATTCAGGCAGAAGACAATTGGCTGTTGTCTCAATGTAGTACCAAGAAAGAACAAACAGAGGAGTCTGGCTCAATGGGAAGCAGATCTTTTCAGCAGAAAGGTCATCTGGCAATAGAAGGGCTCTCATCCAACACGAAGGTTGATCCCCACCTGAGCTTGGATGGAGGGAGGAGGGAGAAACTGACATCTTCTAAAATCAGTTTTCTACATGGGAAAGATGTTGGGGCAGCTTTTAAAACACATAACTGTTAAATGCTTTAAATCGAGGCTTCCCCAAAAAATAATTGGCGGTGTTTAAGTGGCTGTGGCTAAAGATACTTTAAAACATGTTTTCTTTTTTAAATTTACCTATTTTGCTACCACTGCTTTTAAATACAGTTAGCTGGTGGTAAATTTCATCATTTAAATCAAGCTAAGATCTCTCCTGTACTTGAGCAGGTCCTTGCCATGGGCAAATAAACTGATTCTTGCTGTACATCCTTAAAAGAAATAAACAGAATATAATCTAAACAATGAGAAGAGGCCTGAAGGGTAAATGATTACATAGTTTTGAACTCTGGCAACGAAATTTATCTTCTGCTTTATAAATACTGAAGAAACTAAGGAACTTAACTTTGTATCATCAAAGTCCTAGGGTGTGCATACGCGTGCATATGTGTGATTCATTATGTAATGAATTTTACATAAATATAAAATAAAATGTGCATATTGTAATGACCAGAGGGAACAGAAGGGAAAAGGAAAAATTTGATAATATTTCCCCAGCATTATTCATTCATTCATTTGTTCATTCATTCAACAAATATGTCTTGAGCACCTGTCTTGGATTCCCAATGAGGGTTTTGAGCAAAGAAATAACATGACTGCATTGGAGAAAAATCACAATGGTAGCTACAATGGAGAGACTGGTTGTTGAAGAATTAAGACTAAGACAGGGAGACCAGTGAGGAGGTTGCTGCAGTAACTTTGGAGAGAAAAAGCTGGCGCCTGGACCGGGGTTGAGGTAAATGAAAGAGAGAACAGGTTCCAGAACTCTTGAAAGAGAAGTGATTGATCATGAGGATTGTTGAGATCTGAGAGCACAGAGAGGGGACAATGACTCTGTTTCTGACTTGGACAACTGGGAGTATAAGGATGCCATTTTATCTGATTTGTAAATGGGAGTAGACACAGGTTTTGGTGAGAGTGGAAGGGAGGAGCAGAGATGAGAAGAGTTTTCAGAGATGTTTGGAAGCTTTTGGATAGTTATATGGGTCTGAAACTTGAAAGAAAGACCTGAGCTGGGCATGTAGATTTAGTATTCATCAGCGCATACACTGAAGAGTTTTCTTTCAATTATGTTGGCCATTTCTTCTAAGTCTACTTCTTTTTTTTTTTTTTAGGCTTTCCCTCTTCTAAGCATCCCTCACATGTATGTTGGTATTTATTGGCTTCTTTAAGAGTTGAATATAGACAGGACTGCTTGAAGGATACCAATCAATGTAAATAAGAAAACAGAGATATAACATAGATGTAACAGGAATAAGAAGAGAAATACGGAACCAAGCAAATGAGGTACCACAGAAGTGAAGGCCAAGGTGTTTCAAGGCAGTAGGATGGGGCCATGGCCAACGGAGGCAGCTATCTGACCATTTTGACTGGTGTGTCTCTGTAGTGGAGGAAGGTGATTCACAAGGCCAGCATAAATTAATAGAAATCTCTCTTAAGATGATTTACACTCCTCTGCCTAGATCTCCTATGTCCCTTCTGATTTTCCCATACTTAGGAAACGTGCTAACAATAAAGGCATGCCAGAATGCAAACAAATTCAATAGGATTTGGTCGCCTTTCATGAAACAGGTTCTTAGCCTACAAAGAGAAGGACTCAACCTTGGTCCACGTTCGAGTGTGTCTACACAGGACACTCCATGCAAGAACCGGCCAGACCCTGCACCTCTTCATTTCAAAGTCCTGTGAGCACATATGACAATTTCTCAGTTAACAGATCCCTCAACTTCTGGAATATTTTCACTCAGTCAACAGATCCCTCAACTTCTGGAATATTTGCATTTCAAGTTGGATGTTTTCTAATAGAATATGTAATCTATACATCAATTTATATTTTATAAATCTTTCTTATTTCACATTAAATATTTGTTGCAAAAATAAAACGTGCTTATTGTAAAATGCCTAATGATATAAAAAGTAAAATAATAAAGTAAAAATAATAGTAAAAAGTAAAACAATAAAAAGTAAAATCATATCTGTGCATCTATCATCCCACTTCTGTGAGTTGCCCACTATTGGTATAACCTTCTAGACCTCTTCTTAAGCAAATATAAATATAAATACAAGCACAATCAGAGCAAATGTGATTATACTATATAGATTGTTCTGTAACATATTCTCAGAATTCACACCTTCTTCCACATCAGTCTATGCTTGTTTGGTGTTTTTGACCATAGGGGGTATATAATTTATTTTCTCCCATGTGGACCCAAGTGGACATTCCACTTAGGTCAAACATTTTAATGTTCCATAAACTTGTGTATCTCCACCACAGAGCCAAGCACTTCTGAGGACAGGATTAGGGTTTTAATGTCTCTTTGGATTTCGAATTTCCAGGATAGCTCTGGGCAAAGAGCAGGTGCTCAGTAACTACATCATGAATGAATGGATGGATGATAACTACCACAGCTCTACATAAATAAACTTTACAAAGGCTTTCTCTAAAACAATAAATTCAACCTTACAAAAGTAATGGCTCTTTTTCAGCAACTTTCTTGCCATAGGAAAAATGGGGCTCAGATGCCCAGGGAGGTAGGAATAACAAATGATCAAATAATTTACACTAAATTAAGTACTTAGTCTCTGCCAAGTGTTTTCAAAGTTTAACACATGTAATATTCACAGCAAAACAATGAGCAAGATTCTATTGTTATTCCTCATTTAACGGAGAGGAAAACTGAGGCACAGAGTGATGGAGTGACTTGCCCAAGGGTCTACAGTGTACAAATTTTAGGCCTGTGCTCCAAGTCTGTCATTCATATATTAAACTGTGTCTCCACACTCCCATGTTCATCGTGGCATTTTTCATAACAGTTAAGTTATAGAAACAACCTAGGTGTCCATTAATGGATGACTGGATAAAGAAAGAAGTATGGTAGATACATATAGACAATGGAATATTATTCGGCCATGAGAAAGAAGGAAATTCTGACATTTGTGATAACACGAATGGACCTTGAGGACATTCTGCTAAATGAAATGTCAGACAAAGATAAATACTATACAATCTTAATTATATGTAGAATGTAAAAAAAAAAAAAAAAGCCAAACTCATAGAAACAGAGTTAAAAAGTGGTCGCCAGGGGTTGGGGCCAGAGGGTGGAATACAGAGGAGTTGGTAAAAGGGTAAAAACTTTCAGCTATAAGATAAATAAGGTCTGAACATCTAATAAATAACATGGTGCCTATGGTTGATAACACTGAAATTTGTTATCACTAAAATTTGCTGAGAGTAGATTTTAAACGTTCTTAAGCAACTCCTGTCCTCCATGAAAAAGATAAGTATGTGAGGTGATGGATGTATTTATTACTTAGATGGGAGGAATCCTTTCACAATGTGTATGTATATCAAATCACCACGATGTACACTTTAAATACCTTCCGCTTTTATTTGTCAATTATATCTCGAGAAAGTTGAAAAAATAAATTTTTAATTCTATTTTCCTAAACATAAATAGACAAATAAACTGCCTCTCTAACGGGAAGAGAAAGCAATGAGTGCAAGCGGGATGTGCTGGGAAGGCTTTCAGGTGAGTGGAGGGTCCCATGCCCCTGAATACTCATCAGCGAGGTCGTTCTGTATACACGCCCAGAGGCTGCAAACTGCTAACCTCGCTTCACCTTTCCCCTCCGTGCTCCTTAAGATTTATAGGCATGTTCATCTATTTCATTTTCATTAATAAATGTCCTCATGGACTGAAGCTTATAATTAAAGCAAAATTTAAAGGTCTGAAAAAATGAAATCGAGTAGTATTTTTATTGTGAACTATTTTAAACAGTCATGGTTGTTATTTCTGTAGCTGAGGTCTAAGGCTCTGACGTAGGCATATATCTTCTTAAAGATATTTTCACATCCTAGAGAGGTGAGCCAAAATTTTAAAAAATTTTATAGGCTTAATGACACCTTATGACGTTGAAGAATCAAAGTAAGGATTTTAATGTGACCCAAATTAAAAGCTATTAAAAACGCATGCAGTCTCAAATCTGAAAGTCAGCAATTGCTTGAGAAAATATCTTTAAGACAAGGTAGACTATATTTGATTTTAAAATATACCTGTCTTAAAAGCCAAATATCATTTTTCAAGGACATCTTAAGACATAGCTGGAAAAGCTCCAAGTGATGTATGGTATATACTCTGTACATATTAAAACCACTATGCATATGAATCTTTTTACCACATCTGTGAAGGAAGAGAATCGATGCCACCAAAATCTCTTTAAAGACTAATGTACCATGAAAACATATTCTCCAAGGTAACTATAATAAGTGTGCAGCTTAAACTTATTTTAACTAGTAAGACAATCCTGATCCTTTGAAAAAAAATATAAATTGTGAGAGAAAAACTGTAACTCGAAAAAGGTACATTACCTACAAGTCTACTAACCAAAATTAACTGGGACTTCAGCTCTTTTTGAGTTCAATGATAATCGATTTTTATACACAGATACACTACAAGAATTTTAGTGTTAATTAAATTTCATTCTAATCCCATTCTTTAAACAGAGAAATACATTCCAAACGAGATGAAGAAAATACCGTACGTGGAATAAAAATAAATTACAGCTTGAGCCTCAGCTCGGCCACTATCACATCCTGTAGCCTGTGGCAATACAGTTATTTCTCTCATTCAAAGTGTTCTCCTCTATGAAATGGTGATATCATCCTTTGCCTTGCCTATTCTTAGAGGTTGCTTTAATGTCACATGAAATGATGAGCCTAAAAGTATTTGTCAACTCTTACTACATGACTGTGCATCAAGTAACCATAACGATCAGAATTTAACTAGAGGACTGAATTGCTCAGAAGTTATAATACGTGCAAAAGTAATACTTGGTGATCTCACTACATTTATATGCTCTGAAAGTTCAGACGTGATCCTATGCTTAGGATGGTATGCTCTTCTAATAGACAGACTGGGTCATCTTTCACCATCTAACTCATTTATTAAAACTTCGAGGCTATTAGTATTAAGTGAATAACACAGGCAGTAACCGAGCCAGTCAAGAGCAGTAATCTACCGTTTCTCTGTCAACCTTCCCTTACTAGTCTCTTATCGTAGGAGATATTAGATCTCATAATCTCATTTCACAGTTGCTACCAACTTTTGAATAACAACTATGTATCAGACAGTGTGCTAATGCTGACAAACTATTTCATTTTAACTCTCAAAATAAACCTTCAAGCTCTTACTGTTTTCCCAATTATATACATGAGGAAACTGGGGCTGAGAAATAAGTGGGCCTCCCCACTACCATAACACCAAGAATCAAACCCAGATCAGCTCGATTCCACATTCTCATTATGTTGTATATGTCACTTTGTCTCTAATCATTTCATTATGCTAAGCACCAGTGACTTTTCTCCTTGTCAGGTTTTTTGTTGTTGTTGTTGTTTTTTTTAACAAAAAGCATCAAAAGATAGACAATGAGGCAAGGATTTGAACAAGTACTTCATGAAAGTAGATATCCAAATGGTTAATAAGTATATGAGAAGATTCCTGTTTCATAAGTCATCAGAAAAACACCATGTAAAACCATCATGGGGTACTTGTCCACATTCGCCAGACTGGCTAAAATGTAAGCTTACACCAAGTTTTGATCAGTCTAAATCGATCGAACCACTTTGGAAAGCTGTGTATCAGTACTGACTTAAGCTGAATATATATGGATACACACACATATATACACACACACACCACGACTTGGCAATTTCATCTTTAGATTTATATCCAACAAAAACACATGAACATTCACAAAATGTCACAAATGTTCACAGCAGCACAACAAATAAGAGTCCCAAACTGGAAACCACCCAAATACCTACTGACAGCAGTACAGATCGTTAAATTATGAGACGGTCACGTAATGGAATACTATACAACCATGAGGAGGAGCAAGCTACTCTATTACAACCACGTGCAAACACACGGATTAGTCTCACAGATATCATGGTGAGCCACAGAAGCCAGACAGAAAAAGAGCACGTGTTGTATGAGTTCATTTGTAAACATTTGGAAATAGGAAAAACTAATGCATGCTGTTAGAAGTCAGATTAGTGGGTACCCTAGAGGAGGGGAGAGGTGACTGGGGAGTGGACGGAAGGACAAGGGAGCTGACATCCTTTGGTTTCTTGATTTGATGTGGGTTACACAGGCCCATTCTCTTTTGGAACTTCCATCAAGCTTAACACTTATGATTTCTGTACTTTTCTGCACATATGTGATATGTCAATAAAAAGTTTACCATAACAAGTTAGGATCGATCTCTGCACCCCCATGCACACAAACATCAATATTTAAAAGTGGTTTACCAGAGATGCACACAGAGCTTACTAAACATATATCCTGTTAAGTTTATTTATTTGGCTGACAGATTTCCACATCATTTAATAAAATAAAAACAGCAAGACAGTTTAAATAAAAATAGGATTTTTTTTTTCCTGAGATATGAAGCTGGGTTCTCAAAGAATGACTGTTAGGTATAAATGGCATAATGAAGACTAGATTGTGAATTCAAATAATATCAAAAAGAGAGAGGCTTATGCATTGTGTCTTATAGAGAAAGCAAGGGGTCACAGCCAACAGGGTGTTCACAGAATAAGTTTTGAATATGAAAGCCACATTACACAAGCCAGGGGAGGGAGCCTAACAGAGGTGGCAGCTGTGGAAGGTAAAAACCTAGATATGCAGCATTCTGGCATATGTATATAACTTTATTCCAAACCCACATACCTTTCATGTTCTTTCTAAGAGACAACGTTACAGTGGGAGGAATCCTTAAGAAAGCTGTCAGACTAAAAAAAAAAGGTGTAAGAACTAGTGGAGGATTGAGATACACACATACGCATCAACTGATTTCTATATTATACCATATATATATATATATTTTACATATATATACTTTCAATTCCCAAACTTAAGTTGGCACTTAGTACTGGCATGATCTAAGTCATCACTCCCTTAAAACTGACGACAGACTCGAGAAAGGACACCAGGACAGTCTATTCAGTGGACATGACCCCAGTCCTGATACTCCACGTGGCTTTGGGCTGCCCTCTGCTCTGCTCGCCACCTGGCTATTTGATGAGCAGCTTCGAGGCTCCATGTGTTGTCTGCTCCACGGGCTAATTAGCGGTCACATTGCCAGATATACACAGAGTGGGTTCTTTTTCTCCAAGAAATGAAATATATGTCAGATTCAGTGCCCCTGTAGCTTTGGGTTGTCTCTCGATCAAGAAAATTGCGATCCATATATTAAACTACTGAAGAGCAGAGGCTAAAACAACAGCAGGTGGGTTACAGGTTGGAAGTCGCAAGATAAATGTTCTAAAATAAATGAAAATTTATTTCTAGTGACCAAGATGTATGAATCTCCTTTATATTTAAAATATAGTTGAGCTATGTGTTTTGTGGTCCCATAATCAAAATAACGGGGTAAAAAAGTTTGAGAATTAGCAGATGAACCGAACCTTCTAACCTTTCAGGCAAGATTCCAGAAAATATAGATTATGCTCTCTCTCCTATTTATTTACATGTTCAATGTCAGAAAAAGGACAAAAATAAGTAGGGCAAAAATTATTGCTTTGTTTGAGGCCTTATTTCATAATTCCTCTATTCAATAGGCTAGACAACCATAGATTTCTTCAAATTCATTATATAAGAGTAAACAGAAATTTATAAAGCCATAATATTTTTAGTCTTCATTGTATTATAAAAAATATGGTTTTAAATTTCAAATTTTTATTTTTAAGATTTTTCTTTTTGTAGCTAATTTTATACTTGAAAAACTTTGTAACACTCATTCTCAAATCCTATTAAAAAGCAACTGTTTTTTTTTTTCTGTTGGGAAAAAAATAAACATCTCTCCACGCAGATGTCATCTTTAAAAATCTTTGCTGGCTGCCTCACTATAGCACATTTACTCCTTACATGTCAACTGTTGCTTTCGAAAGACAAATGGCCCCAGATATATAACGATTAACCACAACCTTTAATTAAAGGGGCTTTTAATGATTTTACTTATTGAATAAAATTGGATATGATCTTTAAGATTTGATAGGGCTATAGTTATCCCTTCCTCAGCCTCGCACTGCTAGTCCAACTTTTTCATTTCGATCCTATCAGATTTTGACCTTGTTTGTCCTGGAAATGTCACATATCTCCTCGGATAGCCTGTCTTCCAAGGTCATAGATTTCTTTACACTGTACGCTTAAGTATCGATTAGCTCTTTGTAGGTTTTTCTATTTGTTTCGTGGCCAGCACTCTCCGACCGGTGTTAAACAATTCAGCACTGCAGTTTGGTCAGCCTGCATAAGCCTCATTTCCTGTCACATCACTCTCTGAAAATAAGGTGGCCGCATGCAAAGGGAGTATGGAAATAAAGCAAGCGCTTCCTCGGAGCTTGTCAGAGAGCGTACTGCACAGCATATTTCAATTAGCATCCAATCGTTTTAAGTAGTGATACTTCAATGTTTGTGTAAGCCTGCCTTATAAAATTTAATACTCAGACAGCCATCTTGCAAAACACAGCAGGTCCACGAAATAAGGGCTATTTCAGTGAAAATAATCACAGAATGACAGAGCTGCTGTAAATGCTGGCATTAATGCAACAGCTGTGTCATCCATCAAATGATTATCCTCGACTCTTTCTGAAGCTGTTCAAAATAGGATTTAATGGTAGTCTCTGTGGCTTTTAATTTGCCAAACTCCGTAGCATCTCTCTCTAAAAGTGATTTTTTTTTTCATGCCATAATTCAAATATGAAAACAGGACCACTCCAGGTAAAAGAGAACATCAAGTGGTTTGCACTGATACAGAGCTCTGAGACAATGGACTTCCCAAACAATCCCTGTACAAGTTATTGCCAACCTGATCAAAGTAACACAGCACTAAAGATAAAGGAAAACATCTCTGGAAAAAATCTCAGAATTTCATATACCTCAGGTGCCTTGAAAACTCATTGTACAAATGATCGATTCTCTGGCCAATCCTCAGCGCTGGGATTTAAAAAACATCTGAAAAAGGCAACATGCACCAGACAGACACTAACAGTATTTTCAGCCCCCAGCTGCAATTCTACAGCCATAGAAACTTACATAGGACACCCGTACTCGCCGCCGGTGCACCAGCCCACAGCACTGCATGAAGAGGGGTGTCGCAGTCAGCGTGTGGCTTCACCGAGCTGCACTGTGCCTTGTCTTCTCATCAGAGCCACTGTCCATTTCTTCCCACCTTCAACTCCCAGGTAAGAGGCATGGGCAAATCAACACTTAGCTTCTGCCTCCTAGGTAGTCTCTAAAAACACCACCGTTCCTGCAGGCATGCCCAAACTTTCTTTTCCCTGTTTTTCTTTTTCAAGTAATTTGATATCTTCTTCAGAGAGTTGTCTATGGACCAGCAATCTGCCACAAGTATCATTCATTTCCCTGCAGTAACTATTGCTAACACCACATGGTTACGACTGGCCAGATCATTAGAGTTTCTTGGCAACGTTTTTACAGTAGCCATTCTCAGCTCAGGAGATTTTCGAACCTCAGAGAGTCTTGCATTTCACAAGGCTGCAGTTTCCTGCTCTGTGCAAGAGCAGGCCTACTCCTGATGCTGTTTATGTTACTGCTTCTGAGAACGCTGCTGCTCCCGCTGCTGTTCTGCCATCATTGCCTCCCTCCCGATGCACAGACTGGCAGCAGCAGCAGCATCCTTGCATCGATGTTCCCTCTGTCACACTTTGGGCATATCTGATCGGCGATTTCTCCCTCCTCCCTTTACCCTGAAAAATGATGGAGTCTAGACTTTAATTCACTCTAGATTCCTAGGACTACAGAACCACCCTCCAAACTGTCAGATGCTTTGTCTTGCAGTACGTGTTTCACATGAATTGTAGAAAGGACTGCTGGAGTGGCCTCGGGACCCGACTCTCTCAATCACTGCTGCTAACACAGTTGTGAGTTCTGGCTTTTGCTCACTGCCAAATATTCGTTTCCTACATTAAAGCACATTAAATAAACATAACTCCGGCAGGCAAATCTGATCAGAGTCAGAGCTAATTAACTAATTAGGTAATATATCACCTATGATTTAGATACAAGAAACTAAATAAGGTTGCCTTCCAAGCACGAGATCTTACAAATGAATAGTCTTTGTAACCTATAATTTATATCCTTCTCTAAAGACACAGTTTGCAGAGATTGAGCTGATCATAACATTCTTCCTAAAGGGTTTTGTACATGTCACACCTGAAAAGATGAATTATTAAGCCATTTGGGGAGAAAACTATTAATTTGTATGATATCAACCATTCTAATAAGCAACGATTCATATAGACTTACATCTGACCCAATGTCCAAGTCACTCCTTAGGCCCACAGAAAGTGTAAGCTTATCGACGCTACCATTTCTTTAAACTCCATGATTTAAAGTAACAACTCTATATTATTGTCTAAGAGGCTATTAAAGCTGAAAAAGGAAAGCTCCTGCCTTAGTTCAATGTTCTTACTTATTTGACTAATAAAGTAGCTGAGGCCCTAGATGATAAAGTGTTTTGTCTATATGTAACATAAGCAACCATATTACTAACAACTAGTAATTTATATAATTTAAATAGGCGGTGAATTTCCTATGGCTTTATCACATTACTAATTAATCTTCTATGTATTTGAAGGTCCAAAAGGCAAACATAGATAGATGATATGTGGACAATAAGGTTACATTTGTGATTATATCACAAACCTAAGGTAAAAAAAAATACCTGAATCACATTGCAAATTGCCTTTTGAAGGAAGTCCTAGAAAAATACTCAACATTTTCTGGACCGTGCAAGACATATTTTTAGTAGGTAGGATTTCAATTTGGTTTTTAAAAGAAATTTTAGTGAGAAATACAGTAAATAATATGAGAACATAAAATTTGAATTCGACTTTTTCTTAAGGACCCTTCATTGATATCAACCAGGACATATTTACTAGAATAACTGAATTTAAAAATAAAATAAAATAAAAATTAACTCAAAGTTAGAATACAGTGAACACACTGGAGAACACGATTGCTTCTATGATTCCGAATATGGTTTGTAATTCACTGAACTTATCGACCTTCTGTCTGCTCAGCACAGTGCTAGGTGCTGGGGACGGGAAATGAATGAATATGGGCCACATGCGTCTCGAGGCATTTATAACAAAGCAGAGGAAAAGACCACAGTGTTTAAGTGCTATGAGACCACCGCTGATGCAACTCTTAACCTATGCCTGGACAGGACGCTAAAAGCTTCCCAAAGGTGGGAAGTCTTGGGCTGGCCTTAACGGAGTGGGTAGAACTGCATCGAGTGGGAAATGGGGGCAGGGGGTCTCCCAGGCAATCATGTAGCACACACAAAATCTCATATGCAGATTATACATGGAATATATACAGAATAAATTCTGCTTATAGAGACCGTACTAGGAGAATGTGCATAGATTAAATATTTATCATATGTTGAGAGGACAGGGATATACCCAAAGTCCCTCGAACTAAACTGAGTTCTCCCCCAAATCCAGTCCTTATTTATCTCTGTGTCCACAGCAGCTAGTACAGTAACATACACATAGTAGGTATGACAAAGATTCACAGTTGTCCCCTCATTAGCCATTTTTTACTTCCCCTACAGGAGCAGAAATGGACATGCAACTGCTGGGCACACAGCCGAGCCTCCCTTGCAGCTTGGTACGGCCATGTGACCCTATTCTCTTCAACGAAATTGGAGCAGAAATGATATGTGCCAACATCTCAGTCACGTGTCCCTCTCCTTCCCTCTCTCCCTTCCCTGCTGGCCTGACTGTAGATGCACTGCTTCGAGCTGGAACCGCCAATTAAGTCAAAGGAAGCCGTACGCTCGGGAGAACAGAGCAACAGGCAGAAGGAGTCTGACTCCCCAGGCCTGTGGAGCTGCCAGAGTCGGCCCTGTGCTGCTTACATGAGGATTGTAATGTGAAAGAGACAAACTCCTTACTGTCTGCTCTTTTACTTTGCCCTCAGTATAGAAGCCAAACCTGTATTTTTAAAAGTACCTTAAAGCGTTTGTGGAATGAATGATTAATTCATAGAATAGAAGATGGGGCAGGAGGTGAGGGTATGGGAGAGAGAACAAGGGAAGAGAGTTTAGGGTCAGGGGCACGGGCTGGGACTAGACTGTGAAGTACCCTGAAAACCATAGCAAAGATTTCATCTTGTAGGATGTACAGAATTATCAGAGCCATTAAATATGAAACTATCTGTTGTTTTATTAAGGTAGAGGGGAAAAAAATCTCAAGACTATTTGGTCTAAAAAAAAAAAAAAAGTCAATAGTTCTATATCCGTGAGAAATCTGAAGCTTTTGAACTTTCGTAGTTGGCAGCAATAACTGTCTACTACAAAATCAAATCAAATCAATAAAACTAGCTGTTTGGTTCATGCAGCTAAATCACAAACCTAATGAATTGTTAAGTTCACTATTTTGTTGTAATGTGAGATATATTAAAACTAAACTATTAAAAAGTGACAACGAGATGTAGGACGACAAAGTAGCAGATTCAATATAATTGTAGATAAATGTCTAAGAGGTCAATGCTGAGAATTGTTAAAGTCTAAGAGATTTCGGAGCAGTCTCTATAAAGCATGAGAATTAATGTTGATTTACTGCTCCCTTTCTACATCACAGTTGGTTGGGAGAGATAAAGTACATAACGGCTGTTAAGCACTGGATGAAGTACTACTTTTTTTTAATTAATGTTTTTAATTAAAGAAATTATTTAAATTTTTTTCCCTTACCTACCTCCCCATTTCCACCCCACCCACCTTCTGGTAACTACTAGTCTATAGTCCATGTCCATGAGTCTCTGTTTGTTTGTCCCGCTCATTTGTTGCCTTTAGGTTTATATCCCTCCCACATATAAATGATTTCATGTGATTTTCAACTTTTTCTGTCTGGCTTATTTCGCTTAGCAGGATTATCTCGAGGTCCATCCATGTTGTCGCAAATGGCAGTATTTCATCTCTTCTTACGGCTGAGTAATATTCCACCGTATATATGTCCCGCAGCTTCTTTAGCCAATCATCTATCGTAGGACACTCTGGTTGCTTCCATGTCCTGGCCACTGTGAATAATGCTGTTATGAACCTCAGTGTGCAAATATCTTTTTGAAGTGCTAATTTTGAGAAGAAAACTCTGATAACAAAGAATAAGACCAGATCTAGAGAAGCCTTCTGTAGCAGAACCAAAGGTTTCTTGTCAGGGCCAACTCTGTTTGAGCGCTTATGTCTCAAGCACTCAAGGGCCTCATGGCTATTTCTCTGGCTCTGGTTTCAGGAAACAAGTGTCCCTCCCTCGTGGATACGCCAGTCCACAGACTCAGGGCATTCTTCCTTCAAAGCATGTTATTACAACAGTGACCTTTCAAAGCCTAGTATTAAGTGCACCAAACCTTCGCCACTAACTTCAGCAAAAACAAACCAAAAAAGGACCAAACGTCTGTATTTATCCATTCAGTCAATAATATCCATGGAGTGCTTCCCACCACGTGTGTGTGTCTGCCAGGCCCCAGGGATGGAAGGATAAGTAAAATAACCACGGTCCTCAACTGAAGGGGGTTAAAATCCATGGGGAAAAGACGAATCGAATCAAATCATCACACAAACATGCAACTATGAATCGGTAATTTCTTTGAAAGAAAGTACAGATTACTATGAAACTACATAGCAAACAGACATCTTCTAGAATTAGAGGGGTCAGGAAAGGCTTTCCTGCAGAAGCGCTATTGAGCTAAGGCCTAAAGGGTGGGAAGACCTTAAGCAAACATAGGGGAGAAGAGGCAGGGAGCGGGAACATAGCAGCCATTCCAGATGGAAAGAACGTTATTTACGAAGGCCTTTGTGGCAGAAGGGACGATGCTGTGTTTAAACAGCTGGAGGATAAAGGCAGAGGGAGAGTGGGACGAGATGAGGACGGAAAGGCAGGTGACAGCCAGCCAGACTGGAAGGAGCCCATTGTGGATTTTTAGCTTTATACTCAGAGCAGCGGGATTCCATTCACACAGCTGAGAGGCATGACCAAATTTGTATCTAGAGCTACCGAGTGTCATTCATTCAAAGCAAACTTTGGTCGTGGAGCTGAAGCTAGACAGGAAGATGGCCAGAGAGGAAGTAGGGGGACCAGCGAAGAAGCTGTTGTAATTATCCAAGTAAAAGATGACCGTATCTTGTACTAAGGTGGTGGAAGTAGAAGGTAAGAGAAGTGGATGAATTGGTGAGATATTTAGGAAATAAAAATAGATAAGTGCAAGTACAGAAAACAGAAAAAGAAACCCAACGTAAAAGACATAATTTCCTAAATGCTCTTCGTTCTGGATGTTCCCATCCGTCAGTGGAGTCCGGTCTCATGTAGCACAATCCACGATGAATCTTAATTTTCACAGTAGTTCCAGTTTGCTTCTCTTCCTGCTCAGTCTTCATTTTTCTCCTTAGAATCTTGAACATAATTTCTATCTGGCCCCTTTTACCTACTGTCAAACTCTATTTCTTTAGCCACCAAAACACTGCTCTATTTTGTTCCAGCTTCTACAGGTTAAAAACCTCTCTTTTTCCATCTTGTATCTCTCACCAAGGTGTCTGCATTCTCTTTTTTTTTTTTTTTCAGACACAACTAGGCATTTCGCCATGTATACACACAGATCACAGCAGAAATAAAATAACTACATGCAGTGTCATGGGGAGGGAAGTCATACTTTCAAAATGAGTAATAATCATGAAATGTGTACTAGAATTAAATGATGAGTTTAAAACATATTTTGAGCTATAGAGTAAGATCACACATGCCACATTCAAAATGGAAAGAAAACTATGAAACCCTAATAAATTCCAGGTCTCTTACAGGCCAGTCATATTGAAAAAAATGCAACCCAACTACAAGAAGTAATTGAAAATCAAACCCATGTTTGATTGCAGGTTCACAGAACACAAGGGAGAATCCTATAACCCACTGAAACTCTAAGCAAAAGGCCCTTCTTCCCTCCCCATTCTCTCCTACCCTACAGCTACCGGTGACCAGCCCTCACCTTCCAACACAAAAACATCAAAAAACCCCTCTGTCAAGCACTCAGCTTCTGGAATCACTCTCCCTAAACCTACATCCCCCAGTTGGTAGCTTTGCTTAATTTCTGCACTTTTTTTTTAATCTTCTATTTCCTCATTTCACCCAATACTCAGATTTTGAACATGGAGGGCCAGAAAATAAAACTCTTCCTCTTTTATTGTATGTCCCCCCCTCCGCCCCCCGCGCTGCATCCTCCACCTCCCCAAACCTTAGGTTTTATATTACAGTGGGATTGGCAATGAGAGGACATTATTAGGTGCTGACAGAAGAATACTGAATAAGTAAAGGCAAAATGCTCTTTATCATAGGAGGTGGAGGATAAGGAAGGAGAGTGAACGGCCAAGAACATTCACGGTTACACTATTTTTTTTCACGCCACCCTAGTCTTTCAGAGGCTACATCTGATCAGTTCATTATCGCTATAAGGAAATGCAACATGTGTATACATGAATGAAAACACTGACCCCTGGGTGAGAAAAGGCAAGGCACACTGTTCGTCGCGTGACATTTCACTAACAAATCTATGACGATAACAGGATAAAATACTTCACAGTGGCTATGTCAATTTCCTGTTTGTTGGGAAAGACCGAGAAAGGGAAAACACACATTTTTATCTCAAGTCGCCATGAAACGTTCCCCATAGATTTTAGAATTCCATGACATACGTATAAACCACATATATATTTTCTATTAAAATTCTTGCCATAAAGATTGCCATCGGGATCAATCCCACCACTATCTGAGTAACCCTGGTATGTAATTCATTTGCGAAATTGACAATTGGCCTCCTTTTTAAAATTCGTGGGCTCAAGTCGAAAGGTAAAGAATGACAGCTAACCTGCACTAACAGTTCATACAGACTACCCTTCAATTTTCCTGAGACCCCTATGAAGTAAGTACTGCTTTTATCTTCATTTTATAAATAAAGATATCGGGCACAAAGAAGTTAAGAAAATTGCCCAGGGAAGTGGCTGAGCCAGTTTTTCTACCCAGGAGTTGACTTCCGGGTCCGTGGTCTTCCTTTGCTTTCTATGAAAGGTAAAAATTATTTTTATAAGTTGACCCTGGGGTACACAATGGTTAGTTGATTAACGAATCCAATCGTACAACAGTCACTTGGTCCATCCTGAGCCACAGTCAGTCTGTCTTCCAGGGGTTCTCCTATCGGGTCCCAAATCACCCTTACCTTTATACAAAACATTCTCACCATTGAACTTCCTTTCTCTTTCTTGCAAAGTCTGAAATTCTCCTAATCAGAAAATCCATTTTACATAACAAGTATCTTCTTAGAAAAACTGAACATCTCTTACTTATAGAAGCTATAAGTCACTTGCACAAGTTAAATTATTTAAAACCTTATTTTATCTATATTTATCTATCTATTCCTCTCATCTTGTTTCAGAAGTAATTTAAGGCAATTTATAAGAATAAATTTTAAAATTTTAAATAGCATGAAATAAAAAAAGATATCAAAAGAAAAAAAGTAAAGATGGGGTCATAAAATGGAGGCAGAAATGAGGATTGAAACACATCCCTAATAACTGATGCACTTCCTACAAATGAGCCATAGATTTGGCGCTAAGCTTTCTAGCAGCCAACTCAAAAAGGGAAACTCGGCCACTTATATAATTTACTGTCCACAAGCTTAAAATAAACCCAATGCTGAGAAGAACGAACACCAGACACTGAATTCTCCTAGAGGTTCCCACAAAAAGGAACATTGTGTAAAGTGATGAACACTCCTGCCGAAATGACATTCTTACAGTAAATGCCACAATGGTTTTTCAAGAGCAGCTTCTGAGACTGACCTTCCTGGAAGCTGAGTTTCACACCACAGCGGCATTCAGTAAAACAATCCGGGGGGAGTGAGTGAAGGGAGAACTGCCGAGACAAGACACCCAGTTCCTTAAAGGTTTGGCTTGACCCACAAGTAATAAAAGCAACAACGATCACGAAAAGAGCCAGCGTTTACTGATGCAGGCACTGAGGAAGCACTTTTCCTTTAATCTTCATACCAGCTACTAAGACGGTACTGTGATTCTTTATCCCTGGGTTACAAACAAGGAAACAGACTCAAGAGTTTAGCAACTCGGCCAAGTCAGAAATAGGATTTGAACCCAGATCTCTTGAACTCTAAAGCTCTTATTCCCAAACACTAGGCCTCTAGAGTTCTGTTGTTGTTGTTTTTAATGTTTATTTTACCAAAATGAAATGTTTATTTTCCAAGAACATGCAATTTAACAAAACTGGCTTCATAAGAGTTGACATTAATTAGTATGGAAAAAAAAATAGAGAAAACGTGCTAAAAATGCATCTGTTGAATATGGTTTCAGAAGATAATCCTCCTAAATATTTGAAGAACTGCTGGTCAGGTGCTGTCTAATATGGTCCAGGGCTCCAGCGTTTTAGACAGTGATAGACTCTGTGTCCTTCAAACAAATACACTGAATACTGTTTCTAATCGATGAGCATCTTATAAATATTAAATTACAATGACCTTAAGACCGATTTTATGCGGCTAGTTCAACAGAGATTTATCTGATTTACCAATAATCAAGCTGGAAATACAATGGAAGATAAGAACACTTAAGGCCAACCCGCCTTGGTTTTACACTTGTTAAAACAAATGGCTTTTCTTCCAAATACTTAATTACCATGGAGAAATTGCAGAGAATGGGAAGAAGAGGAGGTAGGTAGTAGCTTCAGTGAATGGACACTTTGGGAATAAGAATACGGCTGGGAGGGAGTTGGACCTTAAGTCTTTATGGTATTGGGTCTTTGGATGAGAGCTTAAAATAGCAAAGATGGGAAACAGAAACAGAGGAAGCCAAAATAAATGCTGTGTAGTTCAAAAACAATTTGATTCTACATTAAAGTTCCCACGTGGGTCATGACTATCTGGATATTTTAAATCTTAAATCTTTAGTTTGTCTAAGAGTAAAAGACTATTTCATCATCATTGCTAAAGAACTCTCCACGTTTAGAATGGACAAAAAAATATATATATATGAGATAAAACTGAAGGTGAGCAGACTGGCCTGAGGGACTAGTTAGAAAAGATGTGTTAAAGTAGTCAAACACGAATTGCCTTGTGGCATGTTATTAAACTGTCCAAGCTTCACATTTCTTTAAGACTGTTTCTGGAAGCTCAGACATGAAGAGGAGGTGAAAAGGACAGCAAAGTGTTTATATGTATGCATTTTAGGAGAAATAGAACTATATCAAAAATTACTAAATCCACATTAGAATAGATGCTTGAAATCACTTAGTAAATCGTCTAAAAAAGAGACTACTGTATTAAGTATTGATATCACTTTGTTTTCATTTTACATTTTATATTGCATAATGTGCTTTTGTAGTTTATCTTATCTGCAGAGGAAAGCATGTATTATTCTTTTTTTCTTCTTGATTGGAAGTTGAGTGTTTTCAGATTAATTAATTTAGATGATGAAAGAATTGCTTTAATAGGCTCCATTTAATTCTTGAAGATTACTGGCTATCTCCTGTGTATGGGGCACTCTGGTGGATGTCAGCCAACAAGAAATGAAAACTGCCCTGGGTGGGGAGATTGAGGAAGGTAGCAAAGACCTTGTATATAAACACTTGAGAAAGACTTTATACTTCATATACTTCCACAATTTCCATTTAAAGACAAAGGAAGAAAATATCATTTAGAGCCAAATTTTGTATAGATTCTGTTAAGAATCTATTGAGACTTCCATGAAAATATTCTCCCACATTCCAAACTTTCTGTTTTCTACTAATCTCAAATCTGAGAACAAACTGATATTTTTACTCTTCCTGGATCTTTTTCAAAATATGCTGTTAGTATCATGCTTAATAGGGTTTCAATATTGGTTGTTTGGTTAAATAAATAGATGAATAAATACCCTTCAATATTCCTTGAAGTCGCAAACACCAGGCCAAAGTCTAGACATTAAGAATAATATACAAAACAAATTTAGTGAGATAAATATCCCATTTAAGAAAATAAATACAAAAAAAAATCAAAGAAGAGAAAGAATGGTGTTTTATTAAAAAACAGAGAATAGGCAAAAATGAATGGGTAATAGAGAATATTTAAAAAGCCTAAAATTTAACATGTTAGTACATAAAAAGTATAGGAAAAACTATATCCATTAAGACAATTGGTTAGACATCTGTCTAATGCTGAATTACCTAACCAAGTAAAAAATATTAAAAACCTGGAGATAGATTAGGGAAGAAATGCAAAACTGATGTTGAAGGCCTTGGGGAAAGACTAAATTGAGGTCGCTGACCTAAGCTAAGACTTAGCTGCTTAAATTTTTCATTCATTCAACAAATATTTCTTGAGTGCCTTCTATGTATCAGGCCTAGTTTTAGACACTGAAGACACAACAGTGAACAATTCAGAATCTCTACATCATGGAACTAGGCAGACAATGGAAACAAAAGCACATATTAAATTTTAATTATTAAATTATCATTATTAGTTCATATTAAATAATTAATATTTAAAAGTGTCCACATGTGCGTTTTCTGCATGGGGCAAAGGGGATTAAGAATGACAGACAGGAAGGGGTGTTTCTATTTTACATAAGTTGGTCAGGGAAAGCCTTTCAGAAAGATGATCTTTGAATAGAATAAAGTGAGGAAGTGAAATAAGTGACTCTCTGGGGAAATAAAAATCCAGGCAAATGCTCTGAGAGGGAACATACCTGGCCCATGGGAATAGCAGGAAGAAGGTGCCTGTGGCTGGAACTGGTGAGTGGCCAGTGGTTTCATCATTTAGGGTTTTTAGGTCACCGTAAGGACTGGATTTTATTCCAGTTGTAAAGAAAAGCCAGCCCTTGGGGGGCTTTAAAAAGAACACATGATTTGATTTACATCTTCAAAGTGGCATTCTGTCTGCTAGAGAGACCACGAGAAACTAAGATGGATGCAGAGAGATCATTTCTGAGACTACTGCAATAGCTCAGGTGAGAGAAACTAGGCCTGATACTAAGGCATCAGAAGGAGGAAATCTTGAGAAGCAGTAGGATTCTGGATATATTTTAAAGTCAGAGGTGACAGAATTGACCTATAGATGGAGGTGGTGTTGGAAAGAGAGAAAGTCAGGAATGATCCCAGTTTGGGCAGGGGACAGACGAGGGCTGAACAACTTTGTGAATTATAGTTCCACTTACTGAAGAGGTACACTTAAGGAGGAGTCAGCTTAGAGGAGAGAACAAAAAAATACTTTTTTTGGGGGGGTATTAATTTTGAGAGTAGGATACTAACATGGAGATGTGAAGAAGGCATTTTAGTATGTGATTTCAGCATATAGTCTTTAAACCATGAGCTTCAGTGAAATTCCCTGGAGAAATATGGACAGAGAAGAGTTTTGGAAACTGATTCCTGGGCATCTCACCATTTGGAGGGAGGGAGAAAACTAGGAGAGTGTGATATCCCGCAGGAAGAGGAAGTGATTTGCTCTTTCCAACGCCAGCATGAGGTCAAGTCCGATGTGCCCAGAGAACTGGTCATCAGATCTGGTCAGGTGGAGGCCACTGATACATGTGACTACAGTAGATTCCATGGAGGGACTAGGTCCAAAGTCTGATTAAAATAAGTTTGGTCCAATGAGGGAGGGAAACTTGATACAAAGAGTAGAGAGTTTTTCCAAGATTTTGTCTAGCAAGAGGAGGAGAAAAAATAAAGCCACAATAAGGTGTGAGAATAAGGCATTTTCCTTGAACAGAAGGTATTACAGGAAAGAGTGTCTTGGAGGTGGGGGAGGGGATGGATGATGCTTTAAAAGACACTATGGATAATTGTAGGAGCAAAGTCCTTGGTTGGGTCAAAGGGAATGGAGCCCCATGTACAAGTGAAGTGGTTGCGATGGACTCTCAGGCAGTTCGCCCACTCTGACAGGAAGGAGGGCAGAAGATATGGGTAGCTTTAACAGTCATTGTAGCAGTAGGAAGGTCTTTTTGAAGAGTTGCTATGTTCTCAGATGGAATTAGAAGAAAGGTTATTAACTGAGGAAGAGACGAAGGGAGAACGTGTCTGGGAGTTGAGGACAAGGGAGAAGGCATGCAAGAGTCATCGCAGGATGATCGAGCGGAATGACCAGAGAAATAGGATGCATAGGCAGTACTGAGGGCAGGTTGACCTTTGTGGTCATGAACTGAAAGAAAAACAGTTCCCATAGTTGGTGGTATTTTCCCACACCACGTTCATCTTTTCAAGTTCAAGGGCAGAGTCGATGATTGATTTAGTCTGACTTGGGATTTCCAAGGAATACTGGACAGAGGCAAAGAGAAGCAGAGAGCTGAGAACGTATTCATGGATATCGCGACCTGAACAGAGTGAGGAGGGAAGTAAGGACAAAGGGGAAGGGGAGTGACAGACCATGAAAAGGTGTTGGTGACAAAGATATAAAATTAAACAGCAACCATCAAGAAGTTTTGGAGATCAATTTCAGATATGTCAAATGAGGTCACGGACATTTTTTTTCTAACATGTCTTCAAAAGAAGTTCATCTTCTCATAATATTGTACTAATGGCAGGGCAACATGGAGGCAAAGGAATGGATGAGATCATCTCCATTTTTCTTGTCCTGTCTGATTTAATTCGTTCAGAACACTACAAGAATGATAGATGCCACAGAAAAACAATCTTCTCAAATTTAAGATCAGTAAGACAAGAACTTTGGGGAGAGTCATCTTGTTAGAGATAAAGTACTTTAAAAAAAAGTGTATTTGCCCATTTTTTTTTTAATTATCAGACCACAGAAGTATTTTATTTTTCTGATTTAAGAAGCAGACAGTTCCAAAGGTAAAATAATTGAACCATAAATTTTCTTTTTTGAAAGATCCAACTCATTATGGTTGATATAAACATTTTTTTTTCTCCCTTCTAAAAAACAGTTCATTTGGGTCTCACCATCATCTTAATTGGCTCTGGAGAAGCAAAGCTTTTCTAATAAATTGCTAAGCTTAAGCATATACATTTGAATATCATTTATCTCATTTAGTAAATTTATTTCAGAAAGTACCAAGAGATATAGCCTAAATCTTAGCATAGCTTTTCTAAAGATGTGATGGAAAAAATATAATCATTTGATATTTGGAATCCCTGACAATCTTCCTATATCCAACACCTCATGTCCCAAATTAGGCAATTCTAAGGAAAACTATAACATTTACTTTTCTGCTCCTTGGTTCTTTTCGGCTTAGTATGGGCCGGGGAGAGGGGAAGCAAAATTAGGCTTGAATGTTCCTTTATTGGAAGTTGGTGTTGGAAAAGAGGATATAGGAAGTCGAAGAGATTTAGGGGTCAATCAAGGAAAAAGATATGCCCTTGAGGTGGCAATGACATACTAGGTCACTGACGTATTTGCATGGGGGTGGGGGATATACACTACAGTAGGCGTTTGTCAGGAGGCTATGGCACACAGAGGTAGTTACTCAGAAGAAGAGGAGGACAAAGGGGAGAGGGGAATGGAAGAGGGACGTCAGTGATGTCTCCCACAGCTAGGAGGAGAACCCCCTCCAAGTAAGATCTCGAAGGGGCCTTAGCAGCTTGGGGCCTTGGAACCACAAGGCTGGATCTTATCTACAGCCAGCAGATGTGGGGTAAGATTTCATGGCTATGCAAAGCAGGCAGGCTCTAAGGGCTACAAAAATCTGCTTGTTTGGGCTCTGTTTAAAACAATCGGATGTTTAAAATTTTAACTTTGGCACCAGTCAGCTTTTGAGCTAACACATTTCAGCCCTCGGTGAAGAAATAAACAATCTAGGAGCCAATACACAGAGGGCAACTTTGGCTCATTTATGTAACAGAGGAAGTAGGGAAAATATTGCAAAAAAAAAAAAATTTTTTTTTAAAGAAATAAAGAGGAGCCTATTGGTTCCCCTTTTAAATGTCTGATATTCCCTAAGATTCTAATAATTATAATAATAGTTTAACATTTATGCTGTGATTACTATGTGCTAAACGCTTCATATTTCTTCTTTTAATTTTCACACCAATCCCTTAAGTTAATCTTTTTGTACCCATTTACTGCACTGGACAATTGAGCCCAGAGAGGTTGCTTCACTGGCTTAAGCTCACACAGCTAGAGGAAGTGGTGCCAGGCTTCGATGCTAGGGGGTCTGAATGGAGAGATGGTGTGATTAACCACTAGAGCATCCAGCCTTTCATCTAAGGCTTTTCCCTTAGGGACCCAGGGAAGCACAGCAGTTTCTGACCTAGAGCTGTTCTTTGGATTCTCAGAATGAAACACCCCACAGAGGATCCTTCCTGAACATTCCTCCTAGTGCCACAGTGAATGCTCCCTCTGCACATCTCCCCCACCCCCCGCCCCCCAGCACTGACCCAACGATGCCCGTGGATAGCTTCCCACTCCCGATTCATATGATATCTATGCAAATTTGAGAGCACAGTCAGAATAAGAATGAAAATTCTTGTTGTATAAAGGAAAGTAGGAATGCTTCTGACCCCAGACCTTCAGCTCCTCGATATTTTATATCTCTCTTAAATTAGAATTTGATGCTCTTCCATAGAATACACCTCACTGGAGAGAGAACACCTAGTAGCGGTTGACCTCACTTCTTAAAGAAATTACAGTAATTATGTGCCTATTTCCGAAGACCAAATACATTTTGCATTGTTTCAACAAAAATGAAAATAAGCACAGGTACATTGCAATATTACTTCCAACAACACTATCCTGGTTCTCTAGACCCACAGGGAGCTGTTCACACTACACGTGCTTGTATTTATTTCCTACAACCGCTATAACAAATTGCCATAAAGTTAGTGGCTTAAACCACCACAGACTGATTCTCTTACAATAGTTAGAAGTCCAAAATGACTCTCACTGGGAAAAAAAAAAAAAAAAGCAAGATATAGGTGGAACTGTGTTCCTTCTGGACACTCTAGGGGTGAATCTGCTTCCTTGCATTTTGCAGTCTATAGAGGCTGCTGCATCCCTTGGCTTCTGGCCCCTTCCATCTTCAAAGCCAGCAATCACATCCCTCCAAGCTCTGCTTCTGTTGTCTTGATCTTCTGATTCTGATTCTCCTGTCTCTTTCCCTTCCAAGGACCCCTGCAATGATATTGGGTCTACTGGGATAATCCAGGATAATCTTCTCAGCTCAAGATCCTTAATGAAGTCACAATTGCAAAGTTCCTTCACCATGTAAGGTAACATATTCATGGATTCCAGCAATTAGGATGTGGACTTTTTTGAGGGGCCATCTGTCAGCCCCCACGCCTGTGTGTACTGGGTAAGGAGCCATTTCTTTCTATGAACGCTTCGCTACTGAACTCTAACAAACCTCAAGTCCTCCTACCTGAGCCTGACAAAATAATCGGGAAGGAGGTTCACAAATTTGAAATTAACAAATGAGATCAAAACTGCCAGACAAAGCTGCTGAAGTGCACATAACAGACGTCCCTACTACGAGCAAGAATCGGTATTACATTTCATGTGAATATGCAGAGCAACTTTCTATGAGATTAAAACGCACATTAGGAAACGTCATATAGTTCCGGGACCTCCCTCCCCCCATCCCCAGTTCCTGACATAGAGGAGTTTAATGATTCTGTAATTCGCGTGACGTGTTTTGTCGCAGAACTTGTATTTCTTGTCTGACCACATGAAGCTATGCTATGCCACAGACTCCTATAGTGCCACGGCAAGAAAAACTCTACTAATTAATTAATTAAACAGATTAAACAGCGTAAGCAAGTTCTGCTCCACAGCCTTTATATTCTCATATTGCTATAACATTGTAATTTTTAAAGATTTTTTTTTTAACTTTATGAAGAATCCCTTTGTGATTTTGATAGGGATGCAGCTTAATGTATGAATCTACATGGATATGAGGTGATATCCCTATATTTAGTATTCTAATCTAGGTTCCTGTAACACTTCTCAATTTATCTAAGTCTACGTATAAGTATTTCGATATACTTTAAAATTATTTTTATAATTTTAAAAATAAAAAGAATTAAATAACACATGCATCACTCATTTAACCATCTGATTACATCCTGGCATATCTACTTCCAAGAGTAAAAAAAAATTCCCATTGTTTTTTTGTAAAAATGGTAACAACTCATCAAAAAATTTTAAATGCCGAAAAGTACAGATGACAGATTTTTTTAAACCGCTCTATAAAAACAGAATCAATGCATTTGAAAACCCATTAGCTGTATCTTATGTATTTTTTTCTTTATCTCTGTTGAAATACTTTTTATTCTAAATATCTTTTACTTAAGGTATTTTTTTTTTCATTTTAAATATGATAGGATCATTCATTTGTTTCCAATATTCATTTTGATTTATAGTTCATGTCTTGTTACATTGTCTTGAGTTTCAAAATTAGTGTTCAAAATAACAATGATTTGGGTAGCTTCAAATTTTTTCTGTATTTCAAGAGATTGCTTCTCATCTGAGGATACAGGTTCTAAATCCCACACTGGCTCCACATCCACATCCTACCTCCACCGCTTACAAGCTCTGTGACCTTGTACAAGGTCACTCTACCTTGGAATTTTCATCTCTACAGTGGGCACTAAAATGGCACCTATCTCACATGGTGGTTGTGACAGTGTGGTTTATTTTCTCTCTTTTTCCTTTTTTGACAGCAAACACATACATTATTTCAAGAGCATCGGCTTCATCGTCAGATATGAGTTTTAATGCAGTTCCAGAATCACTGCTTACTTCCTAAGACTGTGAGTCAGCATGGCATGGCATGATACCTATGGCAAGGATGAACTTTCGCACTGGCTAGAACAGGTGTAATACTCATATTAATTTCATTCCCTCGAAACCTAAGAGTTCTGCTTTCACTGTGCTCTACGAGTTCTGATATGGTCTATTAATTTCAAATGTTTTCTAAACCAGAATACGCCAAATGTAGAATTCTACCGTGAATCTACGAGAGAGAAGGGCAGTGGGGGTAGAGCTGGCAGGGGGACTGCACAAACATTTGTGCCACCTCCAGAGTGGTTATCATTGTCGATGGGACTGTGACCTATGTATCTGCTCTCTTGGTGTTTGCTACAGAAAAAGTGCAGGTGACTGCTTGTCAAAACAGTCTGAGAGTATAATGTTGGTTTCCTCCTCTTCAATCAAATTAGAATTTATCTAGGAGTTTTACTAATCTCTATTTGGTTCGGATTGTTTTATTTCAATATGCCATTTACTTCGAGTTCAGCATATTGTGGTAACAGAAGATTTCTTACCCATGTATGGGTTTCATGAGCATCTGAAGCATTCAGCATGTGCCAGGCACTGGACAAGGAGCTGGACGATCACTGAGGAGTAAATGCACACAGATTTTATGCTCAAGGAGCTTACAGTAAAATCACGACTGGAACAAGTGACTCAAAGAAGAAATTTAGGTGCTGTAAGAGCTCAAAAGAGACTTCCTATTTCACCTGGCCCCAGATTTCCCTAAGGGAAAGAGAAAAAAAAAATGTGAAATCTAAAAGATGATCATCAACCAGGTGAAAGGAAGACGGGAACAGCAATCTAGGAAGAGGGACAAGCATGTGCGGAGACTCTGTGCAGAGAAGCATCCTTACTAAAAGGCCAGGGTCCTGAGAGCGAAGGGAGCATGGCTGCTCGGAGACTAGAGCGGGAAGTCATGCCAGGCCATGTGAGGCCTAAGAATGATGGAAAGTCAGTGAGGGGTTTTGGCAAGAAGGATACATGACTTGACTTTCGTTTAGAAAAGATCGCACTGGTTACACGCAGCAAGGGCGATGAGCAGGAGGGAGACCAGCTGACTGTTGCAGTGATCCGGGTAGAAGGAACAGCAGCGCTTAGGTTTAGCTGGCCCAGAAGGGGTAGAGATGAGAAAATCTGTTCAGGATACTTGCAGGGTGAAGCCACAGGAATGGCTGATAGACTGGCTACTGCATCTGAGGGAGAGGCTAGTTATCAAGAATGACTCCTAGCTTCCCGGTTTGTGTAACTGGCTAGAGAGAACTATCATTTTCTGAGGGAGAGACAACTAAAATTGAGCCAGGTCTGGGAGAGGCAAGACCACAAGTTCAGTTTGGACACATTGTGTCCAAGGTGTCTTTGAGAAAATCAAGAGGAGATGACAAGAAAGCAGTTGGATTTGTTGCCCAGATCAATGATTAATGAGTTACCTAGTCATGCCCTCTACTTTCTCATTAGCTCATGGCAGGCGTATTACCAAAATGCAGAGCAGGACAGTACTCCTTTTGAGTGCAAATCAACTCTCTGCAAAGACTTTAATCGTATTTCTAGTTCAGTCTTACAAACGCAAGAGAAGATGTTTAGTTATTTGAGTCACTGTGAATTTTTTGCAACATGGTTTTCGAACTGTAGACTAACATTGTCCAGGAGAGAGTCCAAGTAGAACCGAACAAAATGTCAAGATGAATATGTTTTCAGGCATTTGTCTAATGTCAATAGAATACTCACGGTTTTTGTTACGCTAGTTCAGAGCCTGACCTATTCCAATCATTCCAGACAGTCAATATTTTTATGAAAATGATACTTAACCTCTCACGTTAAGATGTTTAAATATACATATTTTTTAAATACGAGGCTACTCAAAGGTCGTGTGAGGTTGTTGCAGCTGATAAGTCAGCTGCTCTTGTAAGACTCAAAAGGAATTCACAAAGCTAAGCTAAGGCACACGTTCTCCGACATGGGATTCAGGTCTCAGGTCCCCATAGTCCTTCTTGAGACAAAACCATTTAGTGCTTCATAAGATTTGAGTGTCGTGCAGGGCGGGGCGGGGGAAGTTTCTAGAAATTAAAAATAGACTGGAAAAATTAGTATCCAAAATTAACTGGTATTTAAAGCAGTTAATTTTGTACACTTAGATTTTAAAAACAATTTATATAATAATTTTATCTGATGATCCACTAAGCTTAGTAAAAGGCTTTCTTTTGTTCAAACTAAGCAGAAACAAACTCATAGATGCAGAGAATTTTTTGGTGGTTGCCAGATGGGAGGGGTCTTGGAGGGTAAATGAAAAAAGGAAAAGCGATTAAGAAGTACAAATGGTAGTTAAAAATAGTCATGGGGATGTGAAGTACAGCATAGGGAATACAGTCAATAGTAGTATAATTACTATGCATAGTGCTAGGTGGGGATCTGATTTATCAGGTGACCACATCATAAGTTATATAAACGTAGAATCACTGTGTAGAACCCCTGAAGCTAATATAATATTGTATGCCAACCGTAACTGAAAAATAAAAAAATTATTTTAAAAATATAATAAAATAAAGCAAAGCCCCGTTTTGATTTTTGAGGCCACTAGGTGGCAAACTTTGCTAAAGAATACGGCTACCACTGAAAAGATTTTTTTCAAGATTCGAATCTTAGTAAAAGTATTTGGGTTATAGCTGCCATCAAATGTTAAAATATTTCTTCAGAGTTCACATTGCTCTGTAATTAAAAAAAGAAACTCGAGATTGCACAACTGTCGACTTTCGAAACAATCTAATCAGGCCCTCTGTTATTTTCTAGAACACCGAGGCCAGAAGTAGTTGGTTTGCTGTTTGCTGTTGCATTAGTTAACGGCAGAGACGGGGCTCAAACTCAGGCCTCTGGCATCTCCTTTCTGTACTTTTCCACCCTGCTTTTGAAATTACAGGGCTGTAACGGTTACTATTATGTGAATGAAACTATTCTGGCAAATATGAAATCATTCTTAGAGTAAGGAATTTTGAATCACTACAACCCCATACCCCTCGCGGCAGTCAATTCACTCACGCTAAACTATTTAAAGCAGCTTAGACACTTAAACTATTTAAAATATTTTAAAAACTGTTCTTTAAGAAAATGTAGCAAATAGTTCCTTATGTTGGATTGAGTTTTTTTTGTTGTTGTTTTTTTTTTTGGTTCACATTAAATGGAAAACATATTAGTCAGAAAAGTTTGGAAATGTCATTAATCAAATAATGAGAAAAATGAAAAGACTGAAGTGAGTTCACGATAAGAAAATAAGAATGGAAAAACCAAACCAAGGTGGACCTCAGGACTCTGGATTCGCACACTGCAGAGTAATCACACGTGTGAAGGCGGTGTTGAAACACTAGCCATCAAAGCTTGCGTTCTGTTTAGTGAGGACCAGACTAAAATTGGAAACGTGTCACGAAACAGCGCCAACAATCTGAAAAACAAAACAGACTTGAATCGTGGTTTGGATCCAAGCACACTATATGCCAATCATAAAGTTGTGTCTGGGGTGGATATGGGAGCTACGCAAAGCCAAATGCCAAATGTAATGAGGGGAGATGTTTCAGAAAATCGTCCCCATATTTCCCGTCTTGAAGTCCATCTACACCTGGCCCAACCTTCCATCCGGAAGATCATCGGAAAACAAGACGGCATCAGGTCCAAACTGGGAGATGCTCTAAGCTACAGAGAGAGAGGAAAATGCAGAGCGTGTGAAGCTGCGAGCGCCTTTTCATAATCATTCAGCCACAAAATCCTGAGTGAATAAAGTCCAGACTTCTTAGCATAGCATAGACACCCTGTCTGGGCTGATTTCTGCCCATCTTTCCACCATTAGACCCTGCCACAACTCCACTGTGCCCTTGGAATACCAGTGCAGCCCAGTGGACCAGTATCCCAGTCCCCAGTCCCCAACACAGGTGGTCCACGTGTTGACTGGGATCCTGGAAAGAAGTGGGGCACTTCTTTCTCAATGACTTGTTTTTCCCCAGTCCCCCCACCCCACCCCCTACACACCTCTTTGTCTTTGTTTGTCCACCAGAAGAACTACTCCAGGGTCCAGACTCAGCTCAGACAATACCAATACCCCCTGTGTTAGTTTCCTAAGGCTGAGTGGCTCGAAGCAACTGAAATTTGTTCTGTCAGTCCTGGAAGCTAAAAGTCCAAACTCAAAGTGTCGGCAGGGCCAAGCTCTCTCTCTCTGAAGAATCTGTCCCATGCCTCTCTCTTAGCTTCTGGTGTTGCCAGCTGTCCTTGCCATTCCTTGGCTGATAGATGCAACAATCCAATTTCTGCCTCCACCTTCACGTGGCCACCATCTCTGCGCCTGTGCCTCAGTTTTATCTCATAAGGACATCAGTCATATTGGACGAGGATCCACCCTCACTGAATATGACCTCATCTTCGTTTGATTCCATCTGCAAAGACTTGATTTCCAAATAAGGTCACATTCTCAGGTACTGGGGGTCAGGACATCGACAAATCTTTTTGGGGGGGGACACAATTCGACCCACACAGTGTCTTTCCTCTTCCTACGCCCAACTCTCTCCCCAAGAGTTAGTTGCTACCTCTTTGCCCTTAGCCTTCATGGCTACCTCTGCGAGAGCACCAAGTGTTATACACACGCCCTGTAGCCTGTGAGATGTCCCCTGCCCACCCCACCCCCAGGTGAATGGGACCTCTTTTTTTCCCCACATTCCATTTTTTCATTTGCTTTGCTTGGCACTTTGCCTGGTGTCTCGTACTCCAGGCCCATGAATGAGCATAATGCTCTGTAGTTTGGCTCCCCGGCACTTTCCCTAGAGATAAGTTACAACGTCAGATTGAAACAGCTGCCTAATAGAGACCTTAGCTTAAGGGAGGTTCGGGCTGCAAAGTTCAGGGTAAGGGGGGCGGGGACCAATGTCTGGCTCACCGAAGACAACGTTTTTGAGGGTGTCGATGGCTTTGGGGAGTAGCAGGGAGTGGGAAAGATTGGGCAGGCTGTGAACCAGAGCTTGCTGTTTTAGGGGTACTAGACTTTTGGTTTTTTGTAACATAAATACGCATGTCCTAAGAGAGCCTGTCTTTTCTGTAATAGCTTGCTCTAAAGCTACAGCATTTCATTCTATCTGCTTTGACTAATACTGACACTTAGCCTTCAAGCTCCTGGATCAGAAGGTGACGCTTGCTCCTGTGAAACTCAGTGAGATGACTCTGAACACAAAGACAATTCTCCAGGGCGTGAAATGAGAAGCTCTAAGTCACATGCTGAGCCTCTTTCTTTCCCTCTGGACCTCATCTGTTCCTCACAGATCGTGATCTGTCGCCAGTACAGAAATGTCAATACCTTGTACTCACACTCTCTCCACCCATTTCAGAGGCGTGTCTCTCCTAGATGACATGTTTTGGGTTTGCTCTGGCCTCTAAGCCAGGATTTAACCTCACAGCCTACGCTCCATGGCCAAGCACGGCCTGCATCAGGTCTCTGGTGCGTCTAAGTGCCAGGAAACAGGAATCACGGTTCTCCCCTTTCGGACTGCAATCTTTTCTCACAATAGCAGGGGCCGCCTAAGCTCTGAGCTGGTCTGATCCTGGTCAGCGGGCACTCAGTGACAGTCGCCATCTCCACGTGGCACAGACACTGGCTGATCCGTCTAAGCTCAGCCACCAACGGGGCACTTGCTGGCCACGCTTAACACAGAGGTTGGGACAGAAGAAGGGGCATGCATTTTTTTCTAAACCACAGTTGCTACTGAAATGGATTTTCAAGTAAGATTTGTTGCAATACAGGTGGTCCATGTGTTGATGAATAAGCTTCTGGGAGAGGGTGTTACCGTTTTAGTGTCCCACAGAATCTAGCGCAGTGTTTCCTTTACACACGGTGTGGCACTCGAAAAATGCCTGCTGAAAAAGGACAGTATGTTCATGAACTTAGTCGAATGCCTACCACGTAGCGCTCAGGAAGGGCTTGACTCCTTAGACAATGACTTGCTTAGAGTCACAGTTTGGGCAGAGCTTGAGCTCAAACCCCCATCCTCAACTCTCGGTGCGTCATCCCTTTTTAAACCTAACAAAAAGAAATGCAGCTGGTCACAGGAATAGAAACAGACAGCCGTTTCCACTCCCAGTGCACGTGAGTTTTTAAAGCCGCACACAGAAACGACCAGTTACAGCCACTGGACCTATAAAAGTGGCAGCTCTGCTAATGAATGGAGAAACCAACTCAAAAGCTCCATCCTCTGGCGTAATCTGTGGGGCAGGAAGTCGCCTCGTGTGACTTCAGTGTCCTCTGGAATGACAGTCATTCTCGGAACATGAGAGTCCCTGCTAGCACGATGCCTCGTTTTAGCACGATGCCTGGTTTTAGCTGTTCTGGCAGGCTCTTGCCAATTTCATGTCAAAAGCACATGTGAAGAACATACCTATGTGTATTCCCAAGCTCTCTGACTTATTTAAAAGATACTGGAAAACTTCGGCTTATGTTTTTAATGAACACACGAAAGAATTTTGTAAAAGTTTCCAAAAATTGCAACTGCAACAGAGAGATCCAGTAAGCAAAGCTAAAATAACGCAGCTCAGCTATGCTACCTGGTGACACACACACACTCTGAGGCCAACAGTTAAAGTAAGAGATTACGATAATGCTGACCCTCCAAAAGCATACTTTTAAAGGTTCACAGATAAATTTCAACCAACTGTTTTTCCTCACCAAAGCAAACATCGCAAATCCTGAGCCTGACATTTTATTCATTTCCTACATGTTTTCTATGGTGCGGTGACTAAGCACGTGGTGACACAGAGCCAGGTGTGTTCTCTGACGTTGGCTGAGTAACTAGGATCACTTACTCGACCCCTTTCTGTTCTAAAGTTCCCTTTTCTGTAAAAGGAGGATGATGACAATAGTAATCTAGCACATAGCCTGGTCACGAGGATTCGATGAGTGGTTACATATGAAGTGCCATGGGCAGTATCAGTGATATTTTTCTCTCTTCTTCCCTAAAGGCCAGAGAAATTTGCTTTGAAATGTGTCCTTCAATTATTAATCCCCAAAGGAAAAAAATCGTAAATACGTATCATCGTTATCTTCCAAAGAGAGCTCGAAATATTTTGTATAAATACCTTTGTGGTCGTTTTTATGTGCTTAAGAAAGAAAAGAAAAGAAAAACAGCAGAGGAAAACTTCCAAGATAAGGCATTCACAGATGTGATGGGGTGGATTTGGTCCATTCCAACTATGGGTTTATGTGAATATTATCACTAGCGCTGCTAAGAGTTTCACAAAAGAAAAATACTTCTTGATGCTGACAAAGAGGTTTAGACCGGGCAAGTGCTGAGGGCTGTAACTCCTAGTTTGAGTCCTGAATAAAAGAAACGGGAAGCAATCAGGACTCTCAGAAAGTCAGGGAGGACAGAAGAACTGCATTTAGAAAGGTATGTCTTTATCATTCTTTACTCCCGAATCACATAAAGAACAAAGTTTCTATTTTAAAGGTGAAGTTATCGATCGAAAACTGTACATCAAGTTTTTATGAAGTGCCACTTAAGGTGCCAGCTAAGGAACAATGGATACGGAACAGATGACAGTGTATTATTGCACATGCTCTGAAAGAGATGGCAGGCTAGTTGAAGAGAGGATTCAAATACGGTAAGTCCTCACTTAACACCATCGATAGGTTCTTGGAACTGCAGTGAAATGACACAAAACAAAACCAATTTTACCGTAGGCTAATCGATATAAACAAGAGTTACATTCCTAAGGCGTCTCATCAAAGTTATAAGAAAATGATATTAGACTAAATGGCATTATTCGAGGACCAGCTGTATGTGCAAAAGATGCACAAGACGAAATAGTTGACTGACCACGCCACCATGAGCCCTGCATTATGGCAACTAAGTAAGATTCAGGGCAATGTGTCTTTAATTTGCATTTTGACCATTCCTAGCTGGAGCTATTTCCACACAGGCTGTTAGAATATTCAAAACCCGAAGTTCTGAGAAGTATCCTTTCATTTCAGCCTTCTAACCTTCCTCTTCTTCCTTCCCTGAGTGACCCAGGCTTCGTATGATACATACTGTCACAGGACAGTGCGTTTCTTTTTCGAAAACCTCACGTACAGGACGGTTGTTTACCAGCCGCAGAAGCAACTTGCTCCTTCTCAGACATCCCTCCCACGGTTCAGCGCCAGTTCAGGGGGGACTTAAAATGATAACTTAAGTGTCTTGTGGTAAAACAACTTAGTATATGTACCTGCTGCGTTTCTCGTTCCTCTTGGAACTGGGACTGCCGCCATGTCCACAGTGACCTTCTATGTCCTCACTCCATGAGATATCTGATTTGGTGACGAAACCCCCTTGACAAAGAATTCTAATGTTGGGAGAGGTCCCATCCCAGACTCTGAATATGAATTTTCCTGCCCAAGTACCCATAGTCTTCCAGGACTGACAGACTTATTTCTCTTTAAAGATCAAGTTAATTTTCATTTCTCTTTTAAGTAATGAACTCAATTTTAGATGTCAGTTTAAAAGGAGAAGAATTAGGGAAACATCATGGTTTCTCACAAACTTTGTGTTTTTCAACATTTCCATTCATACTTGTCTCATACACACATATTCTAACACATCGGCACACCATCTTGCTCCCAGCCAACATTCAAAATTATGTTCTGAGTCACCTAAGATTTGTAATTATCTTTAGAACTGCATTAACATAAAAAAGGGACTAGCTGATCAGTTGAAAAAAATTTAAAAAAAAAAACAACAACAGAGCAGCTTTCCTTCAGCCACGTGTTGTTTCATTCACCCCTCTAGGGCAGGGATTCGGGAACTATCCCTTCATTCATTCCACAAACGCCTCCTGGCGTCGGAGGGCACCCTCCCTGGAAGCAGACCTTGAGATGAGGATGCAGGGGCAGGTGACTTCTTCAGAGGAAGTGATGCCAAGAAAAACTGAGTGGAAGAAGCAGGACAGAGACAGCTGAACAGCATGGGACCTCAAGCAGAGAACCGGCCCCAGCCCAATCCCACAGGAAAGTGCTGGAGTGTGAATTCTTTCTCTAGAAGTTTGCCCCAACTTGAGGCAACGAGCTGGCCTTTATACCTCCGACCGGTCAGCCCCTGGCTAAGCCCCTGCTCCCACCCCAATGCTCCCCAGGATGCAAAGTGGCCCCAAGGGCAATAGGATGACACTCGAAAGAGAGTCACAGGTGCCTAGGTCAGGAGTGAAAGCACTGAGGCTGAGGAAGGGCACACAGCACCAATAAGGGACCCTGGGGATCTGGTAGCATGTCACCACTGTCCACTACAGCTGGGTCCTACCCCTGGACTAAGGGTGTGGTTGTACTCTCTATCTACTTGAGGAAAAACTATTTGGGTTACTCTTGACCAAAAAAAAAAAAAAATGAGAGAAAAAAAAATTTTACTAATAAGTTAAGATTTGACCAAACGATGTTCAACATTCCTTCTAGATCTGAATGTCTATGATTCTTTAAGAAGGGTATGTTTTACTTCAGTCATTGATAGATTTTTCCAGGAGAAAATTAGTTTTTTCCCTCCTGATTTCATTCTCTATCTGTCCTTCCTATTCAATACCATATATCTTGAAAGTTTTTTAAATCTCAAAAAACTAGCACATGAAAACATGTACTGTACACTGGGGCTACTGGATGTCTTTATCTCCTGGGAATAGTTACCATCAAACCACAGTAATGTTCATTTGTCTGTTTACTAATAATATGAAAAAAAAAGACTGGGGTCACAGATGAGTGTGATAGAAGATGGTTTCTCCG
>NW_024347790.1:4360762-4509924 GCF_902729225.1 Pteropus medius | reverse complement strand
CTCCCCCTCCCCCTTTTGCTTTGGGTAAATTCAGAATCACACACCAAGACCCAGTGCTAGCGTCATCAGCTCTGTGAAGCTTTTCTGACCCCATTATATGAAATTCTTACTATCATTTCAGGAAATGTGTTATCATAGTCTTTTCGGAAGGAAGATTTCCTCTTCTGCCTCGAATGTGGGCTGCTAATGACATCTGTAGAGCTATGGGTGTTTCATGTAACTGGCCATTCTCCATGTTTTGAAATTGCAGCTACTAAGTAACCCTCTCTCCTTCTCCCGCCCCTTTTTTTCTTACTCCAGGCTTGCTGGTAGCACCATCTAAAAGAAACCAAATAATGCAAGAACCGAGACATAAGAGATGGCCAACAGGTGCACAAAAACATGTTCGACATCACCAATCATCAGGGAAGTGCCCCTGAAAACCACAGTGAGATGTCGCCTCACACCTGTTAGAATGGCTGTTATCAAAAAGACAAGAAATGACAAGTGTTGGCAAAGATGTAGAGAAAAGAGAACCCTCGTGCACTTTTGGTGGGAATTTAAATTGGTACAGCCACTATGGAAAACAGTATGGAGGTTCCTTAAAAAATTAAAAATAGAACCAACATATGATCTAGCAATTCCACTTCTGGGTATTTATCCGAAGAAAATGAAAACACTAATTCAAAAAGGTATATGCATCCCCATGTTCATTATGGCATTATTTATAATAGCCAAGATATGAAAACAACCAGTGCCCATCCACAGATGAATGGATAAAGAAAGTGTCACACATAGACACAATCAAATATTATTCAGTCATAAAAATCAGAAATCTAGCCACTTGTGACAACAGGGATAGACCTAGAGGGCATAATGCTAAACGAAATGTCAGAAAAAGACAAATAGCATATCATTTCACTTATATGTGGTTTCTAAAAAACAAACGTAATCCACACTCATAGATAGAGAGAACGGATTGGTTATTGCCAGAGGCAGGAGTGGAGGGATGGGTCAAACAGGTGAAGAGGGTCAAAAGGTACAAACTTCAAGTTATAAAATAAATAAGTCCTGGGGCTGTGACGTGCAGCATGGTGACGACGGTTAATAATACTATACTGCATATTTGCTAAGAGAGTAGATCTTAAACATTCTCATCACAAGAAAAAAAAATTCGGTAACTGTGTGCTAATGGATGTTAACTTAGATATATAGTGATCATTTCACAGTATTGAACCATTATGTTGTACATCTGAAGTTAATATAATGTTCTTTGTCAATTATACCTCATTACAAATAAAAAAAATTTTAAAAATAGACTTACTTAAAAAAATAACACAGGAACTATACAGTGTCACAAAACTTGGAGTTAAGAGATGGGAGTGTCTGGACGCAAGAGACTATGCTACGTGTGAAGGGGGCTGGCTGTGATATCTCCTGGCCTGCCTCTTTCGTGTGTTTCTGGGTGAGATTTGAAAGCGGATTATAGCTGTGAAAACTCTACGTATACTGTAAAACAATATATAAATGTAAGACACAGAGGAGCCACTCATTCGATGTTTATTTAGCTGACTCATCAACAATGATTAGATCACATTCGTGACTCTTATGCTGGCAGATGATAAAAGCAGAGAACACAGGAAGATCAGGCCTGAAACGCCCCCTCTGCCGCTTACCACCTACATAGCCTGGGGTCAGAGCAAACTAAGGGGTGGGAAGCAGAGGACTGGTCTATAAGAGGCATTAAAAAAATGTCACTAAAATAATCTGGGAAAAGATCTCAGGAATCTTGGTAACTCTTACAAAACTGAGAAAACACCTGCCAAAGTGGCCAATACCAGTGAATACAAATGTAAAAGCATCCCTCGTCACTGCCAGCCTGCCCCCGAGGAAATGCCTGCAATATCTAAATATTCTCCGAATGATTATCGACACATTGCCTGCGTGCAGTGTCTTGACTGAGGTCACTTTTCTCAAAACCCCAGTTTCCTGTTCTGTAAGATGGCGGACAGAACATTTCCTGGGAAAGGCTACTGTTAATATTTTGAGATGACATATAAAATGTGTGCACTGAATAAAAATTCAGTAAAAATGCAGATACGATGGTTGCCCACGCTAAACCCATCTGGAAAGGTAGTGGGCCAGGGTGGAGATGAGCATTTGGGCCAAGATGCAGATGGGACAGGGCAGAGTGGGAGTCAGGCTCAGGCTGTGTGACTAATGTGTGATCCTGCCAGCTGGGGGCTCGGCTTTCTTTACCTCAGCTTGGCTCAGCAGCCCATGGAAGCCTGCTAGAAAGTTATCACCTTGGAGGAATGAGCGAGAGTAGACTGAACTCTAAGAAACACTGGTTGGTCATGGCCGTGGGACATATGCCACCTGTCCCCAAGTATAACCTGCAACTCTCTGATGCAAGGGACTATGGGTAATGGCCCACTTCTCATCCAGGCTCCATCCAGGACAAGCCATTTCGCCTGATCTGAGGTGCCCGATTGCTTAAGTCTCACTAAAATATGATTGACATCTGCTCCGGCCCTTCATGGGTTAGAGAAAAGGATGCTTTGGCAAGTGTAAAGCAACTACAAAATGAGGGACTGTTGGAGTCAGGCAGCCTTATCGAATGGAATGGAATTCCTTTAATTTTATTTTTTAAAAAATCACTCAAAAGTGACTTTTTCTCTAATTGTGTAAGCCTGTTTCCTATTTGCATGCTGAGCTTTGAGACTAGAAATGAATTAGAACTTGGTTTGGAAAGAAGACATTGAGAGAGGGAGGAAGGAGAGAACACGCAGAAGGTTTTCATAGAGTTTAAGGCCAAAAGGATTGAGTTCGAGTTTCGCTGTGTTTAATGTAAAAGATATTGAAGATATGGTCTGGATTCTAGCGGCCATTCAACGCCAAGACAAAACACAACAGTGGCATTCATTAAGAGCAGTTTAGGGAAGGAATGCGCTGCATAGGAGGAATAGCAATATTTTATTTGTTTTACATTGTGGTATAATTTGTTCTTAGTACTAATCTAGAGGTCCACCTAAAAGTAGTAGTTATCAAATTAAACCTCACTCTTTCTAGAAATTAAAATAGCTCCACTGTTCTCAGGGCAAAAAAAAATAAATAAATTTTAAAAAATTTAAAAACAGATTTTTTTTTTTAAAGATGTAGTGATATGTTACTGGAAAGTGTTGAGTGTGCTTGCTGTCTATCTTTTGTACATATTTTACAGAATAGAGGATTTCCCATTTTCTAGAAAGCTCAGAAGTGCCCGTTTTATTAGAGAAAATACCAAGAGGAAAAACAAACATTTATGCAAGACGATTTTGTCTCAAAAATTGAAGGCAGGAATGTTTCTTAGTATGATTACAGCTTTATTTTTAAAAAGACAGAAATAAAAATATTAATAGCGGTTGTGTCTGGTAATGAAATAAGGATTTTTGCGAAGTAGTTTTGAATTCTTCATTGGTGACTTTTTAATAGTTTATAAAGAAAAAGCATTCTTTTTAAAATAAAAGAAAGTTTCTTAATGTAAGAAAATGTATGCTTTCCTGCATAAGTATTAAAAAGTAGTAGTTTTATTATAATGATTATTCTTAAAAATCTCATAAAATACATAATCAGAAATCATTGAATAAGAGGAATGTCTGAAGAGTATAACATTCTTTTGTTTTTGCAAAAAAAACTAATATATAAATGAAATTTCATTTACTCATTCAGCAAATACTGGCTAGATGCTTGTCTCTGACTAGGCTTTTCAATGAAAATGATAGTCTACATGCTGTGGAGTTGTGATGATCTATATCAATTACCTATATTCAGTATTACATCAGTACAAGATGTTGAGGATACAATTTAAACCACAGTTCACGTTCGAAGATCAGACATGCAGGGATTAAGCAAAAGTATCAAAATCAAAGAATTCTTTATGAAGCAGAATTAGTAATTCTCAGAATCCTATTTAAATGATTTCATGTGTGTGTCATGCCTGTAACATACGTGTATGATTGACAACACAACAAAAAGCATTCTCCAGTAGTGTCAGATGGGATTTATGAGTCATTTATGTAATATATAGAACACTTGAAGGAAATAAGTTAACAGCAGAATGAAAGCATAACATTGAGAAAAGTTTCACATAATTGATATTCGATGTGCTTTTAAATTTTAATACTACCCTTTTCATTTCATTCATTCATATTTCAGCATATATCTCTAAAAGATTGATACCATTTTAAAAGAATCTAATAACAAGAGTCATTATCACAAACTACAAAATTAACAGTAATTCTTTAATCTTGGCAAATATCCAGCCTGTATTCACATTTCCCTATTGTCTTATAGCATTTTTTTACTTTTTTTATTTAAATCAGGATCTAAATAAGATCTATACATTGCAACTGGTTGCTGCGTCTCAAATTTCTTTAATCTGAAGGTTCCCCACCATCTCTCTCTTCCTGCTGTCCCCTTGGCAATTTGGTTGAAGAAAACTAGTGATTTGTCTTGCAGTGTTTTACACATTCTGGATTTTGCATCCCTGTATTGTGGTTTCATATGGTCCAGTGTAGACTGCTAGTTATATCTAGAGGTTTGATCAGATTTCTATTTGAATTTGGCAAGGACGCTTCATGGGTGATAGGGTGTTCCCAACAGGAGGGATATATGACAGGTTTTTCCTTCCTTTGTGAAGTTAGCAGCTACTGATATCACTGCCTACAGCCAATCAGCCACTAGGATTGCAGAATGGTGAGATTCTAATTCTTTGCTCTCTCCTTCATTCATTAGCTAGAATACTTCTGAAAAGAGAAACTCTTCTTCAATACCAAGTTTTAGTTGATGTTACTTTGAAAAAGTAAACGCTGTAGTTTTTGATGAAAATATGATACAAAATGCAGTCCAAGATTCTGGACTGGTTTCAATGAATAAAAGGCAAACTATGCTAGGGGAGAACAAGATATTCTTTTTAAACATTTTCTTTTTTAATGGATCTATAAGGTCTTTAAAAAATGCTTTCAAGTGCTCACGAGCAAAAAAAGTTTTTTTTTTTTAATTGTGAGATATCTAACGAATTCTGATAGAAAAAAAAAAGCCATAGTTCCAGGAATTAGCAAATGTGAGTATGACATGAGTAATAGTAAATTCTTAATTTCCATATTGCTCCATGACACAATCAATATTGTCAGTTGGTCTTAGAATGAGTTTATATACTTGCACTGGGATATAAGCAGGTATGAAGTTCTGAAAATTCTTAAGTCTTGAGGAAAAGGATGAAGACCTTTGGGCAGTACCCCTAAGAAGTGGCTGTAAAGTTGCCTAGTGTGTTTGTCTCTCTCCTCTCTCAGTTGAGCACAGTCTCTAACTAGAACAAAGCAGCCAGACAGACAGAATTGCACCAGCCCCAATCCAGGTTAAATTCTCTACATCACAAAGGAGGTTATTTGTATTTTCCTATAAAACTGAAAAATTCAAACGTCATCCTTTAGGCTCCTCTAGACTGGAGAAATAAACAGAGATAATATCCAATGAGTATTTAGTTAAGAAGAAGAGCTGAGATTTAAAGTAAAAGATGCCAGAGATAAGACAGAGATAAGATGAATAACAGAAGCTATTGAACTTTAGGGAAATGTAAATGTAAAGAATAATTAGAATATAATACCAGAATTTCCCCAAATTCTCATATTCCAAAGGATGCCCACAGTTGGCTATTTAAGCTATAAGTGATATGTAGAGCCAGACAAAATTTCTAATATATCTTCTGTGTTAGTCCATTCCTGTCTTTGACAATTTATTACAAAATATATGCATTAGGATTAGGAACAGCATTCTCTAATAACTATATTTAAAAGTTAATAGTCCTTAGAGGCTGATCTTTCTGAGAAGGTCAAACATCTCTGCCAATAGCACCTGGAAACTAAATTATCAGGTCATCTGACTCTAATGTTTTTCACCACCAGCTTAATCACTTACTTCCCCACCCTCAGAGAATGACTGCTGAGTCATTTGATATTTGAGACAAAAAAAGGAACAAGTTATAACCAGCAAATGTATGAAATTCATTTGTCTTCTCGTAAGGACAGGAGTGGAAAAACACTTCTGAATTCTGGAGTATTTTCAAGAGGAGATCAATTTGAGACACACACACAGCTGATTGAATAGTCATGCTGGACGTCAGAAAAATCTCGTTGGCCCTCTATTTTTCTCAACTAAGGAAGGAAAAAGGTACAACTGAGAACATTTAATGTCCCTTGGGATCCAAAATTTAAAGAATCTATACTTTTACCATTTAAAATGGATTGAACTGAATTAGATTCTATGGAGATCAATAGAATGGGAAAGCAAATCAGTTGTCTGACTCAATCAATAGATTGTTTTGTTGAATTGATGAGTCAAAGTGGTATATTGTCATCCCATTAATGGCAAAAATAGTTTCAGAGTTTAGTAAGAAAAACTCTTACAAAGAATTGATATTTCTTACAGATTGGTCAAAGAATATTTATTTTAAAGAATATTTATACTAAAATGGCAATGTCATGTTACACAGAAGTGGCCTACCCCAGACCTTTGCCATCACAGCCCCAAGCATACAATGTGTTAGCATTCAGTTCTCCCCTGAACCCTTAGAATGTTCCCCAAAATATAATACAGGGATAAAATGCCACATTAATCATACAAAGAATGATAGCAAAGATTCAAGGGGCTCTTCATAATATTGTGAAACTCCAACTGAAAAACTAGAATATGTACAACTATCTCAAGTAAAGAAAGACCACATAAGGTGATTTAGGGACAGGCATTTCCTGGGATGGAGACAGGGTAACAAGGATGTATGCTGATGGATCCCTCGTGCCTGGCTCACAGCACATGCTAAGGAAATATTTGTTTAGTAAATGTATGAAGAAATGATTGAATTTAGAGCTTCCTTTCACAATGCAAGAATGATCTCTGGGTTATCACTAGGAAATTGGTTAACTTGGGCCAAATCAATGGCCTGGTTAAAGAAACTCACTTAAAGCAACTTCACCCTGACTGGGTCATACACCTATGTTGTCAATGGCCCCACTGCCTAGCAGAAATCTATAACCCAATAGAACTATTTGTGTTGGCTTTTAAGAAACTTTTCATGAGATCTCTGTTTTGGAACGTGCAGAGGTTAAGGAATGGCTGAATTTCACATAAAAGAATTTTTTTTTAAAACCATAGGAAGTGTGAGTAAAGGAACCAGTAGATGGCGCTTCAGCCTTTTTCCCCCCAACCTCAAGAAACAGAAGTTAGCATTTGTGTTACTCTGTACAAGCTTTGAGTTAAACAAACAAACAAAACGCTACCACTGAATGTTTTTAAATCACTGAGAGGGATTCTAGTACAGAATGACTGAAATTGACCAAGTCCGGTGACAATAATGGCACACAGAACTGTAATCGTGGGACGTGCCCATAGTAATGAAACAACCATGCACTTTTTGCTTCTGCTTAAAACTGAAGAGGCTGACAGGTCCTATGGAAAAAGTCTTCTATAGACTCTACTAGAGAGAGTTTCATACTCAAGAATTTCAGAGACGACTTCAAGACTTGTTTCAAATTAAAAGGAAAATTACAGCATGGCAAAGACTAGAAATCTCAAAGGTACACAGGACCACAAGCCCCACTGTTTGCAAGAAAAGCATTGAGAATTGATCCAAATAAGAAATGATATAATCTACCCTCCACCAACACCGGACTGAAAACAGAAGCTTGAACAAAACCCGCAGGTCGCTCTTGATTATCAACATGGCGTCAGCAGTGGACGATGAAGACGGGAGAGGGGAGAGGTGGGGAAGACTCATCAATTTAAAGAATCTTTCTCCTATTCAGACTCACTCAACTCCTTAGTGCTGTGCTCACCGGCGGGACAAATAAAATACATATTCATGAAACCCCAAACATTTAAAAAAAAAATGATCTGATAAAGAGCGGCAAAAGTCAGGACACGTATAGTCATAAGAGATTTTGGTGAGTTTTCATTTTCATTTAAGAGCTTTCCAATCACACCTAATACAAAATGACCGTTTAGGGTTTTTTGTTTGTTTGTTTGTTTGTTTGTTTGGTCATAATGCATTAGGAGGAAAGGCTGGGCTTCTAGGCTTACATTTGTGCCCTGTTTTCAGTAAAAGTAGTTTTGTGCTCACTTGAAATTCTTTGCAAATTCTCAGATTAGTCCCAGAAATGCCTCATTCCCAGGGGACCTCTGAGCCGAGTCCGGTGTGGAGCTGGGCCACAACACGAGAAAATGTCTGGCCTCCCAGCCAGACCTGCCCAAGCGGTTGTGAAAATCTGGAACAAAACAGGCCCCTGACTTAGATTAATTTAATGTGCTTCCAAAATGGTGAAAATCGGGCCCTGGATGAAGTAATCAGTTCACAGGCTACTTCTGAAATAGTGACTTAGCTCAGAGACACGGCTGTCTTGGGAGGGAACACTAGATGTCACTGCTCCTGTAAAATGGCACAATGGGAACCTGAAAACAATGTGAGGAAGCACTCAGTCCACTTTTTATCCCAATGGGCATAACAGTGGCCCTGTAGGGTTAGCATTGCACAGCCAATAAGGCTCGATGATTTTTCACCAAAATTTTTTTTTTTTCTTAAAAACTCAAGGCCTGTACGTCATTATTACTTTTCTCGTGATCATCAGTATTAAATATCGCCTTTCTCTTATCGCAATCTGGGCAAATTATCCTGGAGTTAATGTGACCGACATCGGGATACTAAGCCAGCAGAAACAGGCACAGCCATTCCGACCGTTGCAATACTAAAACCAGGACCCAAAAATTATATAAGAGTTACCAGCTGTCTCTGCAAAGTTACGCTGAGTGACATTCCTGATCTGTTGTTGCCATCTTATATATTGTTAAATATTTTTCACATCATCCCTGTGTAAGGTAGAATCGAGGCAAAAGTCGAGGTCCTCTGTTTTTAATTCAATCCAACAGAAACACTCACTTCCAAGTCACTCCCAGGATCCTCTGCAATTTTTTTTTTTTTTAAAAAGGCAAATTTGAAATAAAGTAACAGGAACTGAGATGTGGACCCTTTCAGAAGAAGGTTGAGTGCTTCCACAGAAACACTCAATCAAAAGATCTAGGTGTGAAATAAAAGTTTAGTTATATATATAACAGTATAAAGAGCAACAGTAGCATGACAGGTTGTAAACAATGGAAGCAAAATTTTGGAAATCCTGTGTGTTTGAGTGCAGTAAAAGGCATGAGAGAGACTAATAACCTTTCAATCATTTCAGTCCTTTAAGTCATTAATTCTCTGGTTCACCCATTTTATGGTTTTGAAATTAAATGACGTAGGCACCAAATATCTTTAAGGACATTCACACATACATACAATTTTACTTCGGTTATCTGAAAACAAAACGAACAATTTCCTACTTAAATGTACCCCACACTCTTGGGGAAAAAAAGGTAAATTTCAATATAAATACACATTGTAACAGAAAAAATAAAAAGTACTAGGGAGAGTTTATGAAAAACATGTTTTTGAGTTTGATGTAGTTTAGAAAGTAACCCACCTTATCATTAATAATTTCTTCTGTGTTCACAGGTTGCTAACCTCTAATCACAGAATGAAATGAAATAAATAATGGATGAGCAGAGGTTTATGATGCATTTGTTAAAACTGTATTATTATTAATTGAAATTTTAAAAAATGTTTCTAGTTCAGAAAAGAAAGTTTATGATAATCTGAGGAAATTACCAAGAATTAATCTTTTATTTAAAAAAGATTTAATAGGCAGTCTTTTATGTATTTTAGTAACTACTACTAGGAAAAATTCCTTGTAAAAATGCAATATTAAAAAAAGCTTAGAACAAGGATGACTGCATGGAAAATATCATGCGAATTTCTTGGCAAAAAATCTACATTCACTTGCTAGATAAATCTAATAAAAAATTTACTGTGTTGAGTAAAATACATAATTATTAACAGCCAAGACTGTTTGCACATGAGAGTGAGTTCAAGTCGACATATATGGGGGTAATTCCACTAATGTAGGCTAGAAATCAAGAAGTTTCATAGAATAGATTTTTGTCTTCAGTATCAGAACTCTTGGCTTTTTGTTTCGTGTTATCGATGGCTGCATCAACTGAATAACTACTACTTTCTTTGCCTGTGCAGTCATGGGGCACGCCCGCCCTGTTCCAGCATCTGTGAAAATACCTGTTTATACTGTTACCTCAGACAGAGGAGTCTGAGCTGTAAGAACCATAATAAAGGATTTGATAACACTTCCTTATTTATAAGAGATGGAACTTTTTTTTTAATAATACAAAAGTCAGAACTTCTCTTTTGGACATTGAACTTCCAAAAATATTTTTGGATTATTACTCACGAAAGTAGGTGAATATTAGAAAAAGATTTTTATAAGCTTGTCTATCTTTTCAGTCTGTTTTTCACCATATGTAAATGATAAAAGAGGAGTCACCTTTTAAAGGCAAAATCTGATCCAGATCAAATAAGTGTTAGAAGTAAATAATATTAACTCTGTATATAGATATTTAGAGTTTTGGGAAATAAATAGAAAATGTCTGTAGTCAGTGGGTAAGAGTTCAGGGTGAGTTGTATCTGTACAGTGATTTTTAATTTAATAAGTAAAAATAAATTGAGATTCTAGAAATACATCAATAATATAATTAGCTAGCACGTATTGATGAGTTACTATGTGACCTAATATTTAGTATTTTACATGCACTATCTCATTAAAAAAAATTAGAGCCATGTGAATGAATTATTCTTATTATCTTCATTTTATAGAAAAAGAAAATAGTCAAAGGCTTAGCGAAGTCAACTTATACAGGGTCACCCTCTTAGTTCGTGACTACTGAAACTCTGACCTGACTCCAGAGGTGGTTCTCTGAGCCATTATACTATATTTCTTCACAAGTAACCCTAAACAAAGATATTTTGGGGGGTGTTTATGACCATAGTGCTAGAAATCAACAAATAATTTCCCACCTCGTAGTCTATAGCAACCTTGCTCACTAAGGGGCTCTGAAAGTTTGACATGTGTCACTGAAAACACATCCATCAAGTAGAACACATTTTGACCAGTGGCATTTTACTAAAGGTTTTTTTGTTTGTTTGTTTGTTTGTTTGAGGATAATTTACATTATGGAACAAAATGAGGGAAATTATTCAAAACATAGTGTTTTTGAGCCCTCCAAAATTAAACTGACATTTATTTCAAACATGGCGTTTCAGGCATTATGAAATGCAACAGCGCCCGTTTTCGAAAGAGCCAAGATAAGGTCATCTAACGGATCCTGAAGGCCGCCGGCCAGCTCTTTGGTTCTACGATGACTGACGTCTATAATTACATATAATATACGCATAATTACATACCACGTACGCTCAAAAACTGAAAGCATGAGAAATCACCTGCTCCGTGCTTTTTTGCTTCGTAGAAGGGCAAGCCAAGGTCCAAGAGGTTAATGACTCACGTTGCTGAGCTGAGTCCGTGCCATCCCACGAGGTTGCCCCACCCCGGCCCCTTTATGAGGAAAGCAGCCCCAGCGGTTCCCTCTGTAGCCAGACTTTGAGCCAACTGACCGGCTACCAAGGGCCACAGACGAACAAACCAGGAATGAGTTTTGACCACAATGCTCCCACAGCGACATTCCAGTTGCCTGAGGTGATCTTTTACGGAGGCAGGGTCTGCTATGGCCTTTCTTTCTTATGAGCTTGACCACGAACTCCTGAAATGGTGGAATCTGAACTTACGCTCAAAGCCCAAATGTCGAACACTTGACCCAGTTTGTGTACACGGTATTATATCATTGACTGGTATATCTCGGCTCTTACTCTCACTCTGGTTCATAACCCATGTCTCCTGACTTCGGATCCGGTGATTTTAATTTTGAAAGGTGGAATTACACTTTTTTTCCCCCTGAAGTTCTATTTTCAAAATAAAACCTTAAAATCAAACAAAAATAAAGTCAGAATACGAGCTTGATATTTTGACGGAGCTGTTCTGTGGGGGGAAGATCACTGAATAAGTGGCCCTGGAACAATTCACTGTCCAAACAGAAAACATGAAATTAGATCTCTACCTGATATCGTAAGTACAAATAAGTATGATTTTTTAAATCTTTAGGAATAAGTATAGAAGAATATCTGTATGCCCTTCTACTACTAGGGAAGGATTTCTTACAAGATGAGAAGTGGAAAACAAAGGAGAAAACTGTTAAAGTTGACGACACCACAATTTAGAATTTATACTCATGAAAAAAAAGTAGGGAAAAAACATACACTGGGAGGAGGTATTTGCAACACTCATAGCTGACAAACGTTTACTATAAAAATGATATAAAGACTTTAAACAGTTTCCCTCCTCTTCAAACCAATTCACTCTATACTTCTCCCAATTTCTTTATAATATCAACAATAATAATAATACAGCATCCTCCCTTAATCGAGAGAGATCAAGTCCAAAACCCCCAGTGGATGTTTGAAACCACAGCCAGTACCAAACCCTATATACACTACTTTTTTCCTATATGCATATACCTATGACAAAGTTTAATTTATAAGTTAGGCACAGTAAGATTAACAATAATGATATAGAACAATTATAACAATATACAGTAATAAAAGTTATGTGAATATGGCGTCTCTCTGATAACCAGGCTGGCTTCTAAGTGACTAATGGGGAGAGGGGGAGGGGAGGAGGAGAGCATCTACAGGGTGGAGACGCTGGACAGAAGGATGATTCACATCCCGGTGGGATGGAGCAGACGGCATGAGATTTCATCACACGACTCAGAACGGTGCACAATTTAAAACGTATGAATTGTTTATTTCTGGAATTTTCCATTTAATATTTCCAGACCACGGTTGACCACGGGTCACTGAAACTATGGAAAGTGAAACTGGATAAGGGGTGGGGGCTTACTGTAGCTGATGTTTATGGAGGCCTTCCCGTGAGCCAGCCCCTTCCTCAAGTGCTTCAGACACTATCTCATTTAATCTGCATGAGTCTACAAAGTAGTTACTACAATGATGCCCATTGACAGATGAGAAAAGAGGAACTTGCAAAGGCTAAGAAACTTGTCCAAAGGCACACAGACAGGAAATGGAGGACCTGGGATCTCAATCTCTATACTGAGTTCAAAAGTCATACTATTATTAACTCTATTATTCTACTTTCCATGATATGCAGGCAAAATATTATATTTTCTATTTCCTTAGAAAGCATTTAAGTTCCTTATTCTCAATTAAGGTAGGTTAAAGGAGAAATAATTAAGCTACTTTTAAATTTTGGATTCCCTAACGATAATACATTAATGTGACCCTAGATGCTAACAACAAATCTAAGAGGTAGAGTCTTTTACTACAGTCAATTTTCAGATAAGGAAACTGAGGTTTAGAAAAGATAAGTGTAACTCAGGGTTACACAGCTGACGAGTAGCAGAGCCAACACTCAAACCCAGGTCTTCTCTGTAATCCAAAAGCCCAGGTTTTTAACTATGACAATACTCTACAGATTTGCATTGCACCTCAAGGCCTGCCAACTCTCGAAGTCTGTGGGGGGAAAAAAAAATTCTTCACCATTGTCCCGAGAGCATCCTATAAAGAGTGATACGCAGTTTCTAATATTAATCAATTAGCATGTGGTCGACAACGATAATAAAATTGTTATATGTATTCATACACACAGACACATGCATACATATGTATGTGTACATTTCTCTCTATTCTGGAGCTGCATTATTCCTTTGATAAACTTACGCTTGCTTAAAATTGACTACAGTCACCCACTTAAATATACTTCGATACAGTCTAAAAACTTGAGTGCTCACCTGGCAGGTCCCCACCCTGTCATACTCCCTAATGGAGTCACAAGAAAAATGGGCACGGTAGGAAGAACAGTTCACTTTCAGACTGAGGGGGACAGAACATCCTTTCCTCCCATAAACCTAGAGGGGATCTTCTTCATCAATTTTAGCTAAGAGAAATTAGCATAAGTGTCTGACAGTATAAAAGAAGACATCCTCTTCTATTATTTTGCTCCTATGCATTTCAGAACTTACACATTCATTAAGACCTTTTGACAGTTTGTCGATGATAAAAAAAAAACCTGTCTTCCCTTTTGCACATCCAAACTAATTTAATATGTTTATCTTCACCAAAAAAGAGGTCTTGAAAAGGTCTTTTTCCCCAGACTATATTTGATTTCTCCTGTTCAATGTATCCAGATCATATTCGCAACATGAATGGCTCAAGAAAATGAAATTTTTAAATACTAATTCCTAGGTCGAGAAAGACTATATCATGTTGCCCTAAAAACAAATTTGTTTGCATTAATTAAAACAATATGACAGTCAAAACATCAAGTTTGATCTTGCTATATATAAATACGTAACAGCTAATATAGGTTAATTCTTTCCAACTCAGTAAATCGTAAGTGAAAAGACTGCAACACTTACAAATTCACAAATAGATTCTCTCACTGTCAATGTAATACAGATCAAAATCACAACTTATAAAACCATTCAGTTAAAGAAAGGCAAGATGGAAATATCTGGAAAAGTACATCCTTACTTTAGTTTCCTGTTGTAAAAGTCAAAAATAGGTAGACTTTCAAAATTAAAAGAAGACCTTCCTTGAAAAGTTAATAAAAGTTGTAATTTAAAGCAGAATACCCTTGGAGAAACACGTACAATTTTTAAAGAAAATTTTTAGTGCTCCATGATGTTAATCTTGCCTTTAAACTGTTTCTGGCCTAAGGCATAGGATAAAAAATAAAAAATAAAAAAAGGCCACATTTTTCTGCATGTGAAATAAAGTTATTTTTAAGACAGATCTATCTGAAAGCATTAATAAGACATAACATTTACATTATTTTTCACATCTACTCAAGTCCATGACCCACAAAGAAGGAAAGAAGCAATTCTGTAGGTAATATGGCATGGTGGCTAATCTGGAAAATTTACATTCACTTTGCACTACACAGCTTACTTTTGATTTAAATATGAGCAATCTCCAGCTGAAATCCTGTGATTTTAGTCATCAAACAAACTAACGGCATACACCATGGATCCCACGCAGGAGAAGCTCAACATCACTCTGAGTTTGTATACAGATGTCTATTTTACCACTTCCTTAGAATTCTTTAGAATTCATTTGTGCTCAGGGTTTTTCTCTCTAAACACAGTATCTTCTGTCACTTAAACCTTCTCCAAAATAGTAAGCTTAAGAGTTGCCTTTCAAGTAGCTGAGGTGACTGCAGATAAGGACTTCAGACCTTCTTCAGGCTGGCTCCAGTTTATCTGCTGATGAAATGTAACAGATGTGGCAATCATACAATCTTGCCATCAAGAACCAAGAGTTCCTCATAAATAGCCAAGAAAAGGGCTTGTCAACCCATGGACGTGTTTACATGTCTGGGTCGCAGTTAAACAGTTATATTACAGCCCTTCTGACAAGAGAGATGCACCTAATATTTGTATTTTAGAATTTTTAGTTTTAAAAAAAAACTTTGAGATTTAAAAGAAACCAGCGCACAATATGCATACATCAACTTGCACTATGTGGAATCTGACATCAAAACTACTAATTTGCTTTTATGTCCTTGTTGGTATAATAGTAACTTTGCTTCATGGTAATTATTTTAAGTCACACATGAAGCCAAACTTCTATTCAGATGCTATGCAACCTAATACATTGTGTCGATACATTTGAAAAGAGAGAACAATGAATGAAGAGTCAAACCTTAAGTGAATGTGTGCGAATAATTTTGTGAGCTTTACGGTACCACAGGTGCTTACATTATAGATTTCAGCACCATATGGTTTCTATATAATGTTATAAGCTGTAATTTTTGGCAAAGGATAACTGTATGTATTGTAATGCTCTAGGATATAATGTTTATTAATAAGATATACCAGCCCCTGTGCACAGTGGATTTCAAAATTTTACTTATCTATATATGTGAGCATGCCTTACTTTACACTCCAACAAATAAAAGAGGGTGGCATCTGTCCTCAGCCTCCGCCTGCCCAGATTCAGCACCAGCAGAGGCACCCCTCACCTCATCAAGCATTCCCTTTGGAGAGTGGTCAAAGCATGTTGGGGGTTCATGAGAAAGTCCCCAGGAGTTTGGGGGAAGTGCATGGATAGCAGTAGCTCAAGAAGTGGGGGCTCCACTTGGAAAGGAAGTTGGGGGAGAGGGCAGCTTGCAGGAGCCAAAAGGAGAGACTGCTCTCCACTTGGAAAATCCTCATCGGGGAGGGGCCTGGGGAAATGGAAAACCACGCCTCCCCTCTCCCTGGGACCCGCCCACAGACCTCAGCAGCAACTGGGGAACCAGACCAAATGAGAGCAAGAAGAAAGCCGTCTTCCCACCTCTGCCAGGTTATACAGTCTTCGCTGCCCCGAGTTCTCATCTGAACAGGAAAGAGTTAAACATCACCCACTTCTGCCAACTTCAAGCTGCTGGAGTGGGAGGAACAACTGGGGAGCAGACCAAGCCCCATCCAATTCCATGACTCGGGAGTCTGGTCTGGTGGCTGTGGAGATCAGATTTGAAGCATATCCATGATTGGAATTTTAAACTGCACAGGACTTTTTTTTTAAGTAGCCCCAAATGACTCGTAAGTTATAGAATGTGCCTGTTATTAAGATATTCTCCACCTAGTGGAAAGGTAACAGCTGGCACAGCTCAGTCAAAAGCATTGGATAGAAGCATAAAATAGAATCCACAAATTTTTGACTTTTCCACAAACTGGAAAACTCAAGCACAGCCTCTCTGCATACACAGAGAATAACAACAGCTACCGTTTACGAAGCCCTCACTCTGCTAGTTGCTATACCTAATACTTTATGAATCCCATTTAATTCTCCCAATGATGGCATGATCCCCATTATACAGACGAGGAAACTGAGGCTAGAGGTAGGAAGTAACCTTCTCGACAGTGCAAAGGGAGTGTGTTTGCACTTGAGTCTGATTCAAATGCTCGTACTTCTAATCCTGGATAGACAACCGTCCTGTTTGTAATGAAACCTTGAAAGCAACAATCAGGAAGTTTATATTTAAGGATACATACTTTAAGCTGTGAACGTGAAAAATAAAAACACGTGAGACCTACAGATTAGTAAAAATTAGAGAGTTTGCAATACAGAAGCCCAGGAACGAAAGCCAAATCTTTGTAAAGTGTAAGAAATCCAGCAAGAAAAGAAGCATTTTGCCACTAGTAGGAATTCAATAAATATTTGCTGACTTGAAATGAAGTCTACTCTTAAAATTGACTTAATATAGAAATATTGACTTAATTATAGAAACTATAATATGAAACGCCTGTGTGATCAGAAGCAACAACATGTGTATTCACTAACTCAACAAGGACTTTTGAGTGTTATGTTCCTTCCAGGTTCTTTGTCTAGACACTGTACCAGAGTCTAAATGACAGAGTGACCAAAACTGTACCTACTCTCGTGGAGCCTACCATGTATAAACCTATCATGCCATAGTTTCATCATCTCATTAAATCCAGAGGTTAATGATTTGCCCATAGCCCATCAAATGTCAGAGTGAAAATCACCATGCAAGCATTCTGAATCCTATTAACAGATTTAACTTTCAGGAGATCATAAATCTTACAAGAAAAATGATCACTTTCAAGAAAAAAACATTCTACTTCTGTCAGAGAAAGTCTTTTTGTTTTTCCCAATTGCATGAATATTTTGAATAGGCTGGTTAACAAATGCACAGTGCACATCCACAAATAATTTTAGGTCCACCTCTTCTATTAGGTAACTGATGCTTAGCAGTAATGCATCATTTCACACTATACTTTGTTGGTTAATGGGTAATCGATATGCTTCATTATAAGGTCAGTCATGAAAAACATAAATGACACTTAATACAAAAGTTTACATGCAGCAAGCCCAAACGCACCATAGCAACAGAGATTGATGAGAAACGCTTGGTTTCTATAGCAACTATCTCATGGACCATCTGTAAGCCAAACCAGGGCAGCAGAAGCAAAATGAGCACTTGTAAGGTCTGCAGTAGGTCCCTTTGTCTATTTCAACATAATGTTAAATTCTAATGTTTGTTTCTTCTATAAGGATATGCTCCCCTTTATTTGCCCTTTTGCAATCTGATTGCTTTTTTGTTTGAATGAGCCTGTTTTTATTAAGACTGATAAATCTAACCTTTGCAAATGTGACTGTAGTTTCCTAGTGAAACTTCCACACCTAAATGAATAAGCACAAACACAATGGGTCATTGGCATAAATGGAGGAACATGGACCGTGAAAATTTTTATATTTCAAAAGACATTCTTTAGAATGCTATTATAAAATGACAGTTCGTTGTTTATTTAGTGATTTGTATTCTGAAAACCTGCTTTTCATAAGAGCTGCAATTGGCAAGAAAGCAGAGAAGGGAAATTATAACACAATTACCGGTCCTTCTTCATTACCATATATGTAATCATGTTGCTTATTCTCCAGCCTCTGATAAAATCATCAACCATCACTCACATGTAACCTTTAAATTTTTTTCTCTAGAGATATACACATACCTATGTATATCTGTATAATGTATATATACATACGTGCGTTTATTTACTTCTACTTTCTCCCTCATTAAATTATCTTTTTTTGAAGGTACTAGTTGATAGAATATAGGAAACTAAATCTATGGAATATAGGAAAATAACAAAATATTTTAACCTTTGTAATGAAAGCTTTTCTGTACTCATTCATTGAGTGTCAACCTGAGGAAACATGCAAGAAAAGAGAAAGCCATAAACATCAAACAAGCAAAAATGTCTCCTGCGACAACTTGGATGGACCTCGAGGACATTATGCTAGGTGAGATAAGTCAGACAAAGACAAAGACAAATATTGCATGATCTCTCTTACATATGGAATCTAAAAACACTTAAACTGAAAGAATAAAGGGTAGAATGGTGGGGTGAGGGAATGGTGTTTAAGGGTTCAAATTTGCAACTAGCAGACAAATAAGCCCTGGAGACCTAACACACGCTGCAGTGAGTACAGATGACAAAACTATCATAAACTAAGAAACTAGATCTTAATTATTCCCATCACTAGAAGAAACAATAATTATGTGACATGACAGAGATGTCAGCTAATGCGACCATGGCAATCATATTGCAATATAAATGTATCGACATGCTGTACACCTTAAGTTCACACCATGTTATATGTCAATTATATCTCAATAAAAGGGAAAAAGGGAAAAATGGCTAATTCCCAGCCAAGGTGACAACCTCTTTATCCATCAGGGGTTCACACTTCGCACCCCTGACACCAGACTGCCTGACTTGTGAAGATGGTGCACCTCTGGCTGCGGCTTGCCTGCTGTTCAGTTATTCTGTGGTACTATTCTTTATGATTTCTTCACGCCCTAGTGCTCCCCTGGTTAAGTCTACTTCCGCACAGTCATGGGGAAGACAGAGAAACACCAAGTCTTCACTGAGAATTGGGTCTGGAAGCTGTGGCAAGAGAGCACACACTCATTTCCTTGGGTCTCCTTCGTAGCCAGTGGAAAATGCAGAATATTGCCAAGAGCTGCACCTGAGCTAGAGAGTCTGATATTTTCAAAGGGTGAGTGACAGAAGCTTAAAGCATCAATCCAAGGCAATGTTGAGTGAAGACTCAGTTTCATGAGGACCCTGTTAATAGACCTTTCTGAACAATGAAAATTTAGCGTTCTTTAGTAACAGAAAGAATCTGAAACGAACCTAATTACCCAGTGTAAGTATATACGTTGAGAGAGTGAGTTTCAATGTAAAAACACCACAGATTACAAGGTGAGTGCTTCTGGAGACTTAGCAAGGGCAAAGAATTTGCTGTTTCTAGGAGCTACAATACTTCAGGTGGAGGTTAGAAACAGGCATAACAGAATGAATAAACATCCCAAAATAGCACCTGAGGGTGACTCTGGAACTATGGGCCCTGGTCCAACCTGGTCCAACTGTGGACTCTGGTATAATTTATTCTATTTGACTGTCATTTACTGAACAATTCCTCTGTTCCAAGTGCTGTGTGAAATCCTTCATCTATATTATCTCCAGTTTTCATAAGTCCTTGGAGACTGGGTATTATTTCCTTTACTGTACAGATGAGAAAACGAAGGTTTAGAGGAGTTAAGAAATAATTTGAAATAAGTGGCAGAGCCGATTTTTGGACTCAGGTCTCTCTGACTCTAAAGAGACTCAACCTTATAATGTTTGCTGCTGTCTCAGTTTTTGGGGGTGGCTATAACAAAATGCCAGAGACTGGGCAGCTTATAAACAGTTCTGGAGGTTGGGAAGTCCAAGATCAAGGTGCCAGTGTGGTAGGGTGAGGGCTCCCTTCCTGGTTCACAGACGGCTGTGTCCTTGCAGAGTGAAAGCGGGTAGGGAGCCTATGAATGGGATTATAACACTAATCCCATTCATGAGGCTCCACTCTCACAGCCTAATCACCTCCCAAAGGCCCACTCACTAATACCATCACCTTCGGGGGTTAGGATTTCAACACATGACTTTTAAGGAGACACATTCTGAGCATTTGGGGTGCTTCATTTGAGTGCTGGAGAAACTGAAGTCCAGAAAAAATATATCTATATGTACTCAATCACAGCCAGAGACGAAACTAGAAATTAAATGTTTACCTTGAAACCACTATCTTCCAAATCATGCAAGATGACCTTCTTTAGAGGTTTTGTTTGACCCCACCCAAAGAAAAGTCAACAGGGTAACCCCAGACAACATTGTGATGCAGTCCGCACTCACCTTTTTTTGATTTGCCAGGTAAATTTTTCATAGACTTTCTTCACCCTTCAATTCTATCTTCTATTTCAGAAGTTCAAAGCATATGCCCTTTCTTCTCTAATCTAATTACCACCAAAATGTCCAAGAACACCGAGCTGGTAACATTTTGGTGAAAAGAGCCCTTCGACCAAAATTAGTACTTTAGTCATTTTCTATTTAGCCACATGATGAAATATTCTGTCATTTGTTAAAGAAAATCTATGAATCAAAGCAGATGAGAAGACACAGAGCAGGGAGGCTTGATATTCCTCCTGTTCCGTTATATTTGGCCCTCAGATTATACAAGAGGTTTGAAAATGGTGCTGGACCCTGTCATAAGGCAGCACGTGAGCTATCTAACAGGTCTGCAGCTTTGAAAGTTCAATGAATGAGCAATCACTGTGGCTAGAAAAAGACAGTGTTCAATATATTTCTGTTGAATGAAAGAATGATTAAAATAGTAATGCAGAGATAAATTTCTCCAGGTAGTAAGTTTTTAAGGAATAAACAAACAAAAAATCTCTCTCTTTGGAAGGACATAAAAAATTATCATCCAATAGATTTACTTTGGCCATGAAATCAAAGCCAGTGAACATCAACCCCAGTAGCTGACTGCAACCAAATTCTTACTCCATCATATAGAGTCAGAATAAATGTCATGGAGGTGAATTTAAGCACAAAAACATTTTCCTGTAGTGAAAAACCTGCTATTTCTAGAAGCAAGAAGTTCCAAATGGAAGGTTACCTCAGTATGAGAGCATTAGAAAACAATTTCTAAATGGCAATTACTCATTTCCCTCTCAAGCTGTCCATTCTTAAGAAATGGGGACAATAAGTAATTGCCACCTGACAATTATTATTATTGTAAAAATTAATAAATATGATTGAGGTCTGAGTTTCTTAGAAAAATCTGGTAATTACTAAATGTCTCAATTTGTAAGTAGCTCCTCATCAGGAAAAAAATGGGCCAATTCTTTCAATAGATAAAAGAGTGAATAATTAAATACTACAGAAAATATGCCTAATAGTTTTAAAAACAAAGAATCATTTTAATAGGAGCTTTCAATTTTATTAAAGTATTTATGCTCATTCTTACACACTAATCAAGCATAGTTCTTCTTCCTTTAATTAATGAAAAAGAGACAAATTTTAGGCCAGCCATATGATATACCAAAGATTATGCCAAGCACAATAAATTTTAAAAGTCAGTACGACATACAGATTACATAAATCAATAGTCTCCATTCATGACCCCTACAATGAAGATATTCAACACAGCAAAATTTTTAAAAGTATAATTTATGCAATGTCTATGAAAAGCTGCAAAATTATAGAGTTTTCTGAAAGGCAAACAATATCACTAATGCAAATCATCACTCCCAGAGCTCTTTGACTGTATTATTTTGTCACGTCCTTAGCGTTTTTAAATAATCATGGAACTTGTTAGCACTTTAGAGTAACAACAGTAGTTTAAAATGTCCACTGTTCAAAGATGTCAGAGTTTTTAAAACATAGCTTAATCAAGTATTCTACCTGAAAAGCCACTATTATCTCAGTTCATTCTTTAGTCATATTTGTTTATAATTACACACACACACACACACACACACACACACACCATATCCAATCCATCAGCAAATTCTGTTGCCTTTAAGACCAGGCCACCATCACGCTCCACCTGTGCTTCTATATTCACCTCCTCGCTGGTCTTCCTCCTTCCAGTATGGCTCATCCAAAAGTCTCTTTTCCACATGTAAAACACTCCTTAATACGTAAATCAAGTCCAGTCCCTACCCTCACCAAAGTCCTTCAAAGGTATGTCTAGGTCACTTAAAATAAAATCGAACTTCTGGTATGGTCCACAAGACCATATGCTACAAACTCTGGCTCCGTGACACCTCCCTCTCTTATCGCTCCTTTGCCATCAGCATGCTCCGACCATGCCAGCCTCCTCACTGGCAAGCGAGCGTGCCAAGCAAGGCTTCTCCTCAGGGCTTCTGCTCTTCGGGTCCCTTCTGTCCCAGGTCACGTCTTGGTGGTCCACTTAGGGCTTTTGCTCAGAAGCCTTCCCTGATCATTCCGCCCTCAAAGCATCAGTCCACTGTTCTCTGACCCCCCTTTGTTTTTCTCCCGAGCAGTTGCCATTATCTGACATTCTGCTCATTATTAGTTTGTCTGTCTCTCCACTGAGGAAAGAGACTTTGGTGGTTTCTTGCTGTAAATTCCAGAACTTGCAACAGTGCCTGATGCGGACATAGTAGGTTATCAGTAAATATTTGTACCACCTTCTTTTCAAAGAGCTGACAACCTTCACGTTTCAAAGCTTCTTTGCTACCACTTGTCTCAGCTGGCATATGTGAGTTGCAAGACAGTAATTTAAGAGGATCATGAATGCAGGTAAATCTTTCATTTTACATTTAGGGAGACTAGAAAAGGCCCAATTAAAATGAAAAATTATCCAGCATTATAAAGCAACATTGAGCAGCATGCTATATTAATAAATGCTATAGCATTTAGAGCAGGAGCAGATTGATTTGAAGCAGAGTGGTCATGACATGCTTCAGAGGGGACAATTTAAGGTGGATTTTGAGAGCAAGGTTAGGACTTTGAGATGCATGCAGAAGGAAAGCAATCATTCCAGGGAGAGGAAATGAAAGGGCAGAGCCAAGGCATGAACCTAAATCCTTAGAAACTGACCGGTAAACCAATTTGGCCAAAACCCAGCTATCTTGGTTCAGGCTGCAATAATAAATGATCGTGACTAAGTGGCTTATAAATAACAGAAATTTATGCCTCACAGCTCTGGAGGCTGGAAGTTAGAGATGAGGGGGCCAGCATGCTCGGGTTCTGGTGAGGACCCTCTTCCTCACGGCACAATGCCACCTTCTCATTGATCCTCATGTGATGGAAGGAGGGCTGGATAAGGGCACTAATCCCACTCACAAGGGCTCCACCGTTGTAACTTCATTACCACCCAAGGCCCCACCTCCTGACACCATCGCACTGGGAGCTGGGATTCCAACATATGAATTTGGGGGTAGGGGGGACACAAACATTCGGTCCTTAACACCAGCTTTAACATGCAAGAGACTTGGAGGATGAACCTGCAGAGTACAATGTCTTGAATGGAGGTTTGAACATCAGAATATTTCCCAGGAAGCAATGGGAAGTCATTCAACATTCTTCCATCAGCGTTGTGTCACAAACATCATGTTTCAGAGAGATTAATCTGGTGGCAGAGATTAATCTGCAAGGGACGAGAGGAAGGGACCGCCCCAACGAATGGCCTCTCATCAGGAAGTTCTACAGAGCTGAGTGTGGTGCACGCCGATGGCTACAACCACCAAGTCCACTCTCCCCTTCCCAATGGTACCCCAAACTTTATTCGACTTTCTGCCCATCCTCCACGAGACATATGCTTCAGGAGAAGCTGACCTGACCATATTTTTGTCTCGAAGTAATCCCTTCCTCCATGTCACTGCCTGACTCACAAATCCAGCTGGAAACTAATCAAAATATGGTAATCCTCTCGCCAGAGGAACTGATTCCGGAGCAGATATGTGACCCGGTTCAGAGTAATGAAGATGAAGGGATATTTCCTAGAAACTGCCAGAAAAACGTCATTTCAAGATGCGGGTTGGATGTCGCTGTGGCCGAGTTTGAGGATCCGAACTCCTGGAACCATCACGCTGTTGGCTGAAGTACGGCAGAGCCGAGAGAATCACAAAGCAGCACTGGAGTGCTTGGACCAAGTCCATTTTGAGGCCTGCTTTATCTCCGGACTTCCACTCCGCCAGCCAATAAAATTCCTTATGGCTTAAGCCAGGTTGAGTTGTCTTTGCCGTTCTTTACAGGCAAAAGCATTCTAACTGATATACCTTAGCCATGAAATAATGAGCGTCTGGGGTAGGTTATTGGCAGAGGAATAGAAGAAATGGGAAGGAAGGGATTTGCTCACTCTGTAAACATTTACTGAGTGTTCCCTGTGTGTCAGGCCCATATGCTAGGTGCTAGAAGAATAAGAAGATGAATAAGACACAGTCCCTGGCATCGAAGAGTCCTAAAATTATTGACCAAAAGTCATAATCGTCACAGTAGAGCAGCACCTAGGTAGATAGGAGGCATAATGGAGTGCCCCATGGGGAATGAAAAGAGAGAGGAAAATAGAGGAGAAGAGAGAGAGAGAGAGAGAGAGAATGAATGTGTAACAGAGCATCCTAAATTCAAGAAAAACTCAGGACAGGTTGTAATCAGAAGACACTGTACCAGAAAAAAAAAACAAACAGTAATATTGAGAAACTGACTGGCAATTTAAGCTTTGTTGCCTGAAAGACAATTGTCCTAAAGCCTAAATTATTTTTAGGACAAAGTCGGACACACATACAAAGGCATTTCATTCACAGTGAGGACATTAAAGGAAAAGAGAGGAAGATGAGTTTGTTTTAGACATCCACGAGATTAAATGACACAATAAAAATGAAGTCTTGCTTTAACGAGTGATTGGCAAAGGGTACACTGAAAAATGCATTGTTGCCGCTGTGTTATAAATAGCTTCGCATAGCGGGTTAAAATAAACTCTGAAGCCACAAGAGGAATCTAAATCCTGAAGTTTACAATGAACTGCCTGACTTGAAGCAATTTACTTAATCTCTCAGCATCACATCTATAAAACAAGAATGGCCATACTCACAATAGCTTCCTTCTGATAGGATTACTTTGAAGGTCAAATGAGTTAATAGATGTAAATCCTACACGACCAAACCTGGGACATAGTAAGTGCTCAGTAAGTGACAGCTATCACACTGGTGAGTGTGACTATTGCTATTCTTATTCGCGCTGTGATGGATAAGAGAAGCTAGATATTGGTAATTTTTAAAAGGCATCACAGAGATCCAGTTAAAGGCTTGATTTTAAGAGTACAGATGCATTTTAATGCAACAACAAACAGGATGTTGTGTGCCAAAGGGCTTGACTCTCATGGTAAATTCTAGTTCATAGATGTGACACACAAAGTGACAGCAGCTTTCCCTTTTTTTTTTCCCCAAGCAGCCCAGGGAGACACTGAACCAGTCACCATATTTAGGGATGAGCTCCTAAGCATATCGCTAAAGGCAGATGACACTTGGAACAAGAGCTGTCTCCGCCGTGTTGGGCACTGACAGTCCGAACAGAAGACATTCTTGGCACGCCTGTCCCAAGGTTGCTGAGCAGGCCGCTGGCTCTGAACCAGCAGCCCATAATCCACACTCTCTTGGTGAGCGGAATGCCTTTATGAGACATTTACCAGAGTCTGAGACGCAATCTGTGACCACAGGACACAGTGAATCTAGCTGACCCACATGGAACTAGACCCGAGACCTGGCCTCTTGGCCCCACTCGCCAAGCTTTCTGGGGAGATTAATCACCCCAGAACCTCTTTAACTGCCGGGGGGAGTCAGCTTGTGTTCATGGCCTTGTATGTGTAAGGAGTTCCTCAATTGGAATGAGGTAGAGCGCTGGGCACTTCCGTTTGAAGCACTGATTCTATTCTCCTCTGTTTACACTGGAATTTCTCCTGTGGCATTTCAAGCCTCAAAACATGCAGTTTTATATAAACTTACTAAACTGGCTAACAACTGTTTAATGACTGCCTAAAATAACTCAAGTGAAAAAGAGCAAACCCCATTACATTTTGGAAAAGTATTCCAGAGAAGAACTTGAACTCTCCTTCGCAATAGCTGGATATTTAAAGAAATGTCTTGTTTAATCATACGGAGCCGTATATTTTTAAATTCAAAGGAAAAAAAAATAAAATTTAGAGACGATAAACATACTAATAGTCCGATGAAGTGCCGTTTTCTAAATGCTGAATCTAGGGCTGAACGTTTAAAGCCGGAATCAAATTTTATTTCCGAAAACGAATCGTCTTCTGATAAACTTGAACTTGGCAATCACCGTAAAGTCAGTGGACATCGTGACGTCCACACTGTAGTTTCCTACTTTGCATGACTGGACTTGGACTGCTAAGAGCAAAATTAGAGGTAGGTTTATTTCATAAAACAGAAACTCCAGCACAGAAGCGTGGAAGACCTGCAGAGATAATATCTAATCTGGACATGTTGTTAGAGTCAAAGTGACCCTCAGTCTCTTCTTCCAAGTGTCCCGATGGAGACACTAAACGAATAAGTCTTCCCATATCACCCGGGTGTCACTATGGTCTCCTGTCCCAAAATGAACAGCTCCTGTAAGGAGAAATATGCAAAGGAACCTGGCTGACTTAAAGCCTTTGTTGGGTGTCCTCAGGGCACGACACCAGAAGCACAGGAGGGATCTGAGACTCACACGTTTTCTGAACCCTGAGCTGTAAAGATGTCCAAACCTTCTAGAAGTCCCTTCTAGAGAAGCGAGTTTTTAAAAATCCCTAGCAAACCGAGCTATGGCCTGCAGGTGTTTACAACTTTGGGTCTCGGTCAAATCGGGAAGATTTCATTCACTGGCACCTGGTTTCCTGTGTTGGGGGAGGGGGTGTCCAGAGTGGCTGAAGGCCTGATGCATGTCACGGTCGCCATCGCGAATCCTGTTTGCGTACTGAGCAAAATGGAGGACACAGATGAACATCAGAAGATGACGAAGAAAATGAAAACCTGAAAAAGTGCGGGCTAAGGGGACGCTCACAAAGGGAACCGCGGCAGTGACGTCAGAGCTACACCAGAATCCGACTGTCTGGGTAAAGCTTTTTGATTCAGGGAACCGCTCCAGATCCAACTATTTTGGGTCTGTGCTCAGGTCCCAGCTTCTCAAAAAGGTCTACCCTGCTACCCTGTTTAATACTTCACTCTATTTTTTCTTTTTTTCCATAGCACTTACCACCTTCCAACATACTACACAGCCTACATATTCTGTTCAGTGTGTATCTAGCTCCCCACACCAGAATGAAAGCTCCAGGAAAAGCAAGGAGCTTCACTGTTTCAGTCACTGATATCTCATGAGCACACAGGAGAGTGCCTGGCACATCGTACATACTTCGTAAACATTTATTGAAAAAAAAATGAGTGACTCTAAGATGTGACCTGTTTGTTCAGACAGCTTTCGCTTCCTTCCTACAAAACCTCCGCAGCCTGCCAGCTCGCCCCCACCTTCAAGGAGAGAGGCTCAGAATGAGTCTCTCAGAGGCAAAGCATCCATCAACCCTTCATACCGAAGTGAGGAGACCGTGGGTCAGGTCAAGAGATTAAAGCTTTGAGTTCTAGAAGGATGCCCTCTTGGTAGAGTCCTTCTAGAATTATTATTATTATTATTTTTTTTTGCAGTTCAACTTTTTATTTTAATAAAATGAGAATATGCGCAGCACATGCAATGCTAGCATCTAAACTAATACAATAAGCAATTACTAAAGCTACAGTAACTTGAGGTTCAATCTTCACATTCAGAGAGTTTAACTCCATTCTTGTGATTTTTGAAACCTTATTAACTGAAAATATTGCTTACTGATGAAGCTTGCTCAAATGCTATTGCCGAAAGTACAAGTCACTGATTATGCTAATACGACAAATATAACCACAAGTGGGAGACTTCTTTTCGTCCCCAAATAGCTGGCAAAATGAAGGAGGCCTTGTTTCCCTTCAATTTTAAAGGTGGGGTTGGGGGGTCTATCCTCAAGTAGAAACTAGGAATGGCCTAATAAAAAGAAACCATTTAGACTTCACACCCACTGTGATTATAATTTTTAAAAAAAATCAGGAATTAATGGCGTTAGCAAGGATGGGGAAACAGTAAAACATGTGTACATTGCTGTTGGGAATGTATATAATGGTTCATCTACTATAAAAAGCAGTTTGACAGCCCCTCAAAAGTCAGGCACAGAATTACCATATGATCCTATAATTGTACTCCTCAGTATATATATGCCCAAAAGAACTGAAAACAGATTTTTCAAACAAGTACATGGACACTCATATTCACAGAAGCACTAGTCACAATAGCCAAAAGGTAGAAACAGCCCAAATGTTCATCAACGGATGAAGTGAGCAATGGTGGTATATCCATCCATACAACGGAATATCGTCCAGATATGAGAAGGATTGAAGTACTGATACATACTACAGTATGAAAGACCCTCCAAAACATTATGCTAAATGAAAGAAGCCAGACACAAAAAGGTTACGTATTATGATTCTATTTATATGAAATATCCAGAAGATACAGAGAGTAGATGAGTGGTTGCCGGGGGTAAGAAAGACTGACAGAAACTACTTAACGGGGAAGGGGTTTTACTTTGGAGTGAAATATGTTGCAACCAGACAGAGGCAGTAGTTACACATCATCGTGAATGTATTAAGTGCCACCGAATTGTTCACTTTACAATAGTTAATTCTACGTTATCTGAATTTCACCTCAGTGACCTATTTTTGAAACCAAATTTTTAAAAATGAAGCCACTTTGGCCCACTTGGTATAGACAAAGAATCCCCAAAGGTTCAAGGTGTCAGATCCACTGGGGTTTTGGTCCAAAGCCCAACTGAGTAACGTGGCGTGCCTCTGACCTTCACCTCTGCTTCCGTCTCTGCTGGAGAACAGAAGAAGTCACTCCTGATCTGTGGATGGTTGAAGATGGTCGTCCAGGATTCAGGCATTTACCATCCTAGATTCCTGCCTCGGGTCTAGTTCTCTCACTTGTAACTTTGTATTTATATTAGAACGTACTTTAGTCCTTTTTACCACAGTGGAGATCAAGAAGACTAGATCTGGAGGTGTTTCATTTTCTCCTAATCCTCCTCAGTCACCGAAACAAGAAGCACAGGGCTGTGAAAGAAGCAATTCAACAGGGCCACTGGTCTCAAGTTCTAGTTCCTTTCCCAGCTCCATGTCATCGGAATATTCATTAAGCTTCTCTGAACCTGTTTCTTCATTCACAAAAGATAGATCGCAATTCCCACCATACTTATCTACATGGTTATTTCAACAGTCAAAGGAGAAAAGGAATATAAAATACTTTGCGAACACCCAGACCCATCTGTTCTTCCTCCTCATCTTTCGCAAATTCATCTCTCTCCTCGCTGCCCCGGTTCGAGACACAGCCAGCACTGTGTCGCTCTCGGTGTACCTTAACCTAAGAAAGCTACTGGTACCTCTAGTTCACGCTTTTCCCAAGCGTCCTCCTCTGCCACCAGATGATCTTCCAAAACTAAATCTAATGATGCCCCAGCCCTGCTTAAATTCCCTTTCTATTTCTTATCGCCCTCCATGCAAAGTCCTTAAACATGGCCTCGAGACCTTTTAGGATACAGCCCCATCTTATCTGGACTGCGCTTCCTTTATTAACGCCTAGCGTTCGGTTTCTCAGACACACCACGCTTCCTGAAACAGTCTCCCCATCTCCCCATCTCCCCCCGAGCCCCGCCTCTCATTAGCACCAACTCCTCCAACTCTCCCTGGATAAATTCTACCAAATTCTATCATAAGGTTCCAACAAGACACCGCTTCTTCCAGGAAGTCCTCCATGACATCCGCCCATCAAGTCTGGATTAAGGACCCTCCGACATGGCAGGGCGACTGGGGTGGGTTAAGTGTCAGGAGCAGAGAGAGGAAACACAGCAGGTGAGCCCCTGGGTCCTCTTCTATTGAAAGAGCGGCTGGAGGGAATATACCTGAGGGACCGGAAGCTGCTCGTACACCATCGTATTCTCGGACCGTCTGTATTAGAGAAAACCTACGTGAACACGTCTCCTTTATTACATGGATCTTCTCGCCCCTGGTCACGGGTACGAAGCCAGCGTGAGAGTCCCTTTCTGATTAACATTCATTAAAAGCCTACGACTCTAAAGGGCACAGAGGATACAGACAGGAGTGATGGGCCTCAAGGAGCCTCAACAGTGAAGAGGCTCAGGGGGTAAGAAAGTCAGCCTAGTGCTTCTCTATGAGCTACCGCATCCCGACTATCGCTCTGAGCTTTATGAGAGCCTTAATGCACACATATACACACTCACTCACTCATTCACACACACACACAGCATGAGCACATACACACAGACTTATATGCACATATAAGCACGCTCATCACGAACGCACACACCACAATTAAAATGGTCTTCAAGAATTTCTGAGCAGGGCTATGACCAGCACATACTGGCTTTGTGTAAATTAGCCAAGTGGATCCCCTCTAGGGAGACTGATTAGAAAGAAGCAGCTCTTCCTCTAGACTCCAGCCAGAGGACTGGCCGAATTTCAGGTTCTGCCTGCAGGTCTTAGCAGGTCCCTTGTAGGAGCCAGCTCTCACAACCAGCACAACTACGTGCAGTGGACAGGCCTTGCTGGGCCTTTCTCATCTGTGGCCACTCACCCGGAATCCCACATGAAGAAGGACATGTGTGGTACTTAAGGTTTTCGATTCACAGTAGGAAGGAGAGAGGGACCCAGGGTCAGTTCCTCCCCATCGGCCAAGAGAAAAAGTGTTATACGCTCTTACAAGAAACCACCTCCCCTTACAGACTTGTTAATGTCGGAGACTCAGGCTCAGTATTAAAGCTGCAACTCGTTTGATCTCTTTTTGTTTTGTATTTACACACTCTAGGAATGCATTCCGTCCCTGTTCAATAAATGTCATTCTTGGAGTTTAACTAATAAGGTAAACATCATTATCTCCATACCTAGGGTCAATCATCCTTTCTTCATTTGTACAGTTCACAAGGACACTTGTCCAAAGATGATTGCTGCTTACTGCAGTGGACCCTGGCAGGTGTTGCCTAGATCGCTTGTTGCCTCTTGGATGAAAATGCCCCCACCAACGTCATGCCCTTTGTGGGTGGTCCCCATCTGATGGCTCACCTGGGAGGGTGGGACAATAAGACCCAGGCTCCAGAGCTCCCCACTGAGTCACTGAGGCAGCTATCACTCCTGTACTGCACCTCAACTTCTCTCTCCACATGATCTGCTTCCTGTCTCACCCTCGCAGTTGTGTGTCGACCCCAAGTGTACACCCTAAAAAACAGAATCAGTCGAATCAAGTCTGCTACACTGTCTCAGAGTCCACCTCTCAAAGAGCCCAATCTGCAACACTCACCATGATGACCCCATTTCAACAAATCGACAGCTTGTTTGAGAAAAGCTTATACGCAGCAGTAGAAGATCATAGGTTTGAACCCCACGTGAATCACTAATTTCACACAAAGAAAAGCCTTATTCAAGGAACAGGGATGGAAACCCCATTTGCAGAAAGATAGGTCTCCTCAAACCACCTCCTATACATTTCTTGTAGACAGAGGGTCAGGACCATCTCTTCGTCCACACAGAGGCAGGGAGGACCACATCAAGTGTTGGGAAACCCAGGGAAAATAAATGTAATCTCTGACTTCTAAGAATTACAGACCCATAAAAATGTAATTCTTAGAAAAACAAAGGGGGCAGGGGAAAATCCAAGGCAGAGCAAACGATTTTAAATGTGGCAGTATCAAAAATAAATTTTGGAGTGTGTATATATATGTATATATATATATATATATAAGATTATATATATATATATATAAGATTATATATATATATATAAGATTATATATATAAGATTATATATATATAAGATTATATATATATGTATATATATAATCTTTGTAAATTAATTTAAATCTTTTTTAAGTTAATTTTTTAAGTCAGAGAACATCTCCAAATTTAAATAATTACTACTAAATATATATGACTTCTTCGTTTCCTATTTGGATGCCTTTTATATCTTTCTCTTGGCTGATTGCACTCGCTAGGACCTCCAATGTTATATTGAATAACGGTGGCAATAGTGGACAGCCTTGCCTTGTTCCTGATCTTAGAGGGAAGGTTTTTAGTTTTTCACCATTAAGTATAATGTTGGCTGAGGGCTTGTCATAAATGGCCTTTATTATGTTACGATACTTTCCTTCTATATCAATTTTGTTAAGTGTTTTGATAAATGGATGCTGTGTCTTGTCGAAGGCTTCTTCTGCATCTATTGATATGATCATATGATTCTTATTTTTTAATTTGTTTGTGACAACCTGGATGGACCTCGAGATAATCATGCTAAGCGAAATAAGCCAGACTGAAAAAGTTGAAAATCACATGATATCATTTATATGTAAGATATAAACCTAAAAGCAACAAATGAACAGGACAAACAGAGACTCAGGGACATGGACATTGGACTAGTGGTTACCAGAGGGTAGTGGGTGGGAGAGGAGGTAAGAGGTAGAGAGGGTAAAGGGGGTCAAATATAGGGAGGTAGGAGGAGGGTGAAGAGTGTAAAAGAGATCAAATATATGGTAGCGGAAGGAAACTGAACTCTGGGACACACAATAGAATATATAGATGTCAAAATATAATGTATACCTGAAAATTATATCATTGTATTAACCAATGTTACTCCAATAAACTTAATGAATGAATGAATGAATGAATGAATAAATAAATAAATATGAAATACAGATTCAGAGACTGAATAGTTTCATTCTTTGTTGTGCATGATGAGGACACACCCTCACGGAGACTAAATTTCCATATGAGGGGCACACACACCAGTCACGACATGGAAGTAAATATGAACAGGTTCTGAATTCCCAAAGCTCCCTTATCCATTCTCTGCTATTGAAATCTGAAGTCGCTGCCATCTTGTTTGCTTGGGGTCTGCAGCCACGTGCTGAGTTTAACACGAACACCTGTGAACTGAATTGTCTGAAAATATGGCTTCAAGGTGGCCAGGGTATAGTGGATCACTGACCAACACTGGGGTTAGGTGACCCTCACACAATTGAAAATATGAGCCTAACTTTTGACTCCTCAAATCTGTAACCACTTAAGCCTACTGTTGACCAGAAGCCTTACCAATAACAGAAACAGTCGATGAATAATTTGTATGTTGTAGGTATTATATACTGTATTTTTACAGTCAAGTAAGTGAGAGGAAAGGAAATGTTATTAAGATTATTGGGAAGAGAAAATACGCTTACAGTATTTATTGAAAAAACTCTGTGTATAAGTGAACCCACACAATTCACACCCATGTTGTTCAAAGGTCAACGGTATAGTCGAGACGCTTTCCGTTGCCTCCGTAGCCAAGTACTGATGAAGATGTGAGGGCAGATGTGGGGGTAATGGAAACTGATCCACCGTTCCAGGAGGACGAGTTGTCAATATGTAATAAAAACCTTAAAAATATTCATATTCATAATGCTCGACGATTCAACTTGTAGAAAAGTGCCTCCAGGCAAGAATTTGATAGCACTATTCTCTACCATGGAGAATAATGAAGACGACCCAAATGGCTTTCAATAAAAATTGTTTCAAGTACAGTACATAGTATTATAAAATGAAATATTATACTGACAATACTAACAGAGAATTTTGTTGAGTGAAATGGAAAGACGTTCATAATTTTCCACTTAATAAAGAAAATTAACTATGGGACAATACAAATAATAAGAAATAATTTTGTGTGAAAATACACATACATACAAACACATGTATATGCATCCAAAAAGCATAGAAGGATATAAAAATACAACATCTGGAGAACCGTGTAATATGTGATTGTCCCCCTTTTTGCTCTATTTTCAAATTTCACTGCAATTATGAATTAATGTTTGAATAACTTAGCAAATATTTTAATGACATATAATGAAGGTAAATTCTCATTCAAAATGAGGCACAAATGAGACCATAAAATGAGCCATTTTGAAAATACCAGATTATTATTAAAATGTGAAAGCCCAAGATTTTCAAGAATTAGCTATTGTGAAGATTTTTTTTTTACTAGAGAAACCTTTAATTTGTAATCCTTAACTCTTTCCAGAGTCTGTCCTAATACTGATCTGAGTTCAAGTTTCATAATATGTAAAACACACACACATACACAGCAGAAATAGCCCCAAATCTTAACAGTGGTTATATCATATATTGTCTTTCTTTTCTATATTAAGAATATATTATTTTTATAATCAGAAAAAGATAATGAAACTATGTTCATTTAAGACAGCCCATTCATATGCTATCATGATACTAATGATGAGATTATATATTTGTCTCCTACTTCCCTATATTTCCAAAATTTTCCAAAATGAACATATACTACTATCATTTAAAAAAATAAATACACAAACGAAATGGTCCTAAGTTTCAAAGTTTGGTTAAAATTCAAGGCTCTGGGAAGAATTTAAATAATAACTGGAATTTCAGGTGGTATGTTTGCTGTTAACGAAGGGAAATATGAAAGCGATCATCAGATATCACCAAACAGGTCTGCTGTCTAGCTGCCTGGAGGGGTCATAATCTAAACATAATTTCAACATTCCAAGAACCACACCCCCCCACTATCACCCCAATATCATCACCCACCCCCTCTCTCTGTTCTATGCCCTTCATTTAACACTACCCCACAATCATGTCTTGATTTTCCTAAAAAGGCAGAAACATTTTAAAAGCCAGAGATTAGGCGTTTTTGCATCCTTAGCAGAGGCATTGTTCAGTCTTTATAAAGTCATTTGACTTTGAGCATGTCATATCAAAACACTCTTAAAAGATGAGGCACAACGTTAAGTAACTGAATGTCCTAGAGGAAAAGCTTTAAACAAAGATAGTTCGCTTTATTAGATTAAAAAACGTTCTCTGAGGGCTGTTTTGCCTCTAAGAATACTCTGTTATACAATTAAATATCTACTCTCAAATTTCACTTAGTGATATTTAATACACACACACACACACACACACACATATATATATATGAACTCTATGTCGAGTTAAAAATTGTCTTCCTAAAAAGAATCTTTTTTTATTAACACAGTGATTTTTAAAACACTGTCACGTGATGTCTTTTTTTTTATTCATTTTTGGCCATTTGAACAAAGTATTCAAAATTTGATACAAAATAGCCCATTCCATTGAAAAATCTAATGCACACTCTAAATTCCAAAAATGTCCAAAAAAGTCAATTGGATGGCCTTTTTCAGGTTAACTTATTCTCATTTACTACCATTTACTGGGCATTTATAATGATAGTAAAAGAAGTCATTTCCAATAATGTGATGGCTCAGATGATTTAGAACTTCTGTCATCCTTAGTAACACTCTCTCTGAGCCACCGCTGTCACTGCAATTTCTTCCCACGATTCTCCCTGGCTTCGGTGCCCAGGCTCACTGGCCTTCCTCCCTCTTTACGTTACGTTCATTCCACCTGCTCTGCTGGCTTTAAGTGTCCCTTCTTCAAGGAAGCCTTCCCTGACAACCCAGATTAGACCAGCTCCCTCTCTTCCCCTTCACGGCTCCCAGCTCCCAACACTCACCCTTTCCAGCACCTCCCATCTGGAAAAGGCTTATATTTAATTGATTCACACTCTATTCCCACTCAAGGCAGGAAGTTCTCTAGCAGCAGAGACCATGCATTTTACTGACCATTAAATCCCCAGACCAGAGCATGGTGAGCTGCATAAAAGCTCCTCCGTTATTTTTGACTGATTTTGATCGAATGAACTTCATTCCAAAGATAATTTCCATGTTGTAGACACACTTTTAGTCATATATACATATCCGTGTTTCTGTTTAAATGTCAGCTCAAAGAGGTCTTTCTGGAACACCTCCCATCCACCATTCTGTATCATCTGACCCCATTTCATGCTTTTTCCAACCACTTATCACACCTGACACACATTTCTCTGTTCACTGTCTACACCACCAGTATATAAACTTCATGAGGGCATAATTTATCTGTTTTGTTCTTTGCCATATCCCAAGAACCCAGATCAGCTTCTGGCACACGGTAGGCACTAAACGAAGATTTGTTGAATGAATGAATGAATGAATGAATGAATGAGTATGCAAGCAAAGCTGCCAAAATGGGAATACCACTCACACGCCCAAATTTCTACCTTCTGATAATCTCTGCCCATCTGTTGCCAGGCTTTCGTCAAGGTAAAAGACGTATTTCCATTTTCCTTTCTATTTTCCAAATGCAAGCTACTCTGACATCAGTACTATTTCAGTTAGTATATAAAAACAAGTACCCTGCTAAAACAGTGTCCAAAACAGTCCAAGATGCCAGAACAAATTCATTCCTTTCAACATTTCCTGGGCAACAGCAAACCCAAGATGACCTTCGGGTTCCCTTTTGCCAAAATGCATTATAACCTTGCTCAAATTAATGCTCACCAGAAGCAGCTGAGCTCACTATATAAATGGAATTTAAATAACATATTTCCTATCTGGAAGCACTCTGCTTACAGTTTAAGTAATCTGATGTTGTTAATAAATTTTAACAAAAATCTAGCTACCAAAGAACTATTTTAAGTTTAGTTTGTTATACACTTTAGAAGGGTGGATTTTATGGTATGTGAATAATATCTCAATTTAAAAAAAAAAAAACACCACTGGAGGAAGGGTCTACAAAACACATGATCAGTACTCAAAACTGTCAAGGTCATCAAAAATAAGGAAAGTCTGACAAACTGCCACAGCCAAGATGAGTCTAAGGAGACATAACAATTAAACATAATGTGTTGTCCTGGATGGGATTTGGGAACAGAAAAAGAACATTAAGGAATAACAAAGGAAGTCTGAATAAAATATGGAATCTAGTTGATAATACTATATAAGCATTCATTCATTAATTATAACAAATACACCATAGTAACATGAGATAGTAATAAAGAGGTGAAATAATGGTCACTTGGAACTCTGTCATATTTGCAATAATTCTGTCGATCGGAAACTGACTTAGAAAGTTAAGAAAAAAAAACTGTCTTCTGTAATATTTTAAACTTAGGTACTTGATACTTTCAATAACCCCGAAGACTCAGCGATAAAATCTTAGGTCTGCCATCCTTTCAAGAAGTCTTGCCTTTCTCTTGCAGTTTTTAACCCAATGCCATTAAATTCGACAAGTATAAGTTGAACATCTATCCTGGGACTGGCATTGTGGGAGGTTTACAGTGAATACAAAGATGATTTCCTAAAAGATGAATGCAACACCCAAATAACTAACCCCACTGCGGCACGTTCTGTAGAATAGCTAACAGGAGCCAAGCACTGTTTCAAGCATTTGTCATGGATAACAACCCTCTCGACATCTCTACAAGGTAGGTTCTGTACTAGTGCCATCTCCACAGACGAGCACTTGGTACCCTACAGTGATGAACTCTCCCGAGGACGCAGAGCTAGGGAGGCTTGAAAATTTCTTCCACCATCAAATAATACTTCACTGCAAAGCAGACTCGAACACAGGTCTGGCCAAATGCATAGATTATCTCTCAACCACTTTGCTCTTCTGCCTCTTATTAACAAAAAATAAATAAATAAAAGGATGTTTCCTCTATTTGCATACCATTTTCTCAACTACTTATTTGTGTGTGACGATTACATGCATGTGAGTGTGTGTGAGTGAGACTGAGATAAAGAGATCTGGGCAGGAGGGCCCCAAGAGAACAAATGGTTGAGTGATTTTTACTTTTTCTGCTTCATTTCACATGTTCTAGTACAAGCATGTATGATTTTCAGCTTAGGGGAAAGAATACATCAGATTATAACTGAACTCATTGAAAGTTTAAATTACGGTGCTATAAAATGTTGATTTTTGACTTCTTAAATTTGTAGCTCCTCTATCTAAGTTTCAAAAATGGTAAACAAGCACCCTGGACACAAGCGGGCCACAGGGAAGGCAGCCCCCAATAGTCCGCTGAGGGGAGGCCGTTCTCCAGGTCACCCGGCCGACTCCTACAAGCTCCCTACCATCTGTCATCCCCCGCAGACCTGCTCTTGGATACTAAAATCAGCCTGCACAACGAAGGCCAGCAAGAGTGCTATGACAATGACCACAGGTGTCACACGAGGTGTTAGGATTCATTTGGCTGCTGTTTAAAGTTAACTTCGAATTTCCAAACTATGACTCGTGGCCATTTTTTTAAAAAATGGCAAAAGAGCACCACGAGTCAGTAATTATTTCTGAAGGCTAAACCTCAGCAGAATTCTATAAACAATGGTAGCAAGTGCCGAAAAGGTAAAGAGGTTTACCCAAGCTACTGGCTTACGTCTACCCACTGGGAAGCCTACTGACTCTGAGAATCTCTTAAAGTCTCAGCTTGGCTTTTACCAGGAGGGACATTTCATCAAAAAAAGGAGAAGACAGGTGAGGTCATCTTGACCCAGGCGTTGACTCAGAGTTTCAGAGGACAAGATGACTCAGGTCAAGGAATGCCAAGGGCAGAGGAAAGGGAAGTGGATCTCAAAGATACATCTGATCTCTTTCTCTCTCTCTTTTCTTTTTTTTAATCAAAAATCTTAATCTTGAAGAAGAATGCCTATGCTCCATTTTCTTCTCTTTCTTTACTGAGTTTTCAGGATTTGATCTCAAAGACACTTCCTTGTCATTTACATTATCCCCATTTCTCATAGCTGCCCTGTGAAGGAAGGATGTAATGTTCCCTGGAGATGAGGGAGATGGACCTTCACAATATCACCTCGGGTGTGACTTGTGTGTGACTGCAACACTCCAAATGAAAGGCCAGTCCTGTCTGGCCCATATTCTTTCCATCCATCAGCCTGCCTGCCCTGGCATTTTAATGGGACATCACCGGCCTCAATGAAAGCATCAATGCCTCTGGTAATCAAAGAAAGAGACAAGGAAGTGAGAGATACAGCTGACCCTTGAACAACACGGGTTGGAACTACACAGGTCCACTTATATGCAGATTTTTTAAAAAAATATAGTAAATGTATTTTCTCTTATGATTTGAATAACTTTTTTTTCTCTAGCTTACTTTATTGGAAGAATACAGCATATGTTACACACAACATACAAAATATGTGTTAATCGACTATTTATATTATTGGTAAGGCTTCTGGTTAACAGTAGGTTAGTAGTTATGTTTTGGGGGAGTCAAAAGTTATACATGAATTTGACAGCAGGGGAGGTGGAGAGAGGTTTGCATTTCTAACTACCGTGTCACCTTTCTACAAAGAGAACTAAAGATTTAATCTAGTGCAACTGATCTAGTGAGATGCCCCGGTCCCCGGTCCTTAGGATGATTCCACTGCTTGTGTAGACTGTCTCATGCCTTGCTGTGTCATCTGTGGTTTCAGAGAAGCTAGAGTGATGTGTCTTGTCACTCCATCCTGTTACATTTCTATGTTGGCAAAACATAATATCATTCTCCTTCCAGAGAGCAAAAGGCAAATGAGGCTACTAGGTTTCTAAACTAGTCTTATATGGCCTCAGAGCTCTCCCTCACATAAATACACACAGATACACTAACTTGGAAGCCAAGAAAAGAAACTATAAATAGCCCCGGTTCCAGCCAGTGGAGGAAGTGGACCCCGTAGCCATGCCAACTTGTACATACAAGCATAAGGATAAAATCTTCAGGACATGTCTTTTCTTAAAGCCAAATCTATATCCAAGGAGAATCGATGAAGAATATCTTTGTCAACAATGACCCAAATAATTTCTATAAAATTATGCAAGTCAGAGAAAGGTAAAATTCACAAGTGGCACTTCTGCGGGGGGGAGATCAAGTTTCAGGGACTTGTCTGAACTAAAAGAGTTTTAACATCGTTCTTTCCCATTAAAGCACGTTTCAAACATAGCCATGCATGTATTTACGAATAAACAAAAGAAAACCACCAGTATTCAATAAGGCATCATCCTAAAATTTAAACACCAAACTAAAACAAAAACTGCTACACTAAAATCCTTTGAAGAAATCCTTGAGTTCTAGCTTTAAATTTTACTGCTGTGATCCCATCTTTACCCAAAGATCCTAAAAAGTTTACTGGGGAAAAAAAAAGCTATCTGACCCCGAAATCAAAGTTTTAATCAACAACAATGACCAAGTACGTTACAGACTAAACAGAAAGAAGGTGGTGTGGGGTTTGGAGTGTGGGGAGAAAGCTCTGTGTTCAACTGGAACTCATAGCTCATCGTCCATGAGCTCGTTGGAGCATCCCCCTTATACTCAAGAGAACAGAACACCCTTATCAATGGTCACGGGATAAATATCAACTGTACCACAATCTACAAGACAGTGAAGGCTACTATTCCTGCCATCTATGAGCTCCATCTCTCTCCAGATCTCACGATATACAATCATGTTTTCTGATATTCTGCTAAAAGGAGGTAGAAAATTTAAAGTCGCTGATATTTGTTTCATACCATTTAGTCTACATTGCAATGAAAATGTTTGTAGCTACTCGACTGGCCAAAATCCATTCTACAGTGAGGCCTAGAAAATCAACGATTTGTTTGTGTACATGTCACAACTGGAATACACAGCTGCCGGAAGGTGTGTCTCTCTCTCTCCCCGCCTCTTCCCCACTTCTCTCTACAATGGTAGACTCAATACTTAATGTAGACTCAGCTGCTGCTCTATATTTTGGTTATTCCCCTGCCGCCCGCCTTGCAAGATTTGGCAGTTGAAATATGAAAGTCCCCCAGGACTCTATTACCGGGCTTCTCCAGCACCATTTCCCTGTGGCTCAAAGGTTCTCCGAGCTTCAAACAGACTTGCTAATGGTGGCTCCTTCTAAGTCCCTATCCCCATGGCAACACCAAGGCCAGTCCTTACAGCCTGAGAACTGAGCGCAGCGAAAGCAGAAACAGTGACTCTGATTTCAATGAATTTCTGCCAGCCCTTACATCCAAAGGATATATGCATCCCCCACACCCAGTATTCTTACTTTCGACCAAAAGTGTTTCTATCGTCCATGACAAATAAAATAGGAAAATGAGGGAATAAACCTCCAAACTCACTATCTTTTTTGCGACCCTGTTCTAACCTGAAAAAAAATAAAATAAAATGAATTGGAAAAAAAAAAAAAGATTCTGTTGGTCAATCAGATCCTTGAGGACACGACTCCTGTCTGATTCATCTCTGTGATTTTCAGGGTCTGGCATGTATTTATATGACGACAGACATGCACAAATCGGCTACTTAATAAATGTTTCCTAAATGAGAATGAATATGAGAAGTTCCATTACTATTTAAGCTCTAACAAAGACTAGTAAGGTATAGCTAGTGTCTATATTACCATTTCAAATGATTTAAAAACCACTGAAGATCACTGACAGCAAGTATTGCGCATGTGAGCGCACACACACACACACACACACGGGATTGTGGGCACTGACGTCACAAAGGTAAAGTCCTCCGTTCCTCCAGATTTACTATGAAAAAGAGATAATACAGTAAAGTGACAGCATCTTGACCTTACCCAAATTCAACTCTATATCCTCAAAACTGCTTAAAAAAATTGCAGTGAGCATGCGCCCCAGCAGGAATCTGAGAGGAGATGAGGTACTATATTCTTCCATCATTCCCACAGCTTTGTCCTCACCGGGTGGTCATCTTGCTGTGTTAGATGGGACTTTAGCTTCAAAACAGACACAACACATACGAGCCAGCTACGTCCTGTACAGCGGACGGTTTCAACACTACATATACTGTATTTTACAGGTGATTTGTAGGACTCTAAAGGGTGCTCTGGCTTCTGTACTTTCCCCTCACTAAATGTCTTTAGTGAATGTCTTTACCACCTAAACTCCAGGTATGGTGACTGCACTGGGACTAAAACAGCTTCCCTTGGTCACTACTCAAAATGTAGCGTATCTCCCCAGCCCACATCTACACCCTTTTTCACTTTCATCAAGTTCCAGAATTCTTTACTCCCAACTCAAATCCCCACTCCCCCCACCTCCTTCTTTTCTCTCACTTCTTTCTTACCTTCTCTATGTCCCTCAAAATTCCAGGCTGCAATGAACAAATTTCCCCACATCCTTCACCTCCTCGGTTGAAATGCGCCCAGCCTTCCCCGAGTTATGGCTGCTCAGAGGGGTCCACCTCTGCGGCAGCCCTCTCAAATGGAGCTCATACTCCCAAGCCGTTTGCCCCACTCTCTAAATTCTGATTCCGTCCTTTGGCATCTAGCTCTCCATCCTTTCCTTCAGCCTCCACCCCCCCACACACACGCGCACACGCGCACACGCGCACATGCACACACGCACACACGCACACTTGCCTGCCACTAATTCTTAATGTTCCCCGAACGCCAGGCAAAATATGACTCACTATTCTTCTACAGAAATAATGCTTTTCCTCCTTCCGTATCTTTGTCACCTGGTCCCTAGAATGCCCTTCCTTCTCATTGTTGGAGGTTCACGTTTAATTCCTCCCACTTTCCTTCTGTGGTTCCCTAGTAAGATCACAATCTTCCAACACGCAACTCCTACAACACTTTGTTTTCTTATTTAAGACATTCCCACTTTCATTAAACACATTATGTACATACTTTAGCTCCTCTTGCAAACTGTAAGCTTCCTGGGGTCAGAGATGACACCAAGCACTGTGTTGTATTGTATATTGGACGGGGGTGGCGGGGGAGGTAACTGTCGACACCCCCTCCCAATAACTGATGCTTTCCTTACCTCATTTGTACAAAGACGAGTAACCATATGATCGTCTAGTCAACACTCTGATTCTGAACTGGAGAGCACATTGTGTGTGTGTGTGGTGGTAGTGGTGGTGGTGGTGATGTGTATGTGTAAAGAGATTGCTACTTAGCAAGTAGGAACCCGTTAACTTTAATGAAATAAATGTTCCTCATAAAACATTTTGTTCCTGTTAATAGTTCAATAATCCTCACCTATTCTTCATACGTAGTCATTTTATTTTGACCCAAAGTGCACGTTCTTCAATTTGCATTCATCTTGTTTATTTAATATGGAACAACATAAACCAGCAGAAGTAAGGTGACCGACTATGTGTTTGAGAAGGCGGATCTTTCTAAGTTTCTGCTACTTCTCTGAGACCTTCAGACGACAACCCCTGCAGACCAAATTATCATTGTGAAAAATGATAGCAGTAATGACTGATTTTTTAATTTGTATTTCAAGCAACATTGTGTAAATGTTGACACTGACTGATATAATTACATTGTTTCATATTAAGAAACATGGAAAACCCAAGAATCTATAGGTTTACTTAATTTAAAATGATTTGAATAACGAGACTCTGTGGTGACATAAATTCCCATCAGCCAGATGAATGATTCTATCAATTTCTAGTTAATAGAACAGATTTAAAGGTCATTTTATTTAGATATTATTATTAATATTTATAAATAATTATCTCATTGATGCTGTAACACTCTTCATTTTGATTTGTTTCTAAGTGTGTATTTTTAATTTTGGAGTCTTGAAACCGAAGTGAAAGGAAGTCTCAATTCTTTAAAGAGAGTTTATTTTTTAAACATGCGTATTAGTTTAAGGTCATACTCAACATATCCAAGTTGTATTTAAATGTGAACAAATATTAGACAGAACAGATATGTGGCACACATATTCCCCTGTAGTGCCTGAATCAAGCAAAAACAATAAAGCAAATCTGAAGTCAGAAATAAATGTCTCAAACTCTCACCTCTGAAGGCCCTAAGTTTTCACTTCTCCCTAACAATGGCAAGCTTAAACACAGATAAGGCAATTTTTCAAAGCATTTAAAACGGAACTACAGTTGACCCTTGACCTATGCAGGGGTTAGGGACGCCAGCCCCTGCCCCACCTCCCAATGCATTGGCAACTCCATGTATAACTTTCGAGTCCCCCAAAACTTAACTTATAGCCTACTATTGATCAGAATCCTTACTGATAATAGCCAACGCATATTTTGTATATGTATTATATACTATATTCTTATAATGAACTAAGCTGGAGAAAGGAAAATGCTAAGAAACTCATAAAAGAAAATACATTTACTGTATTTTTTCAAATTCATACATAAGTGGACCCGTGCAGTTCAAATCTGTATTGTTCAAGGGCCAACTACACTATAGGACAGAGTCGCTATTCAGTAACTATTATAGAATAATGTCTTTTTCACTCTCCATGAGTTTCTATTACTAGGTTTTTGCTAATACTTTATTAAATACTCATGTAATAAAGGCCATTTGAAATTCACCAGCTTCAGCTTTCTGCTGGCAAACTGCCCCTGCCTCCACCAGTTCTCCCCAAGCATACTAATTTGCAAGAATATTTGTGGTACTTTTATAGAAATGTAAAATCTAAACATTTAGAAGTCCCAGTGAACTGCCAAGGATTTTAAAAACCTACAAAAATATAACAAGACTCAGCCCTAACACTGGATACAAACTTTTTAAAAGCAACAAAACACACGATGTCCTTGTTTTTGTGTTAAAATACGTTATATTCACGTGTGCCCAATGATTCATTATATAATGTTAATTCCAAAGGCAGACAATATTAAATGATAAACTTGATATTATAAGAAACCCTAAACTCTTCCCAAAAAAGTCAAAACTGAATGTAAAGTTCTTATGGCTTACAGCTCTTAGGAACTTCTTTCTTAATACGTTCCAGAATCTGTCAATCACGAATATCTCTCTCACCTGTGGATATCTTGTCACCATATACACTGTCCTATAATAAGCCAGCCTGATTGCTATATTACCACTATTGGAGCCAATATTTATAGAGTTTACCATGAACCAGGCAGGATGCTGATGTAAACCATGATATTTGACGAATTACCTTTCTCTCATCTATATCATCTCTTTCATTTCTAATGGCTTTGTAAAATCGGACTTCTTATTTTTCTCTTTTGAAGATAAACTGAAACTCACAGGGCATAAGTAACCGGCCCAGAGTCAGACAACTGGAGAGTTTGGGAGCAAGGGCTGGAATTCAGGCAGTCCGCCTTTGAAGTGTGGGCTCACAGTGACAAGGTGATTCTGCTGCTAAAGGACAAACATCGACATGCTAGCCTTACACCTGTCAATTAAGACACCCATTGCAAGTAAAGAAACATAGGTGTAGGCTTTTAGCAGTGAATGCTGATGATGCTTATATGAACATAAGACACCTGGTGTGGTACAGGGGACGTGGGACATCAGGTTTCAATCCCGCCTCTGCCATTTCCTAGCTCTGGGACCCTGGGTCTAATTTCTTTGGATTTCTATTTCCATATGCTCAGAAGATACTGTGTTATTAGAAAGAAATGGTGCATAAAAAATATGTGGGAAACTAGAAAGCACGGGTTTATGGGGGAGCAGTGAAGATTCAAGATAACAGAAAAGCACTGTCAGTCAACCAGTCCCATGGAAGCCTAGCTCTTCACACCTTGAAAGATACAGGTCTTGTGATTCCCCAGGAGAGTAGATCTTTGACCCTCTCATCCTGCTCTATGCTTCATCTAGATCTATGTCTAAAGCGAGGAGCCATTACTTTATGAGGAAGATACAGGGTAAAATCAAGAACACACAATGTCTAAGAGATGTCTGCTTTCCTAGGCACATTGTGTGGGAGGCAAAGAGAGACTCATACGAGCATCATGTAAGATGAAAGTCAGTTACTTCCACTGGTGACAACCCCCGCCCTCCTTCCCCGGTTGCCTGCACCTCCTCTGTGCTCCCCATTATCTGCCCACTCCTGCACATGCATTCGATCCAAGTCAGCCCATCACAGAACTTCACCTTTGTCCAGAGACTGGTCCAAAAGGTGGTACATGAACTAAGCAGATCGAGTCTTTCTTTCTCTGTGGTTCTCTGAACTGGATAAGAGTGAAGAGGAAGAAACAGCCTTTTATTCCATTATCGAGTCTGGTAGGAAGGAAGCCCGGAGCTTCCAAGTGTCACAGCCCTGCCTACATGGGCAAGTCTTGTCTGTGCTGAGGGAGAATCCAGTACCTTGGGAAGGGGACACAGCCTTGCCGACGCTTCTTCATCTTCAGTGATATCTACGCCTTTTCCAGTTCTGGGTGGCCACGGATCTGCTTTTGCTTATGTGAGTTTGGGATGAGATTCTGACACAACCCCAAAATCCTCGTTTGTCATAGTCCCCTTTGTAAATGACACCCCTTACATTTCCTGGAGAAACTGAGTGAAACATGTGGCAGAGGGTGAGCTAACGCCCTACAGAAGACAGGACTGGATGTCTTATGCAGGTCTACCCGATTCCGCTTACAAAATGTCCTGTGCTGCTAAGCATCACGGACAATTAATTACTACTACAAAGGTGTGGAAACAAGATGTGAACCACATGTGCTTTTAATGACAAAGCCAACAGTACTGCATATAACATACACTGTGTCTGACCCCCCAATTTAGCAAATGAATCTTCCTGTCCTCTGAATGAAGAGTCCAAGCAAAAGTTATCATTACCACTTAAAAACTACAACCGATACCTTAATATGTTAATTTCCCCCAATAGGAAGATTCTCAAACATCTCACTAAATTCCCCTAAGATGTCTCAAATTGTGGTAAAACAAGACAATACTATATTCAAGCTAAAAAAAAAAAAAAGTCATTGTCAAGAACACAAGTTATCGGTTTCTAAAAACAAATGTTAACTCTGTTCTGTCTCTAACTCTTTAGTGCTGCTCAAATGTTATTAAGACCATAATAGGTTTTTCTAGTCTTCTTTTTCCCATAAGAGCTTTTTTCAAAACACGCATACACACAAAACACTGCGACATTCTAATTTTATAATGGCAACCTGAGGTGGCTTTATCACAAGACTAAGATTCAATCATTTTTAAAAATCTAGAAAAAAAATAGAGGCAGCATACATGGCCATGAACACATATTCCCATAAACATATATATATATATATATATATATATATATATGTATATGTATATGTATATGTATATATATTCATTCCCAGGAAGATATGTTTTTAGAGACTCACTTATCCCCATAGAAATCTACTTGTTACTAGACAAAACAGGGCAAAGCACAGTCTGAGGAAGGCCTGAGGGGCTCCAACGACTTATTCTTCACCTGTACCTGGGCAGTAGTCTTGCCCTTAGCCATTCCTAGGAATCTGAGAGCTCACAAGTCAACAGGTTTCCCTTTCTCTGTCAAAAGCAGACCTCAGTTCTTTTTTCCAACGTCTATTCTCTCTTCCTCAGGTAACACCACTCTGAGAGTGTCCCAACAAAGTCACGACTTTCCTCATTCTTAGTCCACGGGCCTTATGCGGAGGTGACTTTTCTCCCGCCTCCACAGTGAGCACGTGACTTGGGTCTGGCCCATCAGTGGATTACAGGCCACCGACCTGAGCTATAGGTTCATGGCTGCGCCGTCATTCATTCAGAGCCAACGAGGGGCAACGCCACATGAACTGGGAGGCAGATCGGCCCAAAGCTGTTGGGAACCTTCTTGCCACCACCTAGAGCTGAGAATGAAGCAAACGTGGGCAGGCAGTGCCAGAGACTGAAAGAAACCAGGTGTCCAATGACATATGAGCCATTTCAGTCGCTGACAGCTGGGCTTTACAGCTAAATGAGCCCCCAAATTTCCTTTTTGCTTAAGCCCGCCTGAGTTGAGTCTGCACTCTCCTGCAACAGAGAATTCTAATGGATGTCCACTGCTTTTTTTTAAAAAAAAAAAAAAGATCAGCAGAGGGGAATTGGAGATAATATGAATAAGTGGGAAGGTCAGTTCCAAAAATATAAATGATAAATAAGGAGGCAAATACTGACCCAAGACGTAAAATTTTCCAATAAAAAAAGTTAATCTCTACTACATAGTATAAAATACCCACTTTATGAAATACAAATATTTGATCAAAAGCCTAAAAGTAATTGAGCAAAGTACTCTAAATTGAACTCAGAGGACTTTCTTTTCAGAAGGCAATATTTTTATCACACAATTATGCCTTTTATCACTAGTTCTGTACATTTTATTTTAAAATGTAAACGGATCTGGGGAGTAGAATCATGAGACCAATTAATTCAGATTTGAACAGCCTTGATTTTTAAGATTTGTCACTGCTAATTTATAATAGAAATACTTATGAGCTTAATGATGTTAGATTACATGCTATCTCTAAAGAATCCACTGAAGAATATATGCAAACATTTATACACATACATGTACATATACAGTCATATATATTACAAACATAGGATGAATTTATATTTACAGCCTGCTTTTTAGATGAGATAACTTTCCCAATACATCATGTTTGATCTAAAATCTAAAAACACAACATTTTCGACCCACAAACCTATAACTCTTCAAAGCACAGAAATATAAACATCTATGATCCATCTGACACCAGTTTGAAGGGAAATAAAAAGGCATATGGTGTTTGTTAATAAACATACTGTCCTTTAAAATGCCCCACACTCAGAGAGCAATCTATGAGAGAAAACCCTTATTTGGTGTTTGTTGAGATGGTGTATATCCCGAACAGCTCATTCAGAACCTGGTAAAGACGTGGTCATGACAAGAACCGCAAGTATCATAGGGGACACAACTCCAGTGACACTGTTTCTCCATGTTTCAATTTCAGACAATAATAGTTGTTTGGCCTTATCTCGCTTCCACCCAGGCAGAGGGAACAGCCATGTTCAATCTCTTTCTGCCTTGGCACAGGACAAGTGCTCTCGGCCTCATACATCCCTTCCTAATTTCCTCCCCTCGAACATTTCGTCTCATCCATCAAGGTCCAGCTCAGACACAACCTCCTTGTGACATTCCCTCTACTTCCCCTTGGCAGAACCAATCAGTCCCTTTCCCGTGTACTCCTGAACAATGAATTTTAAAGCACTAATACCGTTAATACTTTAACCTGTCTTTTTTTAATTGAGATCTAGTTGACATACAGCATTGTATTAGTTTGAGGTGTATACAACTTAATGATTTGATACATGTATACATTGTGAAATGACCACGATAAGGCTCATTAACATCTGTCACCATACATAGTTACTAATTTCTTTTCTTTGTGATGAAAGCCTTTAAGATCTATTCTCTTAGCAACTTTTAAGTATACAATACACTATTGCTAACTATAGTTACCGAATTATACATGACATCCCCAGGACTTATCTTAAAACTGGACAGAACCTTGTTATTTTATTCTTCATCTGGCCCAATGCCTGGCAAAGGTGTTACACGTGTTGATGAATAAATGCAGAAATGAATGGATGAGTAAACAAGTAAATGAGGACCAGTCAAGAGAACTTAGGAGAACTTAGGAGAAATAACATCTATCAAAGTCAGAAAGTACATGTGCACTTGGCCTGTTTCCAGTGTAATTTTCATACACACGAATGGTCAGGGAAATTGTTTCACAATAAAGTATAGATATCTTCAAATCCTGAATCCGGAGTTACTTTTCTGCATTGAATAAATAAGACCAAATACTTATGTGTGGGCCTGAAACAACTGAGTCTGATGATCAGGCTACACACACTATTATTTTTTTAACCACTAAAATACAACTTATTACATTCATAGTATATGTCACATCTTCACGATATTTCCAATATTAAGTGCAATAGAGAGAAACTGTGGCAAATGCCAGTAAAACTGTTTTGACCTGTTTTATGGGAATATTGTAAACATCCTCCAAAAGACCATGAGCATGCAGAGTCATCTAATACATACTAAGCAGTTCTTCTTCCCAAAGCGGGTAATCAGATAGGGTAAAGGACAGGGTCTCTTAGTAACCAAAATCCTCATTTTCTCAAACAACTGCTCTCTGTCAAACAAATGGCCTGAGGCAGAGAGAGAATGGCTGATTTTCAACTTATATGACCGCTAATGACTACTTCTACTCAAGGGAAAACCGGAAAAAGTCTGTGAGTCAGCATCGCCAGTTCAAAGGGCTTTGCATAAATTTACTGAAAGAGCCACACTAGGATATTAAGATAACCAGCTGTTTGGGGGCTATAAACCCTCTAACCTTCTTCAGCTTGACATCTGAAGAAAACATACTTATGTTGAGTTTGTACGTGGTTTTATTTTGTCCGTTAAGTCTTAACAGATATTTTTAATGCAAAAGTCTATAATAAGGTGGCCAGTAGAAAATACAGCTTGTGCCTCCCAGCTCTGCAGGACCTGAAGCATCTCTGAAGGGACAGGCAGGCAGGACGCGGCCTCAGGTGTCTGAGTGTGTGAAGTGACTCTTTACCTGCGTTCCTGCGTGGGGCAGACGTTTACCGGGTACCTCTCGTCTAACCCTGTATGGGGTTCCTGGTCTCCCTCACAGAGCTTCTGCCCTTTATCTTAGGATAACCTAGCATGCTGCCCATTCCCACCCACTTCCTCCTAACCCTATTTATTTTGAAATACTTCAAATCTGTAGAAAAATCTAAAGAGTGGTACAATTCACACCTGTATAATCTTCACTCATGTACTGTGAGCATCTCTTCCTTCATATAGACTTAATACTAAGCAAGTGCCCCTCCTGATTCCTCAATGGCACTGAAGCCCCACCTGAGGCCAGCTCAGCTCTTGGGACCCAACACTCACTCAGCCCAGCTTTCGCCAATCCTGGCTCAGGTGGCCTTGCACCCACCGTCACCGTCGCCGTCTTTGGCCTAGTGATCTAGGACCAGCAGGCCACTTTCCTCAGATTTTTAGCATAGCTATTGTCTAAAGTCTCTCACTGAGCAACAAGTGTACCGATTTGGTCTAATAAACGCCATGAACTTTGAAGTGTATGAACTTGAGCAAATGCATTAACCTACCAGGGCCTCCGTTCATCACCTCTTATACTGTAGCACCCACCATAATCAGTTGTGTTAGTGATGAAATAAAGTGCTCACTGGAGTGGCTGACACATCATCAGCATTCAATCAACATAAGCTATTACTATCTTCTTTACTGATTTCCCAGCCAGTCGACCCATCAGTCCAATTCTTTCATGCCTTTCTTTACCCTAGGGTGCTGCATAACTCCCCAGAGCAAGAGGCTGGGTGCCTTCCGACACTTCCAATGTCATCGCCTGTCCCTCTCTCCACACGCCCTGAATGCACACACACACGGCTCCCCACCATCCCAGGAACACACCATCGACTTCCATTTCCAATTTTATTTTTACTTAAAAATTTTAATTAAAAAAAAAAATTTTAATTTAAAATTATTCTTAGGATAAATGCTCAACTGCTTTGTATTCTTACTATTCAGAATAAAACATCACCTCCTTGGGGCTCACACAGGACTTCTGTTGCGGGTTCACAAACGGTCAGTAAATCGCGCCTTAGCTTACACCTTCCCCGGTAGCCACTTCTTAATTTTTTCTTTATGATCCGGTCTGATCCCTCCAACTGCCCCCAGGTAATGGTACTTAATCACGAGCATTAGAATCCCTTAGCAACTGTTTCCAAAATGCTCATGCCCGGCCCTCTGATGCTAACAGCACACTAGACTGTCCAATCTCAAACAGAGATTTTTACTGGACTCCTTAAACACATGCTGCTTTGCATAGAGACATTACTTGAAATAAGACCCTGGAAAGAGTAAACGATGTTCTTCTGTAGGATCCTGACCTTGGTGAACTGGTAAGCACCAAATGAGTCAGCAAGAGATGATGAATGACCTTCGATTCCGTACCCCTGCAAGTAGCTAATACATAGCAGGGTGTTCTGACCCTCCCTATCCCCGCCCCCCACTCGACCCCCATGGCTCTTCTCTTTGCTTCAGGTCTCCTTCCAATTGTCAGAGAGAAAGATTACATGAGGATCTTATTTTCTGATTCTTCTTGGTATTAGATGTCTATAAGCTTGAAGCAGTAACTGGAAGAACTCGAGTTAATAATTCACTGTGAGAAATGCGAGCATAAAAGTTTTAAATAGTAGCTCAAATCTTGATACATATTGAAGGACAGTGATTTAGGCATGTAATTATTTTTTGTAAATGTAACTTTTTAAATATAACACGAAAAGGATGAAAAGCTAAGTCACAGAATACAAACACACACACGTAAACGCACAAATGTGTGTGAATGTGTGTGTGTGTGTGTGTGTGTATGTGTGTGTGTATTCTTGGCCATCATAAAACTAAGTGCAAAGAATCCGTCTATTGTAGGTTGCAATGGTTTGCATGTCTTCTGTCCACCAGACAAATTATGCTCAAGTATGAACCGGATTCTGGGTTATACTGATGGATTTAATCTTTAAAAGTTCCAAGTCTTTTAAACATTTTATGAACCTCTGAAATATCCTAGGGTACAAGTTATAAAGGCTTTAGGAGAAGATTTTATACTTTGGAGAAAATAAATAATCTAAATAAAATTTTTTATGATAAATAAAATTAAAATGGGTTCATAATGAAGATATTAGTCGAGTATATTAGGTTAATTACAAGAAATTCATGAAGTTATTTTATTTCTGTGTGAATCATATTGACACCTATGGAGAAAGTACACTTTTATTCCTTTCATATTCTGGCAAAAGATGTTTTTCTGTCTTTCAGATATATGTTGGCTTTGGGGTCAATGCTTTTTAGTTTAAGTCTATCTTCATCTAAACCCTTATGGCATAAGAAAAACATTATATACAAAGTAAACATAACAGAGGCATCATCTGTTATGGGTTGAATTGTGTCCCCCCAACCCCCAAAATTTGCATATTAAGGCCCTAACCCCCAGTACCTCAGGATGTCACTTTATTTGGAGACAGAGTTTTTATAGAGGTAATTAAATTAAATGAGGTCATTAGGATGGGCCCTGATCTTATAAGACTGATGTCCTTATAAAAAATTGTTGACAGATACAAATTTGAGAAAACATCATGAGGAGGTAAAAAGAGCAACTTACAAGCCCAGGAGAAGCGGCCTGGACCAGGCCCTTCCCTCCCAGCCTCAGAACAGACCTGCCACCTTGACTTCAGACTTTTAGCCTCTAGGACTTTGAGAAAATAAAATTTTTTGGTGTAGCTACCCAGTCTGTGGGCCTCTGCTACAGCAGCTCTAGCAACTGAATACACCATCTACATTATTTTCCTTTCAAATGAAAAGTTTACCTGTTTGTTTTGGTTGTGAGGTTGGTTTATAAAAAAAAATAAAGCAATTGGTCGTTTTCCAATTTTCAGCTATAACACCTAGACCAAAGAGAAATCAACAAATCTTTTCGTACGAGTAAACATCTGAACAGGAGTAAACTACATGAAAAAGCCTCTGGGTTCAGAGAAAATATTACTTTCCAAGAAAGGAAAACTGATGAGGTCACAATGCCCAGCCTCTCAGACAGGAAGCAGAGGAGAAAGCTGAGTCAAAACAAAGTGTCCTTGCCAGAAGTCCAAACAATCGAGCTGTCCCCTAGGCTCTCCCGTTACCAGGTATCAAGTAAAAGAAAGAACAGAGGCTAGAACTTTTCTACGTACACCAAGGACACAAGAAAATATACGAAGCCAAGATAATTCTCTAAAACTTGATGACAGTTTGGAGAAATGACACAGATGGTGAGATGGTGGCAGAGGACAGAGACTTCCTGAAGATCTTTAGCTACATTTTCCCACTTATGAGTCAATAGAAGATGCTACGAAGCTTCTTCCCTCCTCCTGTGATCATCTTCCTGTTTTTTTTTTTTTCCTCGTCATCCTCCAACTCTAAAATAAGCAGATGGTGAAAGGAAGCATGATAAGATCAAGGGCAGGGGTGAGGAGCTCAGTTCCTTTTCTCCACCTCAGGTCTTTGTAATCAACACAGACACTTCGTCACGAATGTGGAATCGTGATGAGCAACACCAGAATACCTCCTTGTTGAACTCACTCATAGCAAATATTTTTGAGACGTAAGCCAACATCTCAAAAAGGACTTCATTAGCATCTGATAATCATCAGACGTGAAGATTTCCAGAAACAAATCAATAAGGAGAGAAGGTGACACTATTTATATCTATAAAAGAGAACAGGGAAGAAAAAACTATTCTTTGGTTTAACCAGACTGTTACTTGGGTATGACACCCATGAAAACCTGAGACACATGAATAATTAACCTAAAGCTAAGTAACTGATCTTCACCAACATTCCTAACAGTTTAGGAGTCAACTGAAATATATATATATTTTTTGCAAATTCAATGTTTAATGAAAGCGCATTTTCTTAGTCATACGAATTACTTCCTATTAGCTCACTTGTAAATGTTCAGTTTATCTACGGGGGCTACTTCAGTCCATAACTTCTAAGATTTCGCATGAATTGGCCAAACAGAAGATGAATAATAATGAGAGAAAATGGGGCATAAGTGCAAAATATATTATAATTTGAAACATATCTGAGAGCCCAAGGAACTACGAACACCTGCAGAAATAATTCCGAGTTTTAAAATGTTATATTTAGGTCAGTGGGAAAATATGTGAAGATAAAATCTGCCTCAATCCACAAAATTGATTTAAATAAACGAGTGGAGACCTTAATGAACCTAGTTTATAGGGTAGGTGTTGCACATACATGAAAACAATCTCAGAATGAGGAAGATTTTATGTATAATCATACATAATACGCCTGTTCTCTCACAAAAACTTAATTTTAAAAAGACATTTTAAAGCTAATTATGTGTTAAAGTACAAAATCTAAAGTTTGTTTTAATATTTTTTAAGGTATATAGGCCTCCTAAAAGAAAAATATTCCTAGTAGTATATAAGTTTATGCTATAAAAAGAACAAGAGACTTCTTTACTGAAAAGCTCAACATTTTTATAGTGATATATTTAAGAAGAGTTCTTAAAAGGTCTCGGAACAGATTCTGCCATTCACAAAATTTAAGCGAATGCCTAATAAGATAGAAAGACATTTACAGGAAATCAGTGGCAATAAATCTACTGCATTATTATTTATAGTTGTGTTTGTGACGAATACAGCATAACAAGGCAACAAGCCAGCATTTAAGGGCTGAAAGATTTATCCAACCTTAAACATATCAGTCTACACAGGCCTGGAGTCTGTAATCATTATCGCAGTTTAATCTGTCTTTGCAAAACAAAACCGAGAAAGAGACTGTGTGTCTCTATGATTAATCATTCATATTTAAAGCCAAATTGAACTAATAAGCGGTCCAAAAAGCTGCACCAAGAACATGGTACTGGAAGACAACGGAATTTGTTTAGAATACCGTGTTCTGAAAGTGTCGTACAGCCTTCTGTTAAATATTTGGTTCATTCCATTCTGTCATTCCGATTTGTATTCTGGAAGCCCTTAGAAGCTACAGGATTACTTCGTTAGAACCACGACATAGGATGGTGAGCAAAACCCCAGGTCAGCTGCACAGTTCTTCCCCACGAACTCCCCGAAACAATGGCATTCGAAAATTCCAAAAAAGAATTGTTGATGCTTAAGGCTCAACTTTCTGCACGAAAGGTACCAGCTGGTACAACAGGGTGACCTAGAAAACTTCTCCAGAGAAACAGTTTGTGAGCCCTGGCCATACATACATGGCAGAGCTTCTAGCAGAGCTCAGAATGAAAGTTGCCATGTTGTGGGAATCATCGAAATAAAGCAAACTGGCTGTAATCCCCTTAGCATTTGATGTTTCGTCTTAAGAACTCTGCCAGGTACATAAACGTAGCCGGAGAGAACACACGTCTTTAAGAAAATGAAGAAATGTTTAAAAAAACACAAGAGAGAAGAGAACTGGGCTGACCCAATGGTCACAGACACTCCCCTCCCTGCCCCACCACGAGCTGCTGTAGCTTTGATGACCAGCACTCGTTTGCAGATGTACATAGTTTTCCCCGACCTTGGAACTACCAAAGAATTTACACAGTGGTTCTTGCACAACCTCTTGAAAAAGAACAGCACGAATGTTCTAGCCTGCAATGCCAGGCGGGCCTCGTTACTCCCATCCACCTATTTTTCTTGCAGTACATTAATTTGCTTGGTTAGGGTCCGGTGCTCAGATAAACTACTAGTTCTCATTCCCTCCTCTTCAGACAACACACCTCAGGGCTTTTAGTTATTTGTGTATTCGATGAAGTTAGGAGGAAAGAGCGAAATTATACAGAAACTTGATTTTCTAAATAGACAAAATTTACGTGAGGCACAAAATGCAAAAGGTTTTAAGAATGGCAGCTTTTCCAGGTTTAGTATGATATATGAAGTTCTCTTATTGATGTATCTGTTCATAGCGCAGAGCCAGAGAGTACAAAGACTTCATACTAGACTTGAAGACAATCTCGATATCGTAATTATCTTAGAAACAAATCTAAGATAACCATAGCTTTATGTATTAACTAGCTTTTAGTACATAACTGGTTTGAATAATCTTCATTAATTCTAATTAGGGGACCTGGAAGTCCTGTTTAACACTTTCTGCCCCTTAATAAATCAAAATTAACATACCTATTTACAAAGCAAAGCCTTAATGAACTGCAAACCCATTTCTAAAGAGGCCTAACAGGGAACTGGTGCTGTATGGGCACCGAGCTTCACCTGGATTCGCCAGAGAGGATGATCCGTGGACCCCATCAGCCTCGGTCAGGCCTCGGCACCGAAGAGCATGATGCTCCAGGTGGCTGATTTCACTTACAAGTTTAAAAAAAAAAAGGACTTTCAGGATTCAAAGAAGTGCTTTTTGACTCTTGCAGGAAGAAGGAAAAAATAAAAACTCCCTACTTCTCATTACCAATAAGAGTGGCAGAGCATGCTGGAAGGGTGACAGAAACTGGGCATCTAACAACTTTTGATGAAAGTAAGGATGTGATGTTTTTGATTGGTTTGGGGGGTTCTCGTTTTCTTGTTTGTTTTTAAATCACAATGCCTAGGGAAGATTTATAATGCTAAAGACATCCTACCTTCCTAGGAATAAAGAAGGTTCAAAGAAGACTAACTTTGTATACATTCATGCTAAAAACACTCATGAAGATCTTCCTATGAGTCTTCCTCAGCTGGGGGGTTTGAAAGAAGAACGCAAAGCAATACAGACGTACCTCATTTCCTTGTGCTTTGCTTTGTTGCGCCCCGCAGATATTGCGTTTTTACAAATCGAAGGCAAGACCCTCCCCCAGCAAAAAGATTGTGATTTGCTTTATTGCGGCGCTGTGCAACCAAATCTGCAATATCTCTAAGGTACGCCTGTATACTGACACAAATCACTTGCTTAAAAAAAAAAAAAAAAAAAAAACCACCGACGATAAAGGGAAAGCACTTAAAAGGGATCCTTTCAAATTATTTACTCTAACATATGCTTACCGTTACTCTCTACCGTGCATGTCTGCAAATACTCTGACAAAACTACAATTATTTAACTGCGTCATGGTTGCTTTCGCCTATTTTCAAATGTTAGCAAAATATGAATGCCGTTTTAACAGAATAGAGACTACATGCCAAAGTAAAATACGGTGTTTAACTTAGCATTCTTGCCAAAGACACTGGTCTTTCTTCTGTGACAGAAATGAGCTGGCACTTCCAGGGTCTTGATGCCCGCGTCATCATTAGCCCAGATCCATGCCATGCCAAGCCATTCATTTTACGGAGCTTCAGAAATGAGCCTTTAGGATAGGTTATTTATTTATTTTTGTCTCCTTACTTGCTCACACGTCTGGGCAATATATATCTAAATTTACATTAAGTAGCCTAGTATTTTGTGTGTTAAGCACAGAATCTCATATACATCATCAAGAATGCGACATCAAAGGACATTACGAAGACAAACACATCCAGTTCACTTATACGCAATGTGGCAATCCCTCCTAGCCTTAGAAATTAAGTTCTCAAAACTCCATGAAAGGGACTTCACAGCAAAGACACAATTGGAAAATGGGGTCTGGAGATTGTCTTTAAATGACTTTTTGATAGAGCTAAAATGAGCAACAGTGAGCTCTCTACTGTTCACTTCTATTCACAATATCTTGCTCACTTGAAACGTATCAGCGTCTCTGCCCGTGCAATTTCGACAAGCTGCTTATCATTCTGTGTGGCTGAGCCGCAGCTACTACCTGTCCTAAGAAGCTTATTTGTTTCTGCTTCAGGTCCCCTGATGTTCAGCCCTGAGATGACTACACAAAGTGGTGGATTCTAGCTGTCCAGGTTCCATGTCCTCATCCCAGAGGCAGAATAAATATGGATGCTTGAAATGGAAAAGGACTTAGGTAACTTTCCTTTAACAGACTCACCTAAGTCACCGCCCCCAAGGTCCTTCACTCACACACAGGACCACGATGCTGGAATGCTGCCCGCAACATCAGGCAGAATTCCGACACCATTAGAACATACCTCCGGGGTTGGGCCTCGCTTGGCTTCAACTTCCTTTTTCTTTCTAAATGTTTCTTAGCAATAAAAAAAGAGAAAGGAAAGAAAAACTCTGCTCCTTCTTAACCAACTCCTTTTCGGAAAACTGAAACAATTCCCAACTGGCACAGAACAGAACCAAAACTTTTCCAGGTGCCTGTAAAGTATTCGGACATACCTTTGGCGCACTTGACATTGCTAGCGGAGAACTAGTGGCCGGAGAGGGATCATCCTCCATCTGCATCGGGAGAGCAGAGTAAGGAGGCAGCAACCAGCCAAGCATAAAAGCCCCCACGGCTGCAGCAGGTGAACAAGTTCAAGCTCAACTGCTGCCAACTAACAGCGGAGGAGAAACGTGGGGAAAGGGTTACAGGAAGCACGGGGGGAATGTAGCTTTCTTCCCAAAAGAAATGGAGCAGCTTTTCCAGTTGGCAACTGCTATTTGGGGAGCGAGCTCTCACCAATTCGAGATTATTTATGAGCGCGGTGACCAGAACTCGGGGGTCTTTCAGCCAGGAAAGCAGATTCTCTCTAGGACTCTCCTGCCGAATTTCCTCTCCACCAAGAAGTGTTGATGAGGAGACGCACTCACCTATACCTGATGAGACCTTAGGCTCCACCTGGAGGCTATATTACCCTCAGAGATCTGGCTGCTCATGTTTTTCGCCAGGAAACCCAAGTCCTTCTTATTATACCAACTTCACAGACTGTGGTATGGAGGCCCACTGCCTGCCCCACCCCTGGAAAAATACCTCCAAAACCTGTAATCATCTCTGATAGAACTCACTCATTCTGTTATGAAGAAATCCTTTGTCAGGAAGCTTCCACTTCCTTCCCCCAACTTGCCAGGAAAGAGTGTAATTATTACTCACAGTCTCGCTTAAAATTTAAACATTTTAATCGTGACATTAAACGGTACACTTTTCACTCCAACTAAACGTAAACACAATGATATTGTATCAGTCTTAAAGATAACAGTGTAAAATGACCTTTTAAAAAAAAATCTAAGTTCATTTTAATATACTTCTCAAACTACGAATTTAAGAGCTCCCTTACCTGACGGACAAAACTATTTGAGGTAGTGTCAGATGACGTGCTCCCATCGGATCCTTTAAATCTGTTTTTCCTCCTAGCTCCTTTTCCATATGACTAAAAAAGGGAAAAAAAGAAGAAGAAAGTAAGATTATTGTTAGAACCTCTCACAGGAACCTAGGCCTAGTTCTAGAAAATGTCAAAGACCAAAATAAGGAGTGAATTGCCATCATCTGGGCATTATTAGAAAGTTACTATTGGAGAAGTCACAAATATCTATTTCAAATCAGTGTGTGCATACAGAGAAACTTCTAGAAATATTTAATAATTGAATAAAAAGCACTTAATACTTAAAACAATTAATGCTGTTAGCATATCTGTGGTCAAGAGGCAAAATACACTAAAGACGAAGCATTTAAAAATAAGCATTTCAGTGCAGGAGGGACTGAGGCGGCAGCAGTAAGGTGACAAGAAAGGTAGGTAACTTGTCAACAGATTGACAACAAATTGTCAATGTAATAGATTCATGCATAATGAAATACTGTTATCCAGCAGCGCTGAGCATCCATTTTATTTGCTTCTTTTTCATGTTTTAATATGTAATTCCACAGGTATTCACATATGGGATTGGTCCTGCATATGGTAGCTGAAGGACATTTTGCAACATGAAGTCTGATTACCTTTAAATTTATATAGAAATGTAGGTCTAGATGGCCCATGAAGGAAGCATGGTGCCAGTTCCTCGTATTACTGTGCAGATGTAGAGACTGCTTTGGTGAAAAAGCTACCTCAGTGGTAGTGAATTACATGAAATTAACATACTTTGTAAAATGTTCTGGCCCGTGGTTGTAATGTGGTGTGAAGATCTTGCTTTTTAACAACTTAGTGATTTTGCTAAAAAGGCAAGAAAAATAAATTGTATGGACTAATTTAAAAAAATGAAAAAATAACCAGTTAAGAACAGGATGTTAAAGGTTAGACAATTTGTTTTCCTAATAGGATTGGGCCAAACAAACATCTGCAACTGGCTTTTACTAACTCTATCTACAGTTTACACCAGGAGCACTAAGAATAAACTATGCATCAATCGATGTTTAGTTCTAGGCACACATAAAGTTAATGTGAATATCGAAAGTTAAAATATAAGTGAAAAACAGCTCACCACTGAGCTTTACAGTTACGTGCACGTAGGCTGGGATCCTACTGCAGCAAACCCTGAACAAATTTTCTAACCTCTCCAACCATCAGTCTTCTTCTTAAAATGGGAATATTAATGCTTACGTTGCAGAGTTAAGTATTAAATAAAATAATGTATTTCATAGCATTTAGTATATAAGACCTAGCACATGGTAAAAACTCAATATATTATTCAAAATATTAACTTCTTCATGCCTTAGTACTATTATAGCAAATCCCCATTCATTATAGATTGTATTTATTAAAAGCCAAAATAAATAGATATGCTTAATTACACCACATTAGGGCTGGAAGGGTGTGGGGAAATTAGGCTAAAGTATGTAATACGTTTAGAATGATTAGGCTCACAGAGACTTCATTAGGTTGTTGGAATTTACAAAATTTGCTTTTTCAAAAACACCACGTTCAGGTTTTGAAAATGCTACTTTGCTACATTCTGCATATTGAGATGGTTTTCATTAAAATGGAAATATCTTACAAACCATAATATACATGGCACTTAGGCAAGCTGAAATCCATTACAGTACAAACATTTGTGTTATGGGTAATTTAGATGCATTTGCAGTCTAAAGTGAAAGGGTGGTATAATCCTAAAACAACAACAAAAAATGTCCTTAAATATATTTGTTCCCTTCCAAGTATCTAAGGGATTTATATAATACAAATGTGTTTCCATGGCATTTAATTAACTCTCAACTTCGTAAAAGGAAAGATCATCTAGACTGGGCTTTCATAATGTATTATACAAGCTTCTCTTCACCTAACAGCTTATTCTTCTTACTTGCGTAAACATTATTCAGTAAACTGTTGAAAAATAACATTCTTTCAACAACATTCTTCCTTTTCCAATTATTATGTAAAGATTGGGACAGAAGTGTCTTCCAAGGCCTAAGAACACTAAAATAAAGTATGAAAATTTCCTTAAATAAAAAAAAAAACAAAAAAACTTTACATTATTCCATATGGAAAAACACTCATGACCCTGAAAGCGTTTTTGGACCTAATATGTTTCTTTCTGGGGCGGGGGCAAATCTATGTTAAATATACTATCTACTTTCATGAGGAGCATAAATCATCTTTGAGAACTAAGACAAAATCTAATCCCATCCCATTATCACGTGTCTTTTCAGTACCACGTTGAAATGGGTGGAAAGAGTATCTTTGAAACTCTGTCATTGCCATTTGTTTCAGATTTTTAATGATAAGTACATTTTACTAGTCAGCTGCTTTAGTGTGTGAGCTTTTTCATGGCTGTTCACAATTGCACAACAGGCACTGTGAGAACCACACAATATTTAAGACATTCAGTCCCAAGGGAGGCTGCAGTTCTCTGCAAGAAATTAAATACACTTTAAAAATCACATCCATTTTTCTAGGCCCCTGGGAATACTGTTCGTAAACACTATTTCAGGTGTAGTTAGCTACTTATGCAATGTATTTACACTGGATTATTACAGATTTCAACTGAGACACAGTTTGCATACTGAAAAAAAAAACAATGACACACTGAATCACTTGAAAACTGGTGATAGTTTTGAGAAAAATATATCATCCTTTAATCACTTAAATTTATGAGATGATTCATTCAAAGCATTAACTTGTTCATGACTAAATAGTGTTATAGCATACCTCTATTCATTATAGGTCATATTTATTAAAAGCCAAAATAAATAGATATGCTTAATTATACCTCTATTCTGTTCTTTTACTAATTTTAAATTACTTTTAGTAATTTCTCTTCCATAGTCTCCTTTTTCAAACTTTTAACTAAAGAGTCACTACTCAATGACAAGTTATTTTTATAACAATATCCAGAATCCAGGAAAAAACTTAAAGCACCTTTTGGAAAACTAATAGTCCATTATTATGTACTTTAAAAAATGTTAGCGAAAATTTATACCACCATTACGAAATGAGGTTTCCTTTAATTCCATGCATATTTAAAATTAAGTCCATCTTGCTGGAATAACGTGTTTTTTTGGTTACTCTAAGTCTTTGAAAATAGGATTAGAGTGTTTCACCTATAGGAATTAAAAGAAAAAAGAAAAAAGAAAAAGTAAGACCGAACCTCCTCGAAATGGAAAAATACATGAAAGATTAAGTATTCAAAGATTTACTTGATTAAATTTGGAAGTCTAGTTTTTTAGTTAAGGTGCTACTTACTTCACATGAAACTACTTTTATAACTAATAGCTTCCTAAACATTTTTTTAGCAACATTGAATATTGAGCACCTGACATATGAAAGTTAACACTCAGAGCCTCACAGGTTTCAGGAACTAAAAGAGTAAGAAAAACAGGGTTGGCTAGAGAGCAAAGTGTAACCCATAACACTCTCCCTGACACATGCAGACCCTAAGTCCTTCTTGGAACAATCTGAAAAAAAATCACTAATTTCCATTTATTGCCTATTATTAATATTCAGCTTAATTAAACCAAATTATGTCGCCATAGCAAAAAGGAAACTATATATTTAAATTCCTTTACTTCTCCTAAAACATCAACCAAGTAAATTTTCAGAAACTATAAAAAAATTAAGAAATGTACGCAAATATATAAATGATGTATTAAAAAGATATCCAGCATTCATCATGACATTAATATCCCCTTCATGTGAATGAATGTCTTCTTTGATACAAAACAACTTTCTAAATTGAACTGTAGTCTCAAAATCAGCAACTAAATGCTCACATTTTCACAGGTAATTGAAATCAAAGTGCTTACGATTGAAGTAGACAGTAGTAGTTAATTATAGAAGTTGCCAGTTAAGTGGAGATTTCAGCCCTGCTCTACATGCAAAGTTGGCCTGGCAGCCCCTGGGGGTAGCTTTAAGGATGATGTCACTTCTGTGATTGATGGATATGGTGACAGTTTGCCTATCTATAAACTGCTCCCCATGAGCATAAATGCTGATGCCTGAAATTCGTTTCATACCTCTCGATTCGCATTGTTGAATATCTATCCCTTTGACCTGAGGACTTGCCTAATTTTCTGGTCCAAAGCGAACAAAGCCAAAACTATCCATAGAAGAATCAGACATAAAATCTCATTCTCTGATAGCTTAGTATAAACAAGGTGAAAGTCAGACCTTTCACTAGGAGAGAAGTATAACTCCCTAGAAAAAGAGAAACAAACATAAGTTGTTTTCTATATGATCAGTTTACACAAAAGCAGAAAGGAATCAAGAGGCTGTGTACATAAAGCTCTTCTGGGCATCTGGCAGGTAGAGAAGGGAAGAGGGACGAGGCCAGGAAGCAGAGAAATGCCTAGTGGGGAAGTGCAGGGGCAGAAAAGGAAGGAGAAGGCGAGGGACCAACCTTGCCCTTGTCACCATCTACCTCCAGCCAGGCTGGGAAAGAACTCCAAGACAGACCCAGTTACTCGAAGTAGTGTCATCATTAATTTTAACTCCCTGTAATTGTGAAAGGAAGTGTATGCCAGATACTATTTGCAAGATATAGACACGTCCCACAGTCACGAAATTAAAGAATGCCACCGCCTCCCTCTTCCGTGTTTCTTGAAAAGACCGAGGCTACACACTGTATAACTCAAAGGAATTAAATGCAATAACAAGTAAACTAAGTCTTTATATAAAAAAGAAAGACAAAAAGACAAAACATGAAACTACGAGATTAACTTAACCTCAAATCATTCAAATTGTAAGATATTATATTTCACATTTTAAAGCACACTCAGAAATTCTGACTGGTGTGCTTTTAAATGTCTCCCATGCCACATCAGAACAAAACTACTATTCAGGAGAAAACTGATGAGGGTTTGGAGTGAAGGTTTTAGCAAAACATAAAACATAGGACCCATGACCATTATGTTTGAAGACTGCAAAAGGCTAGGTTGTACCTTGGGCCTAAGAATGTTTCTGGAAAATTCTACTGGCATGGTTCAAGAGCCACGGGAGCATGGCTGCTGCTCTTTTTAGATAAAGCTCCTTGCTACAGATTCAGGGTGTTGCCATTCCCAGGCTGTATGACTGCAACATGCTTGAAAAGCATCTGGCAAACTCAGCTGGGGTGCAACCAGCTGGGTTCTGTTGCTAGGTGCAAAACAAACAGGCCCTCTGGTTACTGTCTGTTCATTTTCAGGTGTGACTGGAGGTTCCGCTTACAATCTCTTTGAAGCCTCGAGTGCTAAGATACTGCTCTTGTTTCTGGTGTACTTCCTCCCCTGTCACCATCCTAGTCTCAATCCCACTTACCTACTGCCTTCATCCACCGACCTTCCGACACCATCAATTCAACTCCCGGGAAAATTATCAGTGCTATAGTTTAGAATAATGCTGTCCAGTAGGAATCTAATACAAGCCACATATGTAATTGAAATTTTCTAGTAGCCATATTTAAAGGTAAATGGCGACCGGTGGCATTAATATTGATAATGTATTTTATTTAACTCAATATATCCAAAATATTATCATTGCAACATGTGATCATATAAAAATTACTAACAAGATGTTGGATATTCCTTATTTCATAATAAGTCTCTGAAGACTGATGTGTATTTTACATTAATAGCACTTTTTAGTTCAGATTAGCCACAATTCAAGTGCTCAGAAGAAGCCACATGCGGCCAGTGGCTGCCGTAGTGGACAGTGCAGATTTATAGCTTTGGAGGGAGAGTTCTAAATTAGTGCCTTGACTTTGAAGGTAGATTGCGTCCAAGTTCACAGTGAAACTGCATAACAGGTTACCTAAAGAGTGATGCAATTTGCTTACATCAGAACTTTCAAGAAGGCGCTCTAACTTCAAGTTCTTGAAAGTTCTGATATAAGCAAATTGCATCGCTCTTGCTTCTCGTGTGAGGCGTTGGAATATATGAAGTTTCCCCCTCCCCAGCAGGATTATTGACATAGAAAAGGAAAATGAACAGAGTCTGTGAATCTGTGTCTTCTGCTTTGTTCATACAGAACTTGCAATATAATCCAGAGGTAAAATAGAAAGGATTTTAAAACCAATGATGGCTTGGAGGTACCACTGCAAATGAAAATTCCAGTTCTAAGTAGAATTACGACTACTCAGTGTCACAAAAAAAGGGGGATGCTCCTGAGATGGCATCTTTCCTTGATCAGTTTTACTGCTGGCCTGTCCTGCCCAGAGACAGAAAAGATGCCTTTGCCAAGTGTTAACCACCGCCTGATGCCGTAATTTATTAGATAAAAAATACACGAAGCAATATTTCCCCTCGAATAATGGATATGATATGAACACAATTCAAGGAAGATCGCTTCCATTTTTTGGAAGGTAGAGAAAGCAAATGCTGATGCAGCTGAATGTATCTCCTCTCACCTGCTTATAACATCCATTCCTCCCTTTCTACTTTCTCTCACGTATCTATACGATTGCTTGCCAATTCCTGTGGACTGAGTCTCTGCAATGTCTCATGCATAGATCTGTCATATCCATTATCTTTTCTCTTTCTCTAGTTTAGGCCTATGACTTGGTGTCCAAACTGTTCTATCAATCTCCCTTCTGGCAGCTCCACTTCTGGATGCCTCAGACTCCAAATTATCCTATAGAGCCTTCAGCCTGAAGAGGTGACTCTTCAGAATGAGCTGTTACAGCTCCTTTGTTGAACTCCATCCATGGTTCTCTATTGTTTAATACACTGCACTGTTCAAAGCCTCCAAGATGTGGCCTTGAATTGCGTTGTCAGTCTTATGCCTCCCTCTCTGCCTAATCCGTACCTTTCCACACCCTTTTCAAACTCGGGATCTCAAATGTCTGCTTTAAGACCTCTAACTTCGGTGCCTTTGCTTCCTGTATCATTAGCTCCCTATCACCTCTCTGAAAATCTTGAAATCTGAGCCACCCTCAAGTCTCTTCCCAAATGCCACCTCTTCTATGAAACCCTTACAGATTGCTCCGCGTAGAATATTTGTGATCTTTACTTCTTGAAAATCATTTCAGATTCAGGACTTCTCCCACAGTCCCATGCCTTACGAGCTTCACACTTGCAGCTACTGGAATATAAGTTCTTTTAAAGGCAGAAATTGTGTCTTCTCACATCTGAATCATTTCCACATTGCAACTGTACAATAAATATTTGTTGACGTACGTTTAACTACATAAATCACTAAATAAATTATCTCTTATCTGAATGCAGTCATGCTTTCCGTCAGCCCTAACTTTGATCTCCAGAAATTCAGGAACTCTATTTTTATCATAAGAATAAAAACTTCTTTTTAAAATCCCTGAAGGAAGATCAAAGAGAAAAAAAGGTCTAAAAGTTCTTTCCTCCTCTATCAATATTCAAGACCATCATCCCAGAATAAGCATCTTGGAGGTCTCATCTAACCCGGTAAGTGACGAGATAAAATCAGAAGTCTAGAACAAAGGTGGCATGCGTTAGTAAGAATTCAGTTCATCTGGCTGAAGCTACATGTTAAGGTAGGTGGTTAGTTACATGTCCCCACCCTGGCTGTACGGCCAAATATCTAGCTGTCTTACTGTTACGGAAGAAATGGATTTCTGATGATACAAGTTCTTGGTTTCTGTATGCTTCCTCTATCTCAAATCAAAGTGAGTTATGTGTTTTAAGTTAGCAGTGCGTTTTCCCAGTGGTAAAAGAAAGTTCGAAAAAGCCCCACGATCATGACACTGGAACCATCATTATTAACAGAATCAAAATATCTGGAGCAGTCAATGTGCACCACCTTTCAAAAGCACAGTAGCAACAAAACATTTGTAACTCTAATTACATCTCCCATCCCTGCCCCCTCCCCGTTGCTACAGTAAATAACACTCTAACGCTTTCTCCCTTGAGCTTATGTAAATATAAAATATATAAATCATATATTTTATGTAAGTAGAAAAATATATGATCTTACCACAATTTACAATCTAGCAAATGGAGGCCTGAAATCAACAAGATAAGCAGAGAAGAGACTTTTTCTCCAAAATGATGCTCAAAACGTAACCCTAACCCTTTCACATACATCACTCACCAAGCAGCCCACAGCTGGGAGTCTTAAGTCATTTCCCTGCTGGGATAAAAGTTGAGAGACTCCTTGCCACCGCTGAGACCTGAGGTGTCTGTAATCTACACCGTACCTGCCAAAGCCTTACGTAAAAGCCACCTTCTCATTGCCCGGCGCCTACAACTGACATCTCCTATGTCACAACAGCAGCAAACCGGAATTTTTCCAGAAACCGCTAATACTCATCGGAGAAAAAGGTGGTCCTGGAGCTCTCTGAAATGGCTCACATTTCCGGAAAAAGAAAAAACTTTCACGTTCCTAGCTCGCTTTCTTAACGGAAAGGAACGAGAGAGGTCCAGGCAAACCTGGGCAAGTGCAGGGAAGGGAGAGCTGAGCTGTCAAGGCGGCGTAATACCCAGGTGCGGAAGGCAGCAGGGCTGATGCCAGGAGACGCGGGCCCACCCCGACCCCCACCCCGGCTCGACGCTCATCCGGGGGGTCTGCGTGGGAGCTGCGGGAAGCGGAGCCCCTCCCGCCCCCCAGGACTCACGATCTTGAGCAGGTCCAGTCCGCTCGCCTGGTTCATGTCTCTCCATGTGCCTCTCCCGGGAAGGGGCGAGGAGGGCGGACCAGAGGTGCCCGGGTGTGTGTAGGGGGGGAGGGCAGCCTTGGGATCCCGAGGGGGAGGGGGGGAGTCGCCCCAGCCCCTTCACACCGGTTTTTCAGAAGCAGAATAAAAAAAATAAAATAAAATAAAATGGAAGCCGGAGAAGAGCCAGGGCAAGGCGAGCAGGGGCAGGGTCACTGAGGCCAGGAGAGGAGAGCGGGTGGCAGCGGGCGAGGGCGGGAAGCAGGAGGTGGCGGAGGAGACCCAGGCGGGAGGGAGCGGCGCGGCGAGCGATGCCGGCAGAGGCGGCACGGGGCGCGAAGGAGGTCTGCGCCCCGGCGGCTCACAAAGAAAAGAGAAGGCGCGGCGCTAATGCTACCTGTGCGGCCGCTGCGAGCGCCCCCGCGGGCGCCGCGTTCTCCAGCAGTTCCATCTGGAGCTCCTGCGCCACCGCCGCCGCCGCCGCCGCCGCCGCCGCTGTGGGAGGCGACTTGGACATATCGCTTTGGACCATTGGCGAAAAGTCAGCTCCAAGCAGCCTCCGGGCCCCTCGTGGCAGGTCCCCTCCTCCCCTCCTGGTGGTGCCGCGCTCGCCGGCAGTCAGGGCGCGGGGCTGGGCCGGGCCATTTGGAAAAGCGACGGGACAGGCAGGGGCTCCTGGAAGTGGCCGGGGAGAGGGAGAGGGGCTCCTCCGCCGCGGGGCCGGGGCCGGGAAGAGCGAGCGCAGAGCGGCGGCGCGGGGCAGGTCCTCGCCGAGAGGGAGGGAGCTTAGCAGGGCGCGAGCCCAGGGGGAGGCGCATCGGAGAGCAAGAGTGACACGGCCCGAGAAGCCGAAAAGTTCCCCGCGGGAGGCGCAGGCCGCGTGGGGCCCGCCCGGCCGCTGCGCGTCGCCGTGGCACGCGCGCTGGAAAGTTTTCAAAGCCACGAAAGCGCGGCCTGGCGCCCGGGAGCTGCCTTCCTCGGGCTGCGCAGCTCGGCTCTCTCAGCTACCGAACCACCACGCGGGGACCGCACGAGCCTGCGGACGCCAACAGGTCGCTCCCTTCCGAGATCCGGAGGCTCTGTGCCTCAGTTGAACGTCTGAAACCTGTGAAGGCCTCGGGAGGCCCCAGAGAGCAAGTGTCCGCAAACGATATCCCGCCCGCAGTTGAAGGCACTTGAAGATGCCAGTAATAGGAGGCAGAAAAGAATTGAGGCTGATGACCTGAGGACGGTGGACCTACCCGCGTGGGATCTGCAGCTGGCTTCTCCATGAGGTCCAGACTCACCTCTTCCAAACCTGAGGGCGAAAGTTTTCCTTTTTTTTGACTCCCGTTTGTCCTCATCTGTGCTAAATGGCACTACTGATTCACAGAATTGGACTTTTTCCATAGTGTCGATAAGTCCTAGTATCACATTTTGGACCAAATAAGTCCTTCCTTAAGATCTAGAACTCTTGATAAGAAAGTAGTGGCCTTAGCAAGAATGTTTCATTTACAGCACATTCCATTCAGCTGTTCGTAATCACACACGTTTTTCTATTAGAGGGTACCTTTTATTTCAATAACTTTTACTACAGTAGAACTCTGCACAAGAACAAGTTTTGTGGGCATCCGCATTGTTCTGTAACAATAGTTTTGTATACTGAAATAGATATACAGAAATTTACTACAATAGGCTTCAACTGTCTTTTATATTTTGCCACAGCATATTGAATTATCATAGGGTATAGTATTTGTTCTTCTCAAAATAAACATAGATATTTTAAACCTATCTCCATCCCATCCCAGTTCGAGTCAGGCTTAAAGAATGGGTCTTGGTATGGTTAAGGAATAAAGCATATCCAAAGTGTCACTGACTTTCCTAATCTTTGGTGTTAAACTTGTCGTTTTTATTTAAGTGTGACTGAATGTTAAACAGAAGCACTGATGTATGGGTTTCTAATAAGAATAAAAATGATAGTGACGTTTTGAAAAGCGACAGACTGGGAATATGGTGGGTGGCCAGCCTGCAAAGGATAAGGATGGATGGCCACCCTCCACTTTGTAAGGCATGGCTGGGAGTCTCTCTAAAACCCTAAGATAAGCAAAAAATAAAAAATAAAAATTAATAAAAATCAGCAGTTCTTTCATGTGTGTACATGTGTACACATGTATGTATGAAAATGGAAAAGAAATTGTATTTAAAGTTTTGAAGTTATAGTCTATTTTAGCACCACAATCTGCTGCCAATGTCACTTTCACATCCATTCATTTCATTTGATGAAACTGTTCAGTTTTCTTGAGAGAGTGTTTAAATGCCAAAGATAACATCACCTCCGGTTCTAGATTGGATTCTAAGTTCTATGTGGGCAGAAGCCACCCTCATTCAGGAGGACACATTCAGAATCTGGCAAGTTGCCCTGAGTTCTTTCTATATTCATTCAATAAAACACACATCAAGCTTCTATTTTATGCCTCTGGACAAGCACAGACAGCAAAGACAGGAATCGTGGAGCTTACAGTTTTGTTAGTAAGCACTTAGATACAAATTAAATGAATTAACGAATGAAGGAAGGATAAATGTTAACATGGTTTTTTTAAAAAACACCAGTTTTGATAAAACTTAGTGTTTTCCCATGACATCTGTGTGATTTCTTATCATATACTTAATTATCTGTGCATTTGCTTTTAATTATGACCATTTGGGAAGAATTTTATCTTTCATCAGATTTTTAAAGAGACCACAAAGTAGCAAAACAACCTTGAAAATCATTTTTAATAATGCTTACACATACAGCCAAAGGGCAAGTGAAGTCTGAATTAAATGTTCAAGTGTGATATGACATATTCATTTTCATATAATTTATGATCCTGAACTCTTTTTGTGTTTCTGCCAGTAGACTGAGTTCCTTGGGGACAGCGATGGTGTTTTATTCATCTTAGTATCCCCAGCATCAAGCATGGTGTCTGGCTCTTAGTTGGAGCCTGAAAACACTTGTAGCATATATGAATGAATGAATGAATGAATGAATGAATGAATGAATGAATGATCTGTCTTCATATGTCTTAAAACATAGCACACAAGTTTGCAAGTTTTAACATACAAAGAGATTTACCTAATCCTAACTCCCATGAGAGCATTATATTAATTCTTTATAACTTGCGCTAACTAGCACATATTAAATACTAATGCAATGCAATGTACCCATTCAGACTCTAGTCTGGCTTGTAAAAGGTTTTAAATAAAAAGTAACACTATGTTACACCTACTTAAAAAAAAAAAAAGAACAATGTCAGAAGAAATATAGAGGGCAACAGTTTGAGAAACTATCACGCATACCTTCTAGGATGGTCAGTTTTGTTTTTAGCATACCTTCACTTGTGCAGTACTTAAAAGCCACAGATGACAGCTAAAATTTGACAAGTAAAGCCTAATCCCTTTCACTGTTAGAAGTTATACAGATGCACTTCAGCAATGTAATAATGGATGTACAATCGTCAGCGGAGGCATTCAAATGCAGATGACTAATTTGTTCAAGCTGTCTATGAACTTCAGTATGCTCATTAGTCGTAATGGACAGACATATTCTGGGCATTATGAATGCTTTGAAACGAGAACAGGGGCTGGTAAGAAATGTTAGCCAAGGATGCCAGAAGTTTAAAAGAGTTTTTGTTGTTGTTGTTGTTGTTGTTGTTGTTCTTATCATTCCCTGTAAGAAACAGCAATTACAATTACTTTATTCTTCCTCTCTTGCTTGTGGATTTGTGGCTATGTTTAAGGCCTTGGAGTAAGAGCTCTTTAGGACATACATACCATGTGTGATTTTTCATATTACTTACTAAATCATTTTGGACCTCATTTGCAGTTCTGAACCTTTGCCATTATTAATAGCATTTTCATAAGAATATACCTGTACCAGCCACTGACCTAACTTGGTAGGATGCATTCCACTAACTTACATATTTGCTTTTTGTAAACTGACACTATAAAGTGAATGTCCTGAATAACCTGAATACAATAAATTGGTATTTAAAAGCATATAAAGATGCAAGCTAATCCAGTATAAGACGGTTATGTGTGCGTATATAGTGAAAGGTTGCAACTAAAATGTACAGTGGTTAAGGAAAGCTTAATTTCACTTCCAAAGAAAAGGCTTCATAGAAATAACAAGATTTCATGAGTCCTTAGAACTACCCAGGAGACAGAGCTCTGAAATATCTAATATTGTGTCACACTTTTTAGCTTATAAAGCACATTCATTTGTTATTTATTTCTCCTATAAATTCTGTTATAACAACCGGTACTTTTGTTTGCATATAAGGTGCCAGGCTTTGTGCTAAGGATTTACATACATCATCTTATCTGTAGTGTTTATTACTAATCTCTATGTTAGTTAGGGTAAGTCCAATAGCTATAACCAACTCTAAACATTTAGTGGATCAGAGAACAAGAAATGCACTCCTGTGATACTGTGGTGGTCATTCACCATCAGAAAGGGCTCTGCTTCATGATGACGTTTAGACACCAAGTCATGAGTGACTCTGTCATCTTCAAACTGTGGTTCCCATCTGGGTCAGTCGGAAGGGAGAAAAAGGATAATGAAGAATATGTGGTGGTCAATGACAGAGCTTGCAAGTTTTCAGTGGCCAAGCTTGGAGGTGGCACACATCTTTATATCTTTCACTTAAATTTTATTAGCTAGAACTGTCACATGAAAAACCTACAAGACAAGCTGAGAAATATAGTCAAGTACCTTAGAAAGAAAAAGAGATAGGATTTCGATGAACAGCTAGCAGAGGCTGACTGAACAGAACCTAAATAGCTCACAAGTGGCAGGACTTAACCGTATGTCTTTGTTTGTTTGTTTGTTTGTTTTGCATTTGTATTTTTTCTAGTTTGAATTTTTGTTATTTTTATTCTTTATTAAATTTATTGGAGTGACATTGGTTAATGAAATTATATAGGTTTCAAGTGTACAATTCTACAATATGTCATCTGTATGTTGCATTGTGTGCTCACCAGCCAAAGTGAAATTTCCTTCCATCGCCACGTATTTGACTGCCCCCTTATCCTATTCTACCTCTCCACGCCCCGCTTCTCCCTCAGTTCATCTTTTAAACCCCAACTCAAAGACTCATTTTCAGTTCAATACAGTTGCCCGTTGTGTACGTCAAAGAGTTCTGCCACACAAGTTAAGACTGAGGTTTTGGTTGGAAATGTAGATTTACGTATTTCCTTTGCTTGCACATTGTGATGACTACAATAACGTACTTACTAGAAGTGGGACTGATCTCTCAAATATGAAGAGCACATGTTTTTAATCCATGGCATTGTGTGTGTGTGTGTATGTGTGTGTGTGTGTGTACCTGCTATAATTCAGGACTATCAGAATAATAGCATTGAGCAAGGTATGGCTTCTGTACTTATAGAACATACAGTAGTAGAGCAATCAAGAACACAGATAAAGTATGACGAATATTAGTGCAAAATACCATGGGAGAGAATTTAAAAGATGAGGAAAATATATTCCAAGAGAAAAGAACAGAAAATACAAGGACGGAAGGGAAAGAGGTTCAGCACAGCTTGAAAGTAGTGTTGGAAGGTGAGGGGGCAGGCAGATGATTAACAATGAAAAATATTCAACTTATTCTATCTTTTACTCTCCTATGGCCCCTACTTATCTTTTAATAGGAATGTCCCATTTATAAGCAACACCTTTGGCTTTGTCTTTCCAAATCATCTTAACTTTCTTATGGGAGGTACCACACACACACACACACACACACACACTCCCTCTCTCTCTCTCTCTCTCTCTCTCTCTCTCCTCTCTCTCTCTCTCTCTCTCTCTCTCTCTGTCATAAAACTATAAACTAAGAACTACTTTGTCAAGAAGCAATCTGAATTTACACCTTCAAAGGAGTGAGCTTATGTATAGCTGAGATTTCTAGTTGCCCATACCTCCTTTTTAAAGAAACTCTGTTTTTCACTGAGTCCCTTGATACCTGGAATAAAAAACTATATGTTTCCCAGTCTCTCCTGCAGCTAGATGGCTATAATCTGCAGAATGTAAGTGAAGTGTGGTAAAGAACTTTTGGGAAATATCTGTAAAAGGGAGAAAAATGTTTTTATCCCCCCTCTTCCTTCCTGCTGACCAGATTGTGGATGTATTAGCTAAACCATGAGTGGACATTTTAGACAATGAAGCCACATAAAAGCCACATGCTGAAGCTGGACAAGCATTAGAAAGGGCACCTGGGTCACAGATTACCATCAAGCCACCATACCAGCTCTGAATTGCCTACTTTTAGACTTCTTTTAAGTGAGGCAGAAAGAAGCATTTATATTGGAAGAGCTTCTGTTATTTTAGGTTTTTCTGATAAATCATACCAAAGATAACCAAACTTAGTGATCGCTCCATTACTTACTTTTTTTTCTTTTAAAATGAACTTTCCTAAGGTATAATTTACCTTACCTCGGTTTATATATCAGGGTAATTCTGGCCTCATAGTGAGAGCCAGTTTGGGGAAGTATTTTCTCCTGATCTGTTTTCTGGAAGAGTTCATAATTAGTAATACTTCTCTCAAAAACATTTGGAAGAATTCGCTAATGGGTCTGATTTTTTTTTGTGTGTGGGAAGGTTTTTAATTATTAAATTTATATGGGGCTACTCAGGTTATCTTTTGTTCTTGAGCCTTGTTAGTGTTTTTCAAAGAATTTGTCCAGTTCATCTTAGTTACCAGGTTTTTTTTTGGCATAAAGATATTATTAATATTCTCTTATTATCCTCTGAATGTCTGCAGGTCCTGTAGTATTAATATTAATAACCTGTGCATTCTTTCTTTTTCTCTTCATCAGTCCAGCTACAGGCTTATCGACTGTATTCATCTTCTCAACAAGCCAGCTTTATGTTTCACTAATTTTTTTAATTTTGCTCTTATATTTACTATTTTCTTCCTTCTGACTGCTTTAGGTTTATTTTTTTCTTTTTCCCTAGGTTCTTAAGGTGGAAGTTTAGATCATTTTTATCATATTCTATGTCCGTTCTTATACAAATACTTGATGGTACAAATTTCCCTTTAAGAATTTACTTTGTTGCACTGACAAATTTCGATTTGTATTTTTCTTTTTATATAATTCAAAATATTTTCTAATTTTCTTGGTGATCTCCTATTTAACTTTGGGCTATGGAGAAATGAGTTTTTTAAATTATAAATATATGGGAGATTTCCCAGCTATTTTTCTGGTTTTGATTTTTTTTTTAATTCCATTGTAATCAGAGACTACACTTTGTATACTTTCAATCATTTTAAATTTGATGAGAATTTATGTTTGTGGTTCAGGAAATTGTCTCCCTTGGTGAGATATTGTGTATTCATGAAAATAATTTGTAGTCTGCTATTGTTGGGTAGAATATTATATATAAATTAGGTCAAACTTCTTGTGTTTTCAGGTCTTTATATTCATATTTAATGAAGTCCAATTTATGTATTTTGTATTTTCCCACCTATTGTCAAATCTAATGTCATGAAGTTTTTCCTCTACATTTTCTTCTAAGAGTTTTATAGTTTTAGGTCTTATCTTTAGGTCTTTGACTCATTTAGACTTTTTTTTTTTTTTGGTCTACTTATTCTATCAATTACTGAGAAAAAAAGTAGACATCTACAAATATAATTTTGGATTTATTATTATTTTTTTATCTCCTTCAAATTTTCATTGTGGTAAAATATGTATTACATGAAATGTATCATCTAATAATTTCTAAGTCTACAGTTCAGTGGCATTCAGTATAGTCACACTGTTGTGCAACCATCATCTCCATCCATCTCCAGAACTTTTTTCACCTTTCCAAACTAAAACTCCATCTGTTAAACAATAACTCCCCATACCCCGCCCCTACTCCCTGGCAACCACTATTCTCTTTTCTGTCTCTCTGAAATTCATTACTCTAGGTACCTCATATAAGTGGAATCATACGGAATTTATCCTTTTGTGACTGACTTATTTCACAAAACATGTCTTCAAGGCTCATCCCTCTCATAGCATGTGTCAGAATTTCCTTTTTAATGTTAGATACTTTTCATTGTATGTATACACCACATTTTGTTTATCCATTTATCTGTCAATGGACACTTGGGTTGTTTTTGTCTCATGGCTACTGTGAATAATGCTGCTATGAACACTGGTGTACAAATATCTCTTTGAGTCCTAATTTTCAATTCTTTCGTATATCTATCCAGAAGTGGAGTTGCTGGATTATATAGTAATTCTATTTTTAATTCTTTGGGAAACTGCCATATTGTTTTCCACAAAGGCTGCATCATTTTACATTCTCATCGACAGTACACAAGGGCACAAATGTTCTGATTTCTCTACCTCCTTCTAAACACATGCTATTTTGAGTTGTTGTTGTTGTTGTTCATTTGGTTTTAGTGCCATCCCAATAGGCGTGAAGGGCTATCTCATAGTGGTTTTCATTCGCATTTCCCTAACATTTAAAGATGTTGAGTAGTTTTTCATGTGCTTATTGGCCATTTGTCTATCTTCTTTGGAGAAATGTCTATTTGCCCATTTTTTTATTGAGTTGTTCATTTTATTATTGTTGTTGTTGTGAGTTGTAGAAATTCTTTATATAAACTAGATATTAATCTCTTACCAGATATATAGTTTGAAAATATTTTCTCCCGTGACACTCTGTTGATAAGTGTCCTCTGATGCACAAAATTTCTAATTTCAATGAAGTCCAATAGATCTATTTTTCTTTTATTGCCTGTTGCCAAATCTAATGTTGTGAAGCTTTTCTCATATGTTTTCTTCTAAGAGTTTTACAGTTTTAGATCTTAGCTTTAGGTCTTGGATCCATTTTGAGTTAATCTGTCTATGGTATAAGCTAAGAGTCTAATTTTTGAATTCCCAATTTCAGTAGTGTATCTTCTTAGATGATTAAATAATTAGAAAATCATATTCATAAGGAACAACAATAAGGATGTGCTTATTCAGAGATAACTCTTTATGATAATCTTTAACTGTATAAAGAATTTTATATGGAGTAGCCTACTCCTTAAAACATAGAAAAGACTCATGTTTAGTTTCAAAGCTCCAAGGTATTCTTCGTGAAAGACCTCCAGTTTTAAAAATTTAGTAAGATTGGTTTGGGCCTGGTTAGTACTTAGATGGGAGACCACCTAGGAATACCAGGTGCTGTAGGCTTAAAAAAAAATTTAGTAAGTCCTCTACCTACTCCTCCTCCCAAAAGTCTAAAACATGGTTCAAATATTAAACAAAAACCTCACTGTGATAGCTTTAGGATATAGAGGGTCTTCCTGCAAATGTTTAATAACTGCTCTGTGCCAGGGAATCTGCTTTTCATAAATAATCTCTTATTATGCTCCACACGCACGCGGAGGAGGGAGTTGCTATCTCTATTTTACAGCTGAGAAAATTGAGGCTCAGAAAAGTTAAATCCTGCAGGCTCCGAGCTGGTTACATGCTTCCAATTCTGTGCTCAGCCAATACACATCCTATCTCCAAATATTTAGTTAATAACTACTAAATTTCTTGTCAAATTAAGCAAAATATTAATCCCTATTTCAATAGGACTGGAATAAATACTAGTGTAAACAATGAAAAGAACTTATCTTTATAATTCAACCTCAGTCTTATTACAGACATGTGCCTAGCCTTTGTTATGATTCCGTCGCCGTGTCTATTTTTAACTGTTCCCACATTTCCATTGGCAAGCAGATACGCAGTAAAATGCCACTCAAGCTGTCAGAGCAATATTCTTAATTCTGCAGTTGTTTGTACTTTCAGTTACTGCAGTTCTACTACTTTAAGTAGATGAGTCTTCATTTAGCCTAAGGCTTTTGTCCTTATAAAAAGATATGGGAACGAATGCTTACTATGTTCTAAATCTCTAAGACATATTTAGAACTAAAATTTTCCAGCAATTCTTACACTATTGAATGACATATCTGTGAACCTCCCTTTTTTATTTTAGGCTGGCACATAACTTGACAATTTAATGATCTCTTTTCTATTAAAGTGAAATTTCCATAACATAAAAACCATTTTAAAGTACACAACTTAGCGGCATTTAGTACATTCATAGTATTGTGTAGCCATCATCTCTATCTAGTTCTGAAACATTCTCATTTCACCAAATGGAACCTCTGTACCATTCAAAACTAATTTGCCGCTTCTCTCTTCTCCCAGCCTCTGATAGCCTCGAATCTACTTTTTATCTCCATGTATTTGCCTATTCTAGATATTTCATATAAGTGGAATCATACAATATTTGCCCTTTTGTGTCTTATTCCACTTAGCATGTTTTCAAGATTCATCCACACAGTAAGATGTACGAGAATGTCATTTTTTTTATAGTTGAATAATATTCCATTGCATGTATGTATCAAACCTTGTTTATCCATTCATTTACTGTGGATATTTGTGCTGTTTCTACTTTTTGACTATTGCAAATAATGCTGCTGTGAACATTCATGTACAAGTTTTGTTTCCCACCTCTTTTCCATTCTCTGGAGTGTGTATGTTGGAGTGGATTGCTGTGTCAAAAAGTGGTACTATGGTTAAGTTCTTGAAGAAGCACAAAGTGTTTTCCACGGAGGGGGCATCATTTTACACTCCCAACAGCGATGTATGAAGGTTCCAATTTCTTATACTTGCTGTTTTCCACTGTTTTGATTGTAGCTGTTTTAGTACAAGTAAAATAGTATCTCACTGGGGGTTTGATTTGCATTTCCCTAATGAGTAGTGATATTTAATTTTTTTCATGTGTTTGTTGGCTATTTCTGTATCTTCTTTGGAAAAAAATGTCTATGGAAGTCCTTTGCTCATTTTTTCATTGTCTTTTTGCTGTAGATGTGTAAGAGTTCTTTATATATTCTGGACACTAAATATTTCCTCCCATTCTATAGGTTCTCTTTTCACTTTCTTGATAGTGTCCTTTGATGCACAAAAGTTTTTAACTTTGATCAAGTCCATTCGTGTCATTTTATGTTTATTTGCTTGTACTCTTGGTGTCTTATTGCCACATGGATGTGGCCTGTGTTTACGTGGTCAGTGTTTATAATTTAACATAAAGAAATTATATATGAGCACTTAATGTAAAGAAAAATAGATAAGATTATCAATTGACTCTAGTGGGTAACATTGCTGACACATTTTATTTTTTACATCCTGTTAAAGAGTGTATCAAAAATTAGGATGTGAAATTTCAAAATTAAAGAAGCTGTTTATTAAAAATGTCTATTAACCAGAGTTCTCAGGGGATATGATATTTTGGTTCATTGAATTCAGAGAAAAATTGGGAGATTTATTGAAAATCTTTCAAAACATTTTAATTGAGTCAAATATTCTTTACCTTGAAGTCAGTCCTAGAGTATATCAGTTTGAACAATTACCATGGTAAAGCTATACTCTCTCTAGGTAATTCTATGTATTTTTGTTATTTCAAATAAGTGTATTGAATTGATTCTGCCACTTTCTACTGTTTTCTGCTTTTCCCTAAATATGGAAACTGTTTCCAGTTAATTGAAACTTCTTGGTATCGGGAGTTTAAAAGTGACATGTTTGAGTCACAAAATGTAAGTTCCCCATGATAACCTGGATAGTGTTAAGACAACAGTATTGATACCATGGCTCAGAAGACTTAAGAACACATTTTAGATTTAAACACTAGTGATCTATGCTTCTTACCCGTAATTTCCTACATTGTTAAATAAAGAAGCTCAAGTAAATTTTTATTACTTTTCAAGGTTCCTCTTAGCTCTAAAATCTTATGATTTTATACAGAGAAACTGAAGCAAGTGAAAGCATTTTTTGTTTGTATGTTTGGAGATGCCCCTTTCAGAGGAAATATGGAGTTTCTCAAAAAGATTCCAGACCATTCGATGTCTTCATGTTGTGTTCCAAACAAAGTAGCTGAGAGAATCTAACACCTGCAATATCATGTTCAATCAGGAAGTATGTGCTCAAGGATTTGGGAATAGAAACCGACCTTTTCTTGAGCCTAATCTCTTCCTACGAATTGTAATGGGTGAATCCTTGAGCACATTTAGAAGTATTTTATGCTCTTCTAATAAGCAATCCTGATGCCGGAATTACTAGCTCTCTGAATCACATATTTAAGGAAAATGTCTTGCTCATACTTGAAGAGACACTAAAAGGGTTTAATGATTGGAGTACTAATCATTGTATTTTCTACCAATAGGATACACTAAATCCAAGTGTCCCAAAGAACTGTACAAATCAATGAAGCCTGACAATATTTGGCAAGCAGGTCTCATCATGTAATACTGAGGACTTTGGCAGGAATGGCATACTGTTGTCATATAAACCGTAGGTATAAAACAGACACAAAATGCCATATGGCAATAATAATATAGAAAACACCTTTCTTTCATCCTAAAAGATCTCGAAGTGTTTTGTAATGGCAACAAAGACGCTTAAGCACAGCCCCCTTTGGAACAGAAGTGGCCTTTGATCGCATGGATACCAGATAACAACATGAGGAAAGACTGAAGGCAGTAATGAATTCTTCAACAACAGGAAGGTAAGTATAGACTTGGATTACTAAGAGATCATAGTTTATGAAAGTAAATATGCACGTGAGACACTAAGCAACAAAAATATAACATTCCAATTAAATGTATGCACGATTTGAACTTTTGATGGCAGGCACTGCATGCTTACTATGTGCCAGGCACTAGGCAACGGCATCACACAGTATTCAGTGGATCCCCCAACAATTCTGTGATGTGGATTCCATTATTATCTCTATCCAAAAAGAGAAAAAGAAGCTTAGCAAGATGAAAAATCTTGCCTGCGGCTAAGCAGATAACCAGTGGCAAATACTGATTATACATACATACACGTATATATGTATACATGTATATATGTGCATATACATATGTATATACAGCATATTTATTGAAATATAACCATTTCTACTATTGGTATTAGATATGTCTTAGAATCATCTAATTATAAAACAGATCAACAAATAGTAATCCAACATGGTGAAATTTTGCCACCATCCAGCAGAGTATATAAATTTTAACCTATGAAACAAAGATAATGTTTTGGGGGGAGGGGAGAGGAGGGGAGAGAAGGGGGGAAGGGAGGGAAGGGAAGGAAGGAAAGCAGGGAGGAGAGAGGAGAGAGAGGGAGGGAGGGAGGGAGGGAAGGAAGGAAGGATGGAGGAAGATCTGCTAAAATCTTGCTGGATAGAGGCTATAATTTAACAAACTTCGTTATAAAGTCTAGCTCTAAAGAATCCAGATAGTCCAAGTCCTCTCATCTGAATAAAGCTATAATTTTCAAAACGGCTTAATGCTTCGGGGCTCTGGCTATTGTGTCACACTAGCCTGGGTTTGAATACCCACAAACACCATCATGCTCTATGGAGCCTTGGAGAAATCCTTCGACCTCTCCAAAGCTTAGGCTTCTTTTCCATAAGTCAGAAATCATAATCTCTACTTCTTGAAGTTGTGGGATTAAATGTACTAATAAACATAAGGAGTTAAACAGATGGTAGCCAGCCCATGAATATTAAACATTCTTCTCCTTTGCTTTCCTATTGGCAGAGAGAGAATGAGTGATATTCCCTCAAGGTTTGGTTAACTTTCACTTATATGTGGTGGCAGTGAAGAGGCAGTAGGTGTGAAAGAAACTCACAGCTGAAAAACTCATTTTAATAATTCTGTTATAATTATTTCCTTCAATGTCTTTTCTGAAAGCATCGGCTGGGAGCTGTGATTCCTTTAAATGCTAAGTTGTTTTTACAGGGGCTCTGATGCCTAATTGCCTGTTGTTTGCAGAGTAAGGGCACTGCCTCTTCCTTTGTGGCCCGGGATGAACATGGCTGCCCAAATCTCTCTGTCTCTCTGTCTCTGTCTGTCTGTCTCTCTCTCTCTCTCTCGCACACACACACACTCACACACATGCACGCGCACATGCAATTCTAAGAAATGAGAAGAAAAAGAAAAAAGACATTCATGAAAAGTAAAAAGCTGGTACTCCAACATTTTTTTCCCATCCCACAGCTAAGATACTAAGCCAGCCACCAAATAATTATGAATAGATAACATGCATTTTCATTAAAATATCACAGGAGCTGTGGATTCAGAACATAAAACATCACATTTCTCTCTTCTTGCTGGTGAACAAATTCAACTCCGCCATTAGTGCAATCAAAAGACGTCTAAACAAAACAATACCTAAAATGAGATCTTGTTACCAAGTCTCTTGATTTCCTCTTCCATAACAGAAATACTATTCTCCCAACTGCCTCAGCTGGGACACCTCGTGTTATTTTTCTTCTCCTTTGTATCTCCATCCAATCGGATAGGAAATTACATTAATTCTTCCTCTGCAAATAGCTTTCAAAGCAATTCTATTTTTCTTTTCTCACTGTCGTCATCCTAGTCAACAATACCAAATCTGAATTTCTCACTTTACAGCTGGAAACCTCTGCAGTGTGGTGGTCTAGAAAGCCGCTCTCTCTCCATCCACATCTGAGCACTGCCAACAGATTCATTGGAAAGAAAGAAAAAAGAAAGAAAAAAGAAAGAAAGGAAGGAAGGAAGGAAGGAAGGAAGGAAGGAAGGAAGGAAGGAGGAGGAGGGAGGGAGGGAGGGAGGGAGGGAGGAGGGAGAAGGAGGAAGGGGAAGGAAGGAAGGAAGGAAGGAAGGAAGGAAGGAAGGAAGGAAGGAAGGAAGGAAGGAAGGGAGAAACAAAGCCAAAACACTGCTTGTACTGAGTCTACAGAGAAAATTTTCTGTCAAGTCCTCTCTTCTAGGGCCTGCACTGCTGTGTCAGCCCTTACTGGTCCCAGTGGAGCCCTCTGATACCCTTTCTCTTTCTCTCCAGATTCTTATGCCCGCTAGCCTTGGAGTCTTTGCTCTCACACCCCCTCCTCTCTGTTTATTTGTGTCAAACGTCATGTCTGCCATGTAGTAGTCATGCATCCATACTGGTCTATAAATGAATGAAAGCCCATCCTTTGAACCATCCCAACAGAAAGAGAGAAATGTTTTGATCTTTTTTCTCAAAATACAAAAGCAAACCCCACACACTGTCAGCTCACAGACCTGTGTGTGTCCACATTTTAACTCAACAGAAGTGAGAGTGGGGGGACAATAATATGATTACTTATAAATATGTGGGGAGTAAATTATTTTATTGTTTTAATAGATCATGTCCTATTTTAAGGGAATTTTATGAAGATAGTTTGTAAAAGTAGAGGCATATAATTAACATAGTACTTTAGAAGTGTTTGTTATTATTATTTAATCTTTGAGATAGTAAAACCAAAATAAGCAAGTGAACCACAAAAGAACAAATTGAACCTCATGAAGGACATTTGGTGGGGTCTCAAACACCAGAAATCTATTACTACCATGGGCATGTTGGGTTCAAGATCCCAATTCTTAACACAGAATGCTTTCATTATATAGCATCCTTAATCCTAGATAGGCCTAATTAGGGCATCTCATGTCAATTTTAAAATAAACTTTTAAAAAATTGATTTTATGACCTCAGGTAAGTTATATCTCTCTTGATGTAGTCTAACTTTTACCTAGATTTGTAAAATTTATCCCGACTCATTTTTACATAATTTGCACATTTAAATGAACAAAAATTATCTAATTTCTATTTCAAAATCTCAGAAATGGTCCATGAACATTTTTAGAAAATAAGAACTAGAACCGTATATGAAGAATCTCTTCTCCCCTGCCCCATCCAAAGGCCCAACACAGAGAACTTTAATGTAGCACATCAAAACAGTGTTCTAAGAGATGTAATTATTCCTGCTTCTTTGGTATTATGCAGTATAATAATAAATTCTATCCTCAACAAATAAGGGTCTTTAACTAAAGCCAATTCATATCAACTCCTTTAAATTCTGTTATAGATAATTCTGTGCAGCATGCTGACAAGCTTCGGTTAACTTTCTGTACTGGTACCTTCCTTTATCATAATATCAAATGACAAATGAGTCAGGACACAAATGAGCAAGTATTATGAGTAATCAGTCATTTCTTAACTTTTGCAGAGTAGGTTTGGAGGGAGTGGTGATCATTTTCAATAACTTTTTACTTAAAAATCATTCTTTAAACTCTTATCGCAATGGGCTGTCACTTCACAAATTACATTTGCTATGTTTATTTTGATATACTGATGGCTGATAATGTACTCTGTAATGAAGTGATCTGAGTGTGACTTGGGTAGAAATTGTGTGTGGGGTTTAAGGACTGTAAAACTTCACAGGGTTGTTCAGAAGATTCAATGGAATAATACTCATCGAAGACTAAAATTGTCTTGAACATAGTAAGCCCTTGGTAAAGGTTACTTCTTATTATTTATTATTACTAAAGGTAGGTTTGGCTTTTTGCTTTAGTTCTAGACAATCTTGAATTAAGTAAATTTCTTATTTTTATCTTAATGAATATAATCTGAATCAGTATTATTTATTGTATAACATATTTCAACATTATAATAAATAAGAAAAATTACAGAGTATGCACAAAGACATATAAACATTAAAGCATTTCATTTTAATGTGATTTTAGTGCTATGATTATTATTTTATTGAAGGAGTTTTAAACCATGCTCTCCAAACCCAGTAGAGCTCTAGATTGTGCTCAGTTTAATCTTGAATGGCATAATTATCAGATGGAATAATTATCTTGAGGTAACATAGTACGCTAAGTAAAAGGCTTTAGAATTGTGATTTTGTAGTCTTCTTACTGAAATATTACATACATTTAGGAAAATGCACAAGTCGTGTGCATATAGCTCAATGCATTTTCAAACAATGAATGCACATTTGTATACCCAGCCTCAGATTAAGAAAGAGAACATAGATAGCACCTTAGCAAAATCCTTAGTCCCTCATACCTGTCATTAACCACCATCAAGGAAAACCACTCTCATGCTTTTTAACACTGTATATTAGCACTCTATTTCTAAATAAACCAGAGATGCACATTTTTGTATGTTGCTTCACTCAGTGATGTTTGGAAGTTTCTTCCAAGTTGCTATGTGTAATTGTTCATTCCTGTTTCTGTGTAGCATTTCATTGTATGAATATACAACAATTTATCTGTCCATTCTATTGATGGACATTTGGATAGTTTGGTATTTGGGGCAATTATAGAGAGTATCCCTATGATCATTCTTGTATGTGTCTTAGGGTAAACGTATGGATATATTTCTATGGGGTCTATATCTAGGAGAGGAATTTACTGAGTCAGAGGATATGATGTTCAGCTTTAGTAGATATCATCAAACAGTTTTTCAACCCTGATGTGCCAATTTCTATTCCCCCGAATAGGAAGAGTTCTAACCACTTCACGTCATTTCCAGCACTTGGTATCATTGATCTTTTTATTTTTAGCCAATCCAGAGGGTATACACATTCAAGAAACATAAAGAGCTGAGATTTTTATCCTATACTCAGAACTAGTTAGCTTAGTCCAATTTCATGGACCTTGGAAGAAGACACAATATTCTCAGGTTAGAGATGAAGGACATTTTGTTGCTTCACATCAATTAATCAGATAGGAATGTAAAGTACAACATAGAGAATATAGTCGATAATATTGTAATAATTATGTATGGTGTTAGATGGATATTAGACTTATTGGAGGGTCACTTTGTGGGTTATATGGATGTCTAACCATTATACTGTACACCTGAAACTAATATAATATTGAACATCAATATTAAAAATAAAAATTAAAGTAAAAATAATTTTAAAATGGAAGAATTAAAACATTACAGTAACCAAGCTATCAACACTTTTGCATGGATTCCTTGAGCCCCAGGTCCCACAGAGCAAAGCAAGCCAGATGGCATTGGCCTGAGCAGTGAGTTGCATTATGAGAGTGGAATCCTGTGCTCAGAGAACCTGAATCTTTCACAGGAGGCAGTATGCAGACCTACTTCGCTCCAGAGGTAGGCACTGTCTGTACCTTTCAAGACTTCACACTATACAAACATTTTTGAAAAGATAGTCTGGAACAAAAAGGAGGCTTTCATAGCAGAGCGTTACCTCTGCTTGCAACACATGCAGAAATAGGAGAGACCCGTGATGAATTATTTCTCAGTGGTAGTGATAGTGCATTATGGTTTTAATTTGCACTTCACTGATAACTAATGATAACTAATTAAGATGAACACCTTTTCATAGTTATTAGCCATTTATAGATACTCTTTTTAAAAGTGCATATTCAAGTATTTGTGCCTGTGTTTCTATTCAGTTGTCTGACTGTTGCTGGGTTTTTGGTTTGTTTGTTTGTTTTTTCATTTATTTGTAGAAATTCTTTACATATTCTGGATATTAGTGGTTTGTTTGATATATATTTTGCAAATGCCTGCTCTCACTTTGTGGCTTGGCTTGTCATGTTTTTAATTGTCATTTTAGAAGTTTTTATTGTAGTATTTGCCCAAAAGCAAACAAAACAGCAGGGAAAAAATAGAGCCCAGAAACAGACCCACATTTGTACAATAATCTGATTTTGGCCAAGTACAGTAGGGAAGGTATCATCTTTTAAATAAGTGGCTTGAATCCATTGGATATACATTAAAAATGAATATAGAAAATTTTCATCCTGATCCCTACCACACACAACATAAAATCAAATTGAGATGAATTATAAATGTAAATATAAAATATATAGATGTAAATGTAGAACAATAAAGCTTTTAGAAGAAAACATGGAAGAATATCTTTGTGACTTTGGGACAGGCAAAGTTTACTGAAAACCATCCTCATATATTAACCATAAAGAAAAATTGATAAATTCGACTAAAGTTACAACTTGGAATTATTAAACTGTCTTATGTAGACATAAAGTTTAAAGAAAATTTATTCTTACTGATATATTTTTTCTGTATTTTTCCCTCCAGACCTCTTTCTAATACTGTAGCAGATTTAGATTCTAAGAGAGTAAAGAAGGTGTACGAAGCTACCTATAACCTCAGAATGTAACTTCAATAGCATAGAAGATAGGGCATTCTATTGGTGGAGATTTTCTATATCTTACTAATGAGAGAGAAAATCTAGAAACCTAGATATTTTCTCACGAGTGGGCTCGATGTTTTTCCTGTTGCCATAGTAATCAGATGAATAAATATATCTATTGATTTGCTGGCCTGCTGTCAACGTACTTCACATACACATTGCATGTTTGAATCAGGCTTTTGTTGCAAAGAAACACCTCACACAAGTTAAATGGTGTTTATTTTGAGGATGTTCACAGACTTGAAAAAAGGATGTGACCACCATTAGAAATCAAGACTGTTTAGTGATTAGCTGGGGCAGATTTTCTATGAAATTGGTAAAGCTTAAGCTTCAAGACCTATATGACTGGCCTGGATCTTCACCAAGAATGGACAATTTCAAGTGATTTTATACTTGTAATTTTATGTTCTTTTTCTTATATGAAACCCTTAGGATCATGCAACCTCCAGGCCCTAAATTCTTGTGTCTGTCCCCACCCTGTGGCCCGTTAACCCCTTTGTCTCCTAGGCACTAATGCTTTTCTTAAGTGGATTATTAGTCTGCTTTTCTACCAGCTGGTGTCCTATGAATACTCATAATTTCTGCTTCCTCGTGAGCACAGCACTCATACCCATGATGGCTCCCCTGGCTGCTCTGGCTTTCATCATGATGTGAGATTCTCTCGCATCAGTAACTGTCTATTTATTTTAATATTTTCCACTTAAGATACAGGAGTAGGATAGGGATTGTCCCAACTTGTCCCTTTATCCCAGACCCCATCATAAATCACCAAAATGCCTATAAAATAATTTCCTTGTGTCCGGTGTCTAGTCCAGACACAGGAAGATCCCTGGGGACACAACACCCCTGCTCACTTTTTAAACAAGAACTCTAATTGTCATCTCTGATACACGCATGGGGTGCTAAAGTTAATGCACCAGAGAACCTTAGCATTGGGGTGAAAGTTGAGAGACTTAACTATGGGATATGCAAACCTCATTGCAGAAATTAGATAAGGATATGGCAGGAATCTGTAACTTTCAAATATGTAAGAGAAAGTTTCAGATCCATAGAAGTTTGGCATTGGTTTGTGTTCTCTGAGCCAGCTGCTGGTCTCAGAATCCTCGAATCAGGGAAATCTTAAAATAGCCCAGACCAGCTCTTCCGTAGAATCCGTGGTGAGCCTGTACTCTTGACATGGAGAGACCAATGACAGCTCTTCCCATGACAGCCAGATTTTCCGTGTGTGCCATTCATCCCTGGGCTCAGGGTCATCAAAACAAAGAAACAAACAAATTGATAAGAGGTGAGGCATATTAATTATTACTAAATTATTCTCAAAGTAATTTAGTGGCAATCGGATTTGCTTTGTTATTAGAGATTTAGGTTCAAAATTGTTTTGCTAGTGAAGATACTAGACTGTGTCAGGAAGAGAAGTTTAAAGTGTATTTCTATACTAGGTCAGTTCTCACCAGTGTTTAGAACAGGCTATCTAGACATGGAACAGAAAGAGAACTAATTTAGCAACACAAAGTACGTTAAAGTTTTATAAGGAAAATAAAAAGTTTGTCTCACAGAAGAAATCAGTCCGTGGGTGTGGGAGTGGAGAGACAGCTGGGGACGTAGGAACAGAGCCAGAGAGAGGACAGCAATGTAGCATCAGAAGAGGGTGAGGGAAAGTGAGCAGAAAGACGGACCCCTCTATTCACGATGCAGCCACCAGAGTCAGAGGATGTTGGCTGATTTACAACTAGGTCACACTGAAAACTGCCTGGCTCTCTGTGGTGGAGACAAAAAAGAGTATTTCCTTCACTGCTGGCTATCATGTCAGATAATAAAATAAAGAAATACAAACAAGACATAAAGTTCTACCAAGTTTCACAGGTCTATTTTCTCGTTCTCTCGGTCTCTCTCTCTCTCTCTCTTTTGTTCTCTCTCTCGTTCTTTCTTCCTTCTACTGCTATCTTTCTTCTTATTAAAATGTTGAGAGAACTAATGGAATAAACCATAGTATAATATGGCATACATAAAAGAAAGATGGAAGAGGAAAAATATGAGAGTATGCACTTTTTTTCTTTTCTACATAAATGAAAGAGCAAACAATTATATACACACTCATCGAACACCTGCCATGAACAAAGCACTGTGCTTGTTCAGGAAAACAGAGATAAACCTTGATGCTGCTAGTGTGGATGAACCAGTGAAGCTGGTGCTTATGCGTTAGAGCCTACATCTTATTGTCTTCGCAGAGATGCTGATCCAGGAATGTTTTCATTTCTCTCCTACTTCACCCATCTCCACCGCTCCTTCTGGATCATTTCCATGAGCAAACAACTCTGCTTCCATTTTAAAACAAATAAGGAAACAAACTAAGCAACATATTCCTCTCAAACCGCTTCCTCCAACCCCAGTTTCCATCTACTTCTTCGCTTCCCTGAGCAAACTTCCTGTAAAGGTCTGCTGACACATTCACAGTCGTCAATGCCCCTCCTCCCATCGCTCTATAGAAATTGCTCCTGTGCAATCAGTTTTTGACATAATCCTCTCTCTTCACTCCCAGGACACTCTCCTGGGGCTCCTCACACCTTGCTGATGGCTCCTCATCTCCTGTGCTCGTTGGCCCTTGTGTCCTGACCAGTTAATAGTGAGTGTCAGGTCCTCGTCTTCTCTCTACACTCACTCCTGTGGCCCTTTCCGCTAGTCATGTGGCTTGAAATACCATCCACATACAAATGATGCCCAAATTTGTACCTTTAGACTTCTCTCCCATACTGATTCAATTACCCAAATGTTGACTTGATATATCTACTTGGATGTAAAAAAGACATTTCTAATTCACTATATCTAAAACAGAGATATCATTACTCTCAAACTTATTTCATACAAAGTCTTTCTCAAATCATTTCATAGAAAGCCTAAACTTCTCATTGCTCAGACCAAAATCAGAACAGTCATCCTTGATGCTTACCCCGCTCCCCGACTTCTCAAATTCCGGTTGACTCTATCTTCAATGATTATCTAGAATCTGACCACTTTTTACCATCTGAAATCTTATTCCCCAGGTCCTAGCCATCACTGTCTCAACTCAGTTGCTACAATAGCTTCCTAATAGGTTGAGATCTTTCTTATCCTTGTTGCTTCATAGTCAGTTCTCAACACGGCAGCCTGAAACATACGTTGGATCATGTCAGGCTGTGCTTAATATCCTAAAGTGGCTTCTCATATCACGTTGAGTAAAAGCCAAAGCCTTTCTGACTCCCAGGCATTCTGCGATATGGTTCCCATAACCTCTTCGACCTTCTCTCTGGCCCTTCCCCACTCCCTCACTCCACTCCAACGGCACCAGCATGCCTGCTCTTCTTCCAAAATGCCAGGTGGCTTCTACCTCGGGGTCTTTACGATGACACAACTGTCTCATCTTTCTGATGATCCAAGGCCAATTCTTCCACGTTTTTCAAATTTGAATGACCCTACCTGTCCACCTACACTGAAATTGCCATCAGCACCTCTAGCACTCCAGATTCTCTACATTCTTCCATTTTTTTCCTGTAATTCTTGTGACCTTATTACCTAATCTGTGATTTACTTATTTAGAATGCTATTGTTTATTGTCATTGTCCTTTGACCAGGAGGCGAGCTCCTTGAAGAGCAGGGATTCTCATGAGGTTTGTTCACTGATGACTTCCGAGCATGGCACATAGTAAAAGCTCGATCATCATTTAATGAATTTGGGATTTCTGTGATTGAGGAGCTTACACTCTGGTTGGAGAGAATATACAGGCACAATTAGTATGCTCAAAGTTCTTTGAGAATACAGGAAAGTAGTCATTTCCTGTGTTGGGTTGGGGGTGTTGGTGAGACCTTCAGAATAAAAAACAAAAGGGATCTTGGAGCTAAACCTCAAAGAGTGATTAGCTAAAGTTAAAAAGCTGGACTAGAAGCACAGGGAAATAGCAGAATATTCAAAGTAGAGAGTGGAGCATGGAGAGAGGACAATGGTGTAAAGTTGTAAGGTACATAGGTGTGAGTGAGGCCCCCAAAAAAATGAAGCTTAAGAGTTTATAGCCCCTGTTATCTTTATTGATCATACTCACCCCACAATAACCCTGCCTTCTGTCATCTTTTTTGTTTGTTTATTCTTCTGCTTAAATACTGGACTCTGTTGTGTTGGCTGGTCACAGCTATAATTCTTGATTTGAAAAAGTGCAGAGAGGCCAAAACATACTGCATGAGAAAAGATGAGAAAGACACCCAGAGAGAAAGATCCCGAAGGGTGAATGATGGTAGGGATAGAGCCAAAAAGAGAAAGAGGAAGGAATTGGAGGAAACTTTGGGTAGCTTCCACGAAAACTGGTACTTTAGAAAGAAAATATGTCTCTGAGTTAGGCAGTATTTTCTTTCTCCACCAGAAAACTTCAGTAAAAAACAACATTGCAGTCAATGCTTCTTCTTGCAGTCAATTTTGTATTGGTTGTTAATAAAACACTCCTAAGCATGCCTACAAAGACATGAGAGTTGATTTAGGAGTCAACAGGTGATCAGATTCAGCATGACTCTGAATTTATTAAGCTGTAGGTTTTATGTAGGTGAAGACACTATAGGCCAAGAAAAGGAACTCAAGAGAAACACATCAGCAGCTGAGAGTGAGGCTTAAACTAATATGTCCAGATTTTAAATGTTGATTTTCAAAAGATTAAGGGACATTCAATAGAGATGCCTAACTAGCCCCTGGAATATAAATCTAAAGCTCAGGGGAGCTGGAAAAAGAGATTTTGACATTATTACCAGACGTGTGAGTGTTGAAACAATGAGCATGGATGGATGTGATCATTGAGGGACTGTGTTGAGAAAGAAACGAGATCTAAGGACAGATTGAGGAGAGAAAAATGAAGCCAGCCAAAAAGATAAAGCAGTGTAAAAACTTAAGGGTATCCAGAAGTATGTTATGGAAACTAAGAGAAGTTTCAAGATGATATCTCTCTCTCTCTGTCCTCTCTGTCTCTCTGTCTCTCTGTCTCTCTCTCTCTGTCTCTCTCTCTCTCTCTCTGTCTCTCTCTCTCTCTCTCTCTCTCTCTCTCTCTCTCTCTCACACACACACACACACACACACACACACACACACACACACCTGTTTATGGTTAAATTAGGTCCAGAGTCCAAGCACTAAAGGCTGTGAAAGAACACTCCCCACTTTTGCCTACTCACCCAATACCTCCTTAATACTTCAGGTCACTCCAGAATGTGCCAGATGCTTAATAGGGACCAGAAAATAATAATAATAATAATGAAAACTAACCCTTGTTAAAGGCCAGTCACTGAACTAAGGCTTTGCATAGATGATCTCATCTAATCCTCAAAACAACTCCATGTGGGTTTTAAAATTCCTATTAAATATGCAAGAACTTAGGCTCAAACACTTAAAAAATGGCCAAAGATCAAAGATCTGAGCAAGTGGCCAAACTGGGATTTAAATCCGAACAGTTCAGCCACCTGCTTTGCATGGCACCTCAGTGAGTTGTTACCGGTCCAGTATTCCACTGGATAAGAAGAATTAAAGACTTTCACTTAATATATTTTCATACTAGGAAAGTTAGAAAATCTAAAGCAAAATTTAAAAATTCATGGTGATATAAGAGGCAATGTTAAGAACAAACCTGAGTTTAATATAAGAGATTTTAAAACATAAACAGATTAGGAAGGGACCATAGTAATGTAAATAATCTCAAATGTTGGAGAATACTTATTTATTTTAGTAGAGACGTAGAAAGACGCACATTTGAAAAGCACTCAAAAAAGAAAGCTCGTCTTCATTCCTATCCTGTAGGTCACCTCTGGCCACATGGCTTCCTCTCCTCCCCTCGTTAAACTCCTAATCCAGATAAATGATTAGTCGTTTTCACTTTATCGGAGAATGTCCAAGTACCTGCACTTGAGTCTTCACTACATGTCCAAAAAAGGATCACATTTCCTGTGTTATGCTGGCTATTTCTGATAGCGGAACCTACAGATACGTTCTTTACCGGTCCCATGGCCTAAGTCTGTTTTTAGAAGGACATTTTTCAGTTTAAATAAATTAAGAGCAATTTAACTTCATCTGTTATTAAAGATCCCGAGATTTTTTTTCAGCACCCAAACAGCACTCTATTTATAAGATTTTACCTTTCGAGACTAAATTGAGTTGTGGATTCATAGGTATCTTAAAATATACTAAATATGTTACTGAATATCGATAACTTTGTGGGTGAAACAATCTGGTGGGGAGACCGGACATTATAAAATACTCTATTTTCTGGATCACGAGAGGTCTAAAACTAGCTCTATTTTTTATAGGGTGGAAAATATGGTACATTCCACTTTCTTGTCAAATATAAACCACTCTAAGAAATAGATTTATATAGTTTTGCTAATTTTTAAATGACTTTCTTAACCTCCACTTTTTCCACTTTTCGCTTTCTTACCAAATCACAATAAGATAACAAAAGTTCACTTCTAGTAATCAAAAAAAAAAAAAGAATGATGCCAGTCATCCACCCTTGCATTCAAATCTGACTGTGGAAGCAGACGAAAGGGAGGCTGAGTGATATTCGTTCCTAGTTAACGTAGGTGGGCAGTAGAATGGGGAGCACATTTGTTGGGAGTCAAGAAACTGGGATTCATTTCTGGGTTCACTCAATAGGAATTGCATCAACTATTCATTCAACAAACATCTCATCGCCTGCTATATGCTAACTACTTGCTGGAAGTCAATGATCAGTTTTGGTTGGTTATGGTAGCTCTATACCCAGGCATGACTTCTCCACAGAACTAGTCCGTCTGTTAGTCTCATCCTCTCCCATAATAGCAGATCCCCCTAATATCCACAAGCTCCATTGCTGAGAAATAGCAAAAGGAATATTCATATATTTCAGTATAAATTTTTCTCTAATAATAGAAATAATGATAAAATGAATATTTTAAACTAAATTAACACAAGTGTATTATTTTCTAAAGTTTTCTCTTTTTCTCATATTTTTATTTATTTGCTATAGTAAAGGAGATAAGAATGGATGTCATAAAGAATACACCAGAACATTTTAAAACCCAGAGAACTAATTAAGAGTGTTAAGCAGGCACATTCACAGTTCCTCTCGTTATGTTGGAAGTTATTGAATTTCTCACCTAAGAAAAATCTAGAGCCAAGGAGATAATTGAACGTGAAGTTTTTATTAAAACATAGCTATAGAGGTCTTGGTTCCATGGACATACTAAGGCAAACCAAAATAAAAACCCCCCAAAAACAAAAACAAAACTGTTAGGGTAAGTTAGATAGGCATATTCTACTCAAGCATAAAAGAAAAATAGGTCTTAGTAAGCGATCAATACTGCACATTGGTAATTTGTGAGAAAAGATACCCAGGCAACTGGATTCCTTTAGTCTTGCTTTAAGTGGTTTCATAGTTTATAGTTTCTTAATAGAAGTTTTCTTTAATTGAATTCTATTATAGAGAAGCACAATTGAGTGGGAAACTATGAAATTTCTTTGACTGTTAACCAATGCCTTTGCCCCAAGGTCCCACTGAACCATGATTATTCTAACCTCAGAAAAGTCAGATAACCAAGAATAAACAGTAGTCCCTTTGGATTCTGATCTTGCAGCGCCAAACCCGCAAAGTATAATTAAGATAAAGTCTCCACTCTCAGTCATCATCTCAGAACTTTGCTTACCTTCCCCGTCTTAACCTTCATCTGACCCCACCTGTATTCCTAGATCCACCTCAAAGACCTCTGGATTAAATTATGGCCACACTTTTGGTGTTATTTCAAATGACTAACGTGTTATTCTTTAAGCTTTAACTAACCACGTTATATTGCTAATGCAGTTTGTTTAAGCAAGAAATATTGGTCGGAAGGCCCAAAATACAAATGTATCAGAAGCTGAGTTGCTGTTCTGGATACATCTTAATAACTTAAAATGTCTCTATAACTGCAGACTAACACATGGGACCTAACCATTCACCGCAGTAGTCTTCTAGACAAACAATGGTACAGTCCCACACCTGAAGGAAATCCAGTGTCCCAATTCTATGACGGCAAATATTTGTGGTAAATGCATCAAGATCAGGATACGGTCTTTTTCTCACACCAGCAGAACAAGTTGGATATGTGTCACCATCAGGAAGACCACCAACATTGTCATTATCCAAATGTGGACATTTTTACCTCTTCTATAATTACTAGTTTACCAGATCATCCCTCCTGCTAGGCTGCAAACTTCTTTAGAACATGATTTGTTTATTGTTATATTCTCAGGTGCCTGTATGGCCTGACAAAGAGTAAATGCTCCATAAGTATTGAATAAATAGCATTTGGGGCAGGGGTGAGGGCGGAATAGAATTGTGAATTACATTGGAGACGCTGTAATCAATGGTCAAATCCAGAGTAGGATCTTGAAATTTCCCTTACCTAACATCTCAGAGAATTTTTTTTTCTGTATCAGCAAGTACAGGCCAGCAGAGGGCAGTGTGACAGATTAGGAACTACTAGTTTCACTGAGAACTTTTTTGTAGAAGACACGGGGACAGTGAGACATTGTTGGAGTACACGATGTGAGTCACGGTCATTTGCCTGGTGAAGAATATGCAATGTTCACTCATTTTTCTTAAAAAATAGTTTTGATTCTTGGTGCCATATGTACATAGGATGTTTGGGGGAAAGGGAGCCCCCAGTTTCTGGCTGAATGCCCAATCAAGGGGAGGGCATCACTTTCTCAAAGTGACTTGGGTCCCTCAGGATCGTGAACTGCACAAACAAATGGCCATCACAAGTTAACATATTGCAATATGGCTGTTAAACGGGAAGCATTCCTCAAGTTCTAAGGAGAGATTCCATGATCATGAAAACAGGACCAAAAATAGAGCAAGTTTCTTCAAATGGTCCTGAATGATTGTGTGTGTTTCTGACAAGGGAAAAGACAAAGGGCACTTATTTCCCCTGCCACGAACACCGGAAGGCATTCGCATTATCACTGGCACTGGGGAAGAAAATGCAAATTATTGCTGCAGTTCATCCTCAAAACCTTATATACCCATTCATTTTCTAGAACACATGGAAGTATTTCGACCATCCCTTTTGGAACGGAGTACTGAAGGTCATTTTGAAAGCAGTGGAGTGTCTGAAAGTATTATTAATTTATAATAAGTCCTGATGATTATGCTTTTTTCTTTTTTAACATCTCTTTTTAAAAATTATAGAAATGTTAAAAAAAATTGATATGTGGGAGACAGTATCCTTCTTAGATCATTCCTTAGTACCCTCAGTACAATTCATTTCTTCTCTATAATCTGTTAATAGACTCTATTAGACTCATTTTTTCCTATCTTCAAGGAACTCTGCCTTGGTTCCTAACACCTATAATGAGTGCACAGAAAATAGAAGTTTAGCTGATGGAGTCCATTGTCATCATCTTTTTCCTGCAAGATTTTATTGTCCTTGGCACTTAAAAAAATTTTTTTTTAGCAACATTTATTGATTCCTTACTAAGGGCCTAGCATTTGGAAGTGCGTAAAAGCAGCTTAGAACTTGTTAAGCTTTAGGGAAATTCTGCAAACTTTGGGGCTCAGAATTAGGACATGTGGAGTCTGAAGTCGCTTTGCCACAATACTGAGAGTATGCTGTGATGGTTACTTTTATGTCAACGTGATGGGGCCACAGGGTGCCCAAATATTTGGTCAAACATTATTCTGGGTGTGTCTGTGAGGGTGTTTTAGATGAGATTAACACTTGAATCTGTAGACTATGTAAAGCAGATTGCTCTTTCTAAAGCAGGTAGGCCTCATCTAATCAATTGAAAGCCTGAATAGAATAAAAAGGCTGACCCTCCCATGAATAAGAGGGAACTTCTTCTGTCTGACTGCTTTTGAGCTGGAACACTGGTGGTTTGCTGCCTTCACATTCTAGCTAAAATATCAGCTCCTTTTCAGCCTCAAGCATGTTGGCTTTTGGACTGGAATTATACCATTGTCTCTCCTTGGTACACACACGCACACACTCTCACACACATCCTATTGGTTTTGCTACTCTGGAGAATCCTGACAAACACATATATCTAGGCCAGAAGGTTTAGGCTGTTCACTACTCACCCAAGAGGAACAGCATTCTAGTTTCAGATTAAAACTGAATAAGGCAATGACTTAGGGGGAAATAGAATGGCATTTGCCTCCCGTAATCACCATAAAGAATCTCCTTTAATAATTGAGAATGCCATGTACCAAAAATCCAAATCAATCTCTGGAGTTCATCCATAAAATATAAAGGAGATTTTTCTCTATTAAAATTTATAAGAATTTGAAATGAAGTCAGTTTGACTTTAGAAGTTTTGTTCCATTTTGTTTTTTATACCAACACAGATTTTAACAGGTTGATGCTCTGAACTTCTTGTTTTGTGTAGAGAGAAAAGAAGGTGTTGAAAGGCTTTTCTTTGACCAATCAGCAGTGTCTCTAAAGAATAATAAAGACACAAAGAATTATTTTAACACTTATATATACTCCATTTGTTAATAAGGCCATCATGCTCTTCTAAAATAAAATAAATTTCTTTCTAAAAAAAGTTATCCCTGCTTCTGAAAAGGTCTAGATTTCTAAACTTTTATGAAAAAGTCAAGATACTCCAGTGGTAATTTGGACACCACTATACCTGCCCAACATGTCTAATCTTGAGGAAAATCTGTATGTGAAGGAGGATGTATAGTATGCTATAAAGAGTCCAGGCATTCAATAGACCCGGATTTTAATCCCTGCTCCACTGTTTACTGCGTATGTGTAAGCAGGTTTCCTGAACTCTCTAATCCTCAGTTTTCACTTCCATTAAATGGGCTTATAATAGTACCTACCTTGAAGAATCTTTATAAGAAAAAATTGAGACAAGGTAGACACATGTATAGTATAGGAATGGACATGTAGTAAGAACTAAGTGTTAATGATGATAACAATCTTGTTTGTAAACTAAAACTTACAGTAATAACAATTATACAATATTGTAAAACTCAATAATGTGTCATAGTAGAGAGCATTCCCCCAACATCTCCTTAACTTCAGAAGTCACATGCTGTATTCTCTACTCTACTGTCATTTATTCGGCATTTTTAATTGACAAATAAATTTAGCTTTGTCAAAAAGAATAACATTTGTGAAAGATTCAATGTGCAAGTTATGTTTTCTCTAATAAACAACATAAAACTAAAACTATTTAAAAATGTTTGTCTGTGTATCACTTAGGACCATCTGGTCTCCTCTCGATAGTCCACATAGCATATTTTAGGAATAAGAAGCAAGTGGCTATAAAGAAAAGCAGAACAACATAAACTAAGGAAGAATTTGTGCAGGAGATAGATTTGACTAGGGGCCTGAAAATGAATAAAATCGTAAGACTCACACAAGAAACATTTGTAAATGATTGAACTAAACAATATATCAACAGGTCAATAAGATCTTTGTGTAACAATGAGACAAATAGTCAATGCTTGACTTGAGGGACTCACAGTTGATCAGAAAGAGACTAACATACACAGAAAACTTATAGACATGTTGCTCTGTCCATTTACGGGGGATTACTGAAAATTTTTAAAAACACGCCTGGTTATTTGCATACTCTCCAACTCTGTCATTTTCTGGATGAGTGCCCTGTGCAAGTCACTTTCTCTCTCTAAACCTTTGTTTCTTCATCTGTAAAATGGGGATAATACTTGCTTCACAGGTCATTATGAGATTGAATTGAGATAATTTACATAAAGTGTTTCTCATTGAGCTGTCAAGTTCTTAATTTTCGGTGGCTATTATTACAATACAATTAGCATTACCATAACTTATCACAGTAGTGCCTAAAAGTTTTATCAAGTAAGTGCCGAGAAAAATTCTCCATATCAAGCGAAGGAAATATTCCTAAGGGCTGTGTGTAAATACTCCGAGTTGAACATATGACAGCTCACTTGCCTTTGAAAGAATATGACAGTTAACCTTCACGGCTTTAGTGCACTGATGGAATGTTAGATCCTGTCCACACTCTAAGGACCCTGGGCACTTTCTTAAGGAAATCCTGCTAGAAAATAAGAGTATCTTCTTTGCACCCTGAAGAGTTGCTTGGTTATTATAACAGAAACCCTATTCATTCAAGGATGGAGCAAGATGTGGTTCTCCAGAACCCCAAAGAAACTGACAAACCTGCAAATAATCTAGGTGACTCACTTGAGCCAAGGGGACATTTTTTAGAGGACACAACTACTGTTTGTTTCCACTTGCTACCTATAGTAAAATAGTAGTCATATTCGTAACTCAGCTTTCATTTTTCACAAAATACCACAAACGTGAAAATTCACTTAAAGAGAATTGATCAGAACCAAAAGAGTAAGGCCTTAAAGTATGAGAAAGTCCACATGTACAACTATGTTTTCATTGAAAAAGAGTATTTTGTTAACATATTATAAAGATAATATATTGGTATTTCTAGAGCTTCTCTCTGAAGAACTCAAAATATTTTATGAAAAAAATAAAAAAAGGTTTTAATATTCCTGCTAGACATACTTGAGGACAATACTCCTATTTTGCAAAGAAGAGCAATTATGTGATTTTCTCCAATCTTTTCCTCCTTCCAGAGTTGAATAGTTTGAAAAATATGTTGCCTATAGCAACGGTTTAAATCTCAGTGATTTAAAATATTCACCAGCAGGGCATGGACAAAGGACTGTCACCTCGTTAACAAGGTCAGAACACCTTTTGTGATCTTTCTTCTAATGCAAGAAAGCATCCAATCTTGGGCTTTTTGACCCATTTTGTTTGTGAAAGACCTATTCTCGCTGAAATCTGACTTTATCTTCTTTTCCCTCTTTCCTCTTTTTAAAACAACCTCATTCAGCATATTCTCATAGCCACAAGTCATTTTTTAACAGATGAATGAATCGTACATGAGGTCAAATCATATCGCTATTTCACGGTGTTTAAAATATCCCACAAACAGGAGCCCACCCCCACAGTCTCTTCTTACCCCTCCAAAGTAGGGAGGCAGAGCGGCCTCTCAAGAAGATGAATGGAAGGAAAAACATGAGCACTCTCAGTATAGGGACATTCTGGAAATGCTTTTCCTAGCCTTCGCTTTGATGCTGCTCTCTGAATAGCAATGTGTTTGCAGATAGTACTATGACGAGAAAGGGAGTGTTACCAGGGCCTTGGCATTATGCTGTGCAAGTCAAAATTACAGGAAAAGAATCAGGGACCAAAAACTCACACTGAGTCATCTTCAGTGGGTAGGAGGAGGCATTACTCCCAATTAAAGGCAATTTTGTGGGTAGGAGTCATATAGATGACTAGTCGAGGGGATGACAGAGTCTTGAGGCTGAGTCTACCTGCCACAAACAAATTCGGAATGTACTGGTGTTGAACAGTGAGTACAAAAGACTACATTTACTCCCCCCTTCATTCATGATTCTTTTACGTAGATGCTCAAAGGCATTCCAGCAGCCGGGCATCCTTGCCAGAGAGCTGGTCAGTAATCAATGGGAGGAGACTATCGATCACTCAGGATGCCTTTATTACTGCAATCGGGCCAAAGCAGATTACAGACGAGGAAACCAAGACCATTGTCGCCAGGCACCACATATTTATTCCTGAACCTAATTACAGAAAGACAGGAAAACCCGAGCCCCAAGTCCTTTCTTTCTTATGTCTCTAAAAAAATTATTGTTTAGGAATGTTATCATTTCTTTAAGATCCTGTGTAGGATCTCAGATCTAGTTCATTCTCCTGAGGTGGCCATATAGGGGAGAGTGGAAATTACACCAAACATCTTCCATAAGCCAAGTTCTATGAATAATCTGTCTGTCTGTCTGTCTGTCTACCTATCACCTATCTGCCTTCTAGGTTAGCATTATTATCTCAGTATTTTATATATGAGAAATCTATAGGGAAGTTCAGAATTTACTGCAGTCAGTAAGGCACAGAAAAAGTGTGTAAAGACAGGCCTATTAGGCCTGACTCTTCTAGTTACTTTTACCTGAGCACAAGGACACCACTGATTTTGGTATTTGTGGCTGAGTTCCCTCTAGTAAAGTCTCCAGCAATTTGCCCCTGAGGGTAAAGTCACTTTGGGGTAGAAATTCCAGTGAAAACTAAGTTAGGGTTGCACAAATAAGGAGGTAGTACTGCAGAGTCTGAGAAAAGCCCAGAGGTTCCCCATGAAGAGCAATATACGAACCCCTCCCTACTCTAGTCGGCCCTCGCTGAGGCTCCTTGGAGGGCTGGAGCTCCTTGGAGGACCAAAGCATCCTAGTTCCCTTTTTCAGAAGTGTCACTTCTGTTGATACATTTTTATTTGGAGGGAGGGGGCATCTGTCCCTTCCATTGACTTAGGAGTGACATTGTTATTCTATTCCAAAAAGAACCTTTTCATATAAGGCAAGCAAAGGATTCTCAGTTACTCTGACAATGTTGGACTATGCCTGGAAAACAATGAGTGATCTGTCCATCAGTCTATGGAGACGATTATCCTGAGAAGACCCACTAGCTATGTAGGTAGGTGGATGTAGACAGACAGACAATAGAGATAGATGAGAGAGAGAGAGAGAGAGAGACAGAGACAGAGACAGAGACAGAGACAGATGTAGATAGTAATAGATAAATGATAGATAAATGTAGATATGATTTTATTTCTGAAAACTTAACTTTCCAGTACTAATGAAAATCTAAATTAAAAAAAATGAGTGCTATGATCGGCAGACTTAGGGGTCTTTACTAAGATTTCATGAAACTTGTAAACATCCGCAATCTAACAATTATCATATTGTGTTATAATTATCTGTAACCTGTGTTACTTGTTACTACCCAGGTTTTCCACCTTCCTGGGATGATTCTTTATTTTAATATTCAAATAAAATGTCTTAAGACACAAGACCTTTGTGAAAACTGTAGCACAAACGCCCAAGAATCTTGTGGAATTTCCAGGTGGAGGATGTTTGTTTCCATGGTCATTTCCTCTTATAAATTCTAATTATTAATATAGTTTCATTCCTTATTTACCTTTTTTTGTTTTTATTCAGTCCACACATATTTGCTCAAAGTGGGGTCCCCCTATTCCCTCTTGTGTTCCTTCTCCCCTTTCTTCTCTTTCATTAAAGATAATTTTTTAAAAGATTATATGGTGATACTCATACAAATATAAAATGAACACATGCCAAAGATTTTTATCCAACTTATTAATGAGGGAACCAGTTAGATGTTACCATTGTTTCAAAAGAGAATTTAATATACACATATATGCTGAAAAAAATGTATGGATAGAAGCAAAAGTAGTCAGTACCACATGGCAATAGTCACTGTGTCTCCACACAACTGCATTTCGATATAAACAAGAAACATTTGTGTCACACTGCTATGCTACCAAACAGAGCTGAAAAATGGCTGACAAACAGGGAAATCTGGAGATAATACAGAAGGGTGATCTGGACACTCGGTAATCTTTTTTCCCATTACAAAATCTTTCATATTTTTTCTTTTTTTGTTCTCCAAAGAAAGTTATTTTTTAACATTTGTATCAAAGTTTAAGATTATCAAAGATTGAGACGTAATGGATACTAGCACAACACTGAAAATTAGGAGATTACTTGGAATTACGTATGGGACGTGACTTTGACATCACCCCCGCCCTGCCTCCTCGTTCCCACCAAGTCATCTGTAGCAAAGAAAGTCCTCCCTGGCAACCACTCTCCTCAGAGAAAGATCATCCTCACCAACCCTCGCTCTTCTCTCTATCCAGACATTTTCCCTCTCTATCTACCAGGAGGCCAACCTCTCTCCCTTTCTCATTTGGACTAGCTCTGAGATTTCGTTATAGAATCGAAAGGTCTGTTCAGTGTTTTCCCACATAAAGACTGTTTTTCCTCCTGAAGCAGTCTTCTGTGCTTCTAGGGCAGTCTGTCTGAAACTGTCAACTTTGACAATAGCAACGTTTTTTTCTTTTACTTACACAGCACTTAGGCTCTTTGAGAATATCCTTGGAATTTCTAGCAGTTAGCATACAGTAAGTCTTCAATGAAATCTTATTCTTTCATCTTATTCTTTCATGTAAATAAAACCATAAAAGGGTCACTCTAAATTCAGAAAGCTTCCTTCCTTATACTCTAGGCCCTCAGCTTTCCACATGAAGATCTGCCTCATGACTCCTTGGAAAAGTCTTGTGGAGAGAACATCATTCTTATGGAGAAGAACTTGCTCTTCACAAAAGTAAAAAGACATCTGCTCCCATCTTGAGTACCCTCTCAACAGTCAGTCCATCTTCCGCATCTACCCTGTGGGTGAGTCAGGGTTAGACGTGAAACCTGGCTGATGATGTGAATTAATGACAATCAGAAGGCTAACAAATAATTCAAATGCAATATTTCTGGTATGTCAAGTCATTGCTATTTGATATATTTACAAACTGTAATAAGCTAAACACTCAACCTTGTTATTACAGAAATTAAGCTATTTTTATAAAGAAAAAAAGAAAGTCACTTAGGAAAAGATGAATTCATTTACAAGATACTTGCAGCAAATACAGACATTCTTGACAAAAGGGCCAAATTAAGGCCTGGTAAGAAGAACTACACGTTACCAAGGACTGGATTTGCTTCTAGGTTACAGAACTGCACACAATTTTATTTTATTTTATTTTATTTTATTTTTGCTTTCTTATGTTGCAAACTCTAATATCTATTGATATGGGGAGAATAGGCAGAAAAATTAAATGAAAAGTCTATGCTGGTATTTGGCAATCTATGGCCTGTGCAACTTGGGACTAAACATTCCAGGAGTTCTTCAGGTTGTCATAAGTTCTCTGAAGGAAGAAAAGGAAAAGAGGTCCTATGTCCTAGGAATCCTTACCTACATTTAATTCTCACAGCTATCTTAGAGAGCATTCTTATATTCTTAACATCTATTTGCAGATGATGAAAAGTCAACTGTACTTTAATAATCACTCAAAAAAGTTAACTAGTTTGCCCAACGTTGCATTACTGAGAATCCATGGTGAAATATAGATTTCTATCGCTGTAAGCCATATATTCTCATTTTATTTTCTATGATATGCTGCAGCCAGTAGATTGGTCAAAAAAGGATATAATCTTAAAGTTACTCAAGAATTCAGAAAACAATATAACACAGGATCTTCAGAGCATAAAATTGCAGGAGGAAGGATACATAGAATATGAATAGTTCTTATATTCTATCAATATAGAACATTTCCTACTCACTTTCTTTTCACATATATCAATGACTTGACTGATTCTCCACTCCCATTGTCACTCTAGTCACTATATACATAAATTACTGCAGTAACCTCTCCCTGGGCTCTGTGACTCGATAGGGGCCAACCCCAACACACACACACACACACACACACACACACACACACACACACACACACACACCACATATCCCAATACCACCTGCGTCAGATTGCTGGGCCATCCTCCCCAAGGCACTAGTTTCATTCTCATTCCAACTCCTCGACCTATCACGCCCAAGCTCCAATGTACAGGGTGAGTCCCAGGCACCATCAATTCACTAAGCCTGGATGACAAGGAACCCAAGTCGGTCATTATATGGTAAACAGTGATGATAAATGAAGTGGGCAGACCCAAGCTGCTTGTCACTGGCTCAATGAAAAGACTTATCCAAAGGGGCAGATGAGACATTTAGACAGCACCTAAATCAAGCACCTGCTAGATGGAGGCCCATGCCCGCCTGCCTAGATTACATTTTTCTTGGAATGGCTCAAAGAGTTGGTTTTGCCACTTTGAACAGTCCTAGTAAGAAGAGTGAATGAAAATGCATGGTGTAAACCCGCCCAGGCTCAGGGGATCGGTGAGGGCAGCGTCATTTTCCAGGGACTCTGGGGAAACCCTTCGCCAGGGCCTTGAAACTCAAAGAGCTGTTGACCTAACCCCGAGTGTGCATCCTCGTGCATATTTTCCAGGAGAATTCTATGAAATTATGGTCACCTTATCCTTGTCTTTACTTAGGAGCTCTCGATATTTTCCCAACTAGCAGATGCCATGGGACAGCTCCCAACTTATCCAACTTCTCATTTTTTGCGTGGCCTAAGTGAGCTTCAACTTAAACTACATCGTGTTTCCCATTTAATCTCTCCTCAACCCATGACCAGTTCTAATTTCTCACGGAATTACCAGTTTCTCCATAAGTGACGTATCTGAACTTTCCAAACAAATAGCTTTTTCAATATCGTTTTAAAATACGAGGATTTTCCTTTACCAACCCAAAAAGTTATACTTTCTTAAAAGTTAATCTCCATTCATTCATTCACTTGTTCATTTGTTCATTCATTCACTCACGTATTCATTCAACAAACACTTGTTGAGCGCTTACAACCTGGCAGGCACTGGGCTAGGCTCTGGAGAAACCATCCAATAGGACACAGTTATTTCCTTTGAGGAGCTTACCCAATACCTATTGAAGGACAAAGCTTTGAACTGTCATTTTATATTTTCTTAATCCTCATTTGTTCACAAAGAATCGCTCTCATTCTCCCCCCATATTACCCTGATGTTGCTCATAAAAATTTAAAACCAAACATTGACTGATAGTAAATCATTATGGTATTTTGCTTTTCTCTAAAGGATGATGGCAAGTTAGGGGAATCTCTTAAAGTATCAAGTTAAATTTGAATGAAGAAATTTTAGTTTGCCCCCTTCCAACATTATACATTTCAAAACCTCTCATCTGAAATCTGCATATGTGCCAAGTCAGAATCCTATCATTTGGGGAAAATTACATTATGGGAGTTTATATACAACTGCTCCTTTCCACATAAAACCTTGATTCTGACTACTCTGTCATTTCTAATGCTATTATATTTTGTTCAGCCCACCCCCGAAATGCACCCTGAGCAAAACCGATGATTAAAGGCAATTGACATGGATAATATGTACGGGGAGACCAGCGTGTTCTGAGATATTTGGAGGTCAGGCCATTAAAGCAAAGCCTCCCCCATCCCCACCCCAGTCTTTCTAAAATGATGATGGCCTTTTATCTACGGGTGCTCAGAATCTATTCAAAAAGGGAGCTTTGAACTCTGCGTTGGGCACACTTCCCAGGCGTTCCACATATCTCTCCCTGGCCGGTGGCCAACAAACAACAGCTCAAGGATGAGGCCAGGCCGTGTTTGTTTGAAGTGCTCTGTGAATTCTGGCTTCGCGTTCAGGGTTGTCCGCCATGTGTTGAGCTCTTTTCTCAGCCAGTCAGAGGTCTTTCTTCTGAAAACAATTCTGGCCCATGAATCAGAGTTCAGGATCCAACTCTGCCACTTCACCTTCCTTCATCGTTACTGAAAGTTCTAGAGAAAAGAACAGCTGGGTTTCCACATTAAATTAAGTGCCTGTGATAAGTTGTCCTGCTCCCCGGTTAAATGTTTCCTTTAAAAACAGAAATATTCTTAAGGCCGTGGTCATCAAACTCCACACTTTGAAACTAATGAGCAGTTTCAGCCAAAAACAATGCAGGACTCGGGCTCTGCTCTAATGCTATGGGATCGGCTTTACAAAAAAAAAAAAATGACACTTGAAAAACTATGGATGTGAAATGTGAAACCGAATAACATTATTTGGCACATTTTGCTCTTTGAAGCTCAGTAAATCAACAACTTGCCTTTTATGGCACTGTTAAAAGCAATTCCTCACACATCAGGGTTTGACCAGCTCTCAAAAGTGAGGCATTCACTTACAGCTGCTCTTTTGTGACAGGTCAGACTGTGTCCCAAAGGAGGCCCAGGTCCCCACAAGATTCTCCCTGCTCAAAAACAGCTTCCTTATTCCAATTACCAATCCAATGTTTGTTTGGATTCATGAGGTCACCTTTTAAGATGCAAACCGCCTGTGCAGAGAATGATCATAGCTGACTTCTCACTTATGGTGTCCACAGGTTTAAAACACTCAGCGAGTTCAGTTGCTCTGAGGAAAAGGAGGTTATGATGGGCAGATGGGAATGGCAGAGAGCAAGAGGGAAGGCACTTTTGGAGATGGCATGTCTGGGAGGGGGCTGACCAGGTTCTGACTAGGGCAAGAGAAGCATCAGCACACTGCCCTCCTCACCAGCAGCTCCGGGGAACAGAGAAAGAAAGCATTAGGAGGCGGGAGGCCCATCTGCCTTGACAATTTTCAAGGTCTCTGGTGACAGTCATCTTGCACCTGACCACCAAAGGAAAACGTTCTTCTTGGTTTCTGTAAGCGTACAAGGTACGCTTTGCGTTTCAGTGACCGATATAGAGCTTACTGAAGTTCACCAAGAAGTCAGCAGCGGAGCACAGGAGGCTGAGGGGGCATGCTACATGGCTCCCCAGGGCATGGATGAGCTTTCCAGGCAAAAGAAAAACCAGAGAGGGAGCAAGCCCAGGCGTGAGGAATGAAGAGATTGAGTTTCAGAGGGAAGGTCAGATCTTGGAGGGCCAGGTGGGATGATCAGGGCTTGGATTTCTACTTTGAGTGAAATGAGAAACTTGGAGGGCTTTGAGCAGAGGAGTGTCATGATGTGACGTAGATTTAAATACGTTTTGGCTGCAGTGTTGACAATGGTCTTTCCTTAGGAAGTAGCAATTTCTGCTACTTGTTAGAAATTGCTTCGCTCTATTAAATTCAAAATCTTCTCCCTGTATTCATGCAAGGAAGATGTTATTCTTCGGCAACGCCAAAAAATTTATTTCTCTAAAGTACCCCAAACTCAGTATAAATTATATTATATATAGTATTTGAATATCTGTGCTCATATCAGTTAACTAAATAAAATGTTGGGAACATTAAAACACCCATCATTTACAAATATCCAATAAAACCTGTTTTATCATTATATAAGCCTAGATACTAAATTAACTTCAGTTTCCTTACCTATCATCTGACACCTATGAACTAGTGCATTCATTTGTTAATTGTATCACATATTTCTTAATAAACATTTCTATGAAGAGCTGAAATTATGCTGGCAAAAGATCGTCTTCTTCAAGGAGTTCCTATTCTACAGGTGAGAGACCAGATATGGTCTGGAGGAGGCAAAAAAAAAGGTATGTTTTTCTGTTTTGTTTTCATGGTTAGAACTAAGTATTTTTCAGTTCTGATGGAAAGTAGCTATAGAATAGAAAGCCGTGGAAGATTCAGAGAAAGACGAGGAAACCCTCAGATTGTGCTCTCTGAGGACGGGAGATGGCCCCCAGAGACCAGATGCGTGGAGATCATAGGTTTTTAGGTTGGAAGGTGAGAAGATTGTCTTTAAAAGGGCTGAGAAAAGCAGTGAAGTCTCTAAATAGCCACCGTGGAGAACGGGACAATGAGAGCCCCGGATTAAAGCCTGTCTCTACTTACTGTGATTCCTGAGAAGGCAGGAATGAATGGAGAACACGTACATTCAGTTGGTAAAACTTGGGGAAATGCCACACAAACATGAGGTGAAGACCGTGGAGGCTGAGGCTATAGGAAATGGGTAAGGCGTGCTGGATGTGAAGAAGCATTTGCTCCTGGCTGACCAGGAAGGTAAGTGGGGATATGAGGAGATCAAGGCAGGGCGGGAGAGAAGCCGAGTGAAGGGGTCAGGTACCTGTACGAGACAATGGTAGGTGTGGCAAGAATTCTTGAGAGATGGAGTGAGGGGAAGTGTGGTCAGGAAAACAAGGTTTGGATTTACGATTTTATGAAGGAGCAAGTAGCTTGAGTGATACGGTGATGAGAGTGGAGGGTGAGAGAATGAGGAAGTTATCGGAATTCAAGTGGTCCAAGAACTGATAACTTTGAGTGTAGGACATAAGGTCGCTTGTGTGGATATTGAAGGCAGCTGGGATTCTGGAGGTTTGGGGATGGAGAGAGACATCATGCCTCAAGGTCCTTTATAGCTCTGACATCATACTGTTAGAGTTTATGAATATAATGAAGAATTAATAAATGGTGACTTTCAGTGAAGTTCTGTGTGTAATACTGAATAATAATCGGTTGAGAATTCCTTTATTTTACTAAAGAAATTCAATGTTCATCTTCAACTGAACATTGTTGTGTATTACGCCACAGTGGAAATGGGGTGAATTTTGATTCAGAAGTCAATGTGACCAATGATTTATCAACTCTGTGGCTTAACTTCTCCAAAAATCATTCTTTATTTATAAAATGGAAATAGTCATACTGACCTCTTATGATACATTTTCATATACTGTATAAAATGGAAACCTAAGATGAGTCTGCTGGTAGCCCTTCCTTCTTTCCTGCCCCTTGCCTGTCCTTGCCTGGGTCCATATGGGAGCTGTCTCATTAAGAAAACATGTCCCTGTCCCTGGTCCCAATTGATTGGTTCCAAGGTTGACACCTGGCCCAGGTGAAGCCAACGTGCCATTCTCTAGCATTTTGCACTCCAATCAGAATGAGTTCTTAATCTTCCTCCCATGGCTGAAATCTTATGGTATAAAATATAAAAGGTATTTGGTTTTCTTTTTGTTTTTTTGTTTTTTTTTCTGTGTGTGTGTGTGTGTGTGTGTTTTTGTTTGTTTGTTTTTTGAGAAAAATGAAACTCATATACAGAGAGGAGCTAAGAAATCTCCTCTTTTGCCTGAATGGTAGAGGTGGATTTCTTAGAAGTGTCAGCAGACACAGTGGATGGAAGTTAATAGCTGAATACCTGACATAGTCCTCGGGTTTCAGTTTTTTAAAGTGTTGTTACATAGGATAGAAATTAAGAATCATAGGTGATCACATGATTTATCAGTCACTACTTTGAAGAGAGACTGAGAGACGGAGAAATTGAGAGACAAAGAGATTGAGAAGGGGGAGGGAAGGTGGGGGAGACAGAGAGAAATGGATGGGCAGAGAGACAGAGGGAGATACGAGAGGAGGAACTAGAAGTCAGGCAAAGTGGGGAGGGAAGAATCTAGGAAATAACGAATGAGGAGGGTATTCCAACTGGAGGGTAAACAAATCAATGCAGCCCCCACCCCCAGCCAGAACTTGTTTCCCATCTCTACCCTCTACCTGAAGCCAAAGTTTGAAATGCTCCCTGAAACAGACAATAAGAACATCAGATATCTTAAAACCAGAAGGCAACGAGAGAAGAAACCTAGCAATCCAGAGCAGAAACATAGCCACGAGGAGCCAGAAAGCAGAGGAGGGTGACTGCTCTGCTGAAAAGTGAACCTTATCATTCAAAACACGTGGTCGGCGGACTCTGAGAAGAGATAACAGGAGTGGGAGAAAGGGGGTGAGGGGCAGCATTGGGGGAGCATTGCACAAAGCTTTGCAGTCCTGAAGCACTGTTCGCAGAGCTATTGACAAACTCACAGCCCTGTGGAACCTTCGGCAAACCAAACCACTAACGAGATAAAGCAAACGGATCCATTTTGTAGCACATTGATATCTAACATCCATCCGACCGAGGTTTTTAAAAGTGGAGATGATTCAAAAAGAGTCTCTTGACACTGGACGTAATTATATTCAGTCCTCGAAAAATCTGTAAAATGCGGGTCGATTTTGAAAATGGCCATTTTGTGTCTAAATCATCTCTTTTGAAAAACTTGCTCCGTGACGTCCCTCAGTCTAAGGCCTCTTATAGCTCTTACCATGGTTTAAGAAAAATTGCGTTAATTTTTTTTAACTGGTCCTATAGGGGACAAGTAAACACAAAAACAAACGTGGATGCTGAAATTATCTGTCCACACATGCTTATAAGCAATCTAGATGATTAAAATTTATTTTGATTTTATGTCTCATCATCAAAATGAAGACACGCCATTTTCAGAATGTTCATGGAGAAATTAATAGATCCCTGGCGGGTGTCACCAAATTCCTCTAGATCTGTGGACCCGGTTTTAGGAATGAAGAACCATTTATCATTGCTGAGCCTGCGAGTCAATGCAGTGAGATTATCGTGTGCTGTCTCTACGTAGGATGAACTGGTCGGGTGACAGGGAGGCTGGAGGCAGTGGCACTATAGTAGCCATTGCAATAGTTGGGGCAGAAGGCGACATAGCTAAAGGACTGGAACAGAGGGGAAGAGAAAGATGGAAGGACTTTAAGGACAAAAGTGTTAAAATTCAACTGAGTACATTTTAAAGCTCTTATTGGCTTTATTCGGTGATTCATGAATCGGGCAGTACCCCAGCCAGCAGATAAAAAGGAGCTCTTAAGAGCTGTACAGAATGCAAGACTTTTATAGGCAAAAGGGGACAGGAAAAGGAAGTTACTAACGAAGAGTGGATTTTGTCTATGGGAAGGTCATTTTCCTCTACTGTCTCAGGCAGATTTCCACTAGTTGCTGACCAAGTAATTCCAGACTGACTGGTTTAGGATTCCATTTTTGGGAGAGGTTGAGACTGTCACTTAGTTAGGCGTTAAGTCTCAATTTGGTGACATTAGCACAAGCGACTCCATTGGAGCCTGACTTTTTTTTTTTTTTTTTTTAATATAAGGAAGGCTCACCTGATCCTCGGGGCTCACTAGAGGTGGAAAACTGAGAGAGAAGTAAACAGTGTCCCTAAGTGGAAACCACATAATGCATATGTATACCTAGGTTTCAAGGATCTAATCAAATTATGTAATGTGGCAATGGCAACAAGTTTCTGTGTGTGACTGATTAAACAAAACTCTCCAGAAGGAAAATTTACTCCCACTTGAAGTGGGATTAGTAATTAGAAGCCTTGGGGCCTCTTCTCAGCTCTGGTAACCGTGGCAACTTGAGGCCACCTCTCTTCAGGCATCTGTTTTCTGGTCTTTAAAATGATGGGTGGGTGGAAGAGTGGACTCGATGCTCAAAAAGAATCACGGAGCTGCCTGACAGAAACGCCCAGAAAAAAGAAAATGGCACCAGACACAAATTAATTCTGGAAATCCTTTTGTAAATTGTACAAGCTAAAATGGACTTAGCCTTTAAAAGAGAAACAGATGAAGTCAGAGATAAGATTTTGAAAAGTAATTTTAAATAATTGCTATGTTCTCTGCAAACAGGAGCGAGCAGCTTGGCTTTCAGAATAAATGGTCCTTTACTGCTGTCACCGCCTATCAGGGCCACCTGCACAGCCACCCTGATGGCCCACACAAGCTCTAATCTGTTCAAAGACGTGGAAAGACTTTTCATAGAAAAAGGACCCTTCTGACATTAGCAGAGGTTGAATCACATTGTGATTGAAGATCAACACATTTATTGTCACACCGAGGTTTGACTTTCTTCTACTGGCACAACGTAGTCCAAAAAAGAACAGAAAATTACCCCTGTTTACTTCAGAGAACCATGCTTATTTCCTCGAAATATGTAGCATTTCAATGTTGCTCTGGGCAACCAAGTCAAAGTGATCTGCCTGTGACTGACAGCTTAAGAAAGGTAAAGTTTATTTGTAATAGATTTGAGATTGGACTATAATAGGTAGGCGGAAAGATATCAAGCCGTTAGAACAACAGCAGATTTTAGATGTGTTTAGCTAGTAGAGAAAAGCCTGTTACATAAGTTTGAGTTCTTGTAAGAATGTGCACGCAAGCTATTGAATAACTCCTAAGAAAAAAAAGGTTAACCGGAGGCATAGAAATAACTAAACAAATCTGGTTAACGCATTTTCACACAGGGAACAGATGTCACTATATAAAATTGATTCCAAAACATTTTATCAAAAGGCTCCCCAGGCTAAGTTAGAAGTCAGTCAGACCCAGGTATTCAGTGTATACAGTAGTGCAATAGACATTTGATTTCAGACCTTCTTTGGAGAGTCCACTGAATCTCCCAAACCCCAAGTTTTATATATTTTTTATAGTGACATGTTACTGGATATGACTATAATTACTATTGTTTTTGTTGGTTTACTTTCCTTTTGAAGAAAATAAGCAACTGGTAAAGCTTTCAAAGACATGCATTTTTAAGCAAAGCAACATCTCAGAATGAATTGTTTACTGAACATGGCTTCCGGTGAATTCTAACTTGCTATCTAGGTCCACTGTTTAACAGTGGTCACTAGTGAGTCATAGACCGACTGATTTCAGATGGCGCTCAGAGCTTGTCAGAAGCCCTGAGTAATAGCTGCAACATTCATAATTGTCTGTATTATATGTTTTCCTCCGACAAAATAGACAATTTATCCTCTTCGGTTCCTTTTGTATCATGTACTTATATTGCAGCACCTGTGACATTTTTTTTCACTCATTTTTCTTCCATATCTGTCTTCTACTTGCTTGAAAGCCTTTAAGAGCAAAATGTATAACTCATGCCTCTATTTGATGAATTTGCATAAACATTCAGGCCTTACTAAACAACCCTTCTCTTCCATTAGCTCTCCTGTGTATTTCCTGGTTGCTTCTCCATGATTTATCCTGTGAAGCCTCGCCTCTACTTTTCTTGTTAAAAAGGAATATAAGCCCCTCAGTCTAACTGCTTTGAGTTTCACTTCTTTCCTGTGAACTTCCATGCACATAAATGTTAATAAAAACTGTGTGTCTTTTTTTCCTGCTAATCTGTCTTTTGTTAGTTTAATTTGCAGCACAAATTGTGCTGGCTGTATTCACTTTATTTCTTACCCCTTCTTTCCTCTTTTAACAATTCCAAGTACAGTGTAAAAGTAACAAACTTGTCTTTTGACCATATGGGACACTTTTTAAAGACTTTTCCTTCCTGTGAATTCTCAGCCCAAAAAATAACTCAAAAGGTTTCCACTTTTTAATCCTTTGCCTTTACCAATTACTCCGTTTTCTACACTCAGGGACTGCAGGCACGTTTTCACCTTTATGTCACTTTTGTCTGTAATTCTGTCAGTTTTCACGGTCTTAAGAATCTCTGATTATAGATTTGGCAGAGCAATTATTTTCTTTCTAAAGTCTGCCCTAAACTTTCACTTTTGTTTGGGGCAATAAAGTCTCTCTCCTTGACAAACTTTAGTCAGGGTGCTCTGACCCTTCTCTGCAACCAGGCCTCAGCCTTTGGACTTCTGTGCCCGTCTCTGCATTGCTTGTTTTTGCAAAAATCCTGCTAAGTCAACTCAGAGAAATTCTCCTGCTCTAGATCTCAGACCCCTTTGCTATGTATCAAATTCCTCATCCCTTGTCATGCCCTGAGTGAAGTCTGGTCACCCCAGCCAGCTTTCAGCAAGAATCCTGTCTAGTCAGTTTATCCGGAATCCCCTCTACGTCTCATTTTTCCTCTTAGTAACGTTCCATCCAGTGACCCTCACCTGGTCCTTGGCTATATAGTCACACACCACATGACAATATTTCAGTCAACGATAGATCGCAAATGTGACGGTGGTCCCATAAGATTTGGATCTCATTTTAACCCTCTATGTCATATTTTTACTGGCAACACAGCAGGAAGTGAGCAGCAGGAGAGCAAATGAAGCTTTATCTGTATTTGCAGCCACTCCCCAGTGCGAGCATCACCGCCTCAGCTCCACCTCAGATCATCCAGCATTAGATTCTCATAGGAGCACTGGTTCCTGGTGCCGAAAGGTTGGGGACCACTGGCCTACAGTATTCAGCACAATAACATGCTGTGCAGATTTGTAGCCTAGAAACAATGGGCTATACCATACACCCTAGGTGCGTAGCGGGCCAGACCGTCTAGGTCTGTGTAAGTGTCCTCAATGGTGTTCGCACAACAAAATGGCCTAAGGATGCATTCATCAGAATGTACCCCATTTCTTAAGCAGCACATAACTAAGTCTTTACTCATCCATGCTGTCTTCAGAATCGAGCCTAGTTCTATGCTGAGGTCTCCCTTTCCCTATTGCAATAGTTCCTGAATAAAATCTTTTCTCACCATTTTACTGTCAGGACCTGGTTTTCTGTAATATGATGCACAGGGACCCGTAACTCAAAAAAGATCTCTAGCAAAGGAGTTTCTTTGCATGTGTTACTCGCTTTGCACCAGAGTATACTTTTCAAAAAGAACATGACTCTTGTTCCTCTCATTCGTCTTGTAGGAATCACCAAATAGCCCATAAAGCTAAATCCCTCATCACTGCTGCGACCAATGGGAAATGACTTCATGGCCTCAAATGGAGTAGAATCGAAAATAAACGTATGCATGCTCAAAAATGAATAAATGAATGAATGAATGAATGAATGAATGAATAGAATTGGGAGGGAAAAAGAACTTAAAGAAATAGAGAGCCAGTGAAGTTAAAGTTCTAGGGCTTTTTGTTATTCACTCTGGGAGCCAAGGGAAGAAGAGCCTGGGCTTGTATAGCCCATCAGGTTCACGTCTTAGGCAATGCATTTTACCAGGCTTCCAGGTCAGCCCACTTGAATATTGCCAGAATTTTTTAAATGTTAAAACATACTTCTTATGCATGTATCAAACATGAACGTGTGTTCAAGATTTTAACTAACTCAACAATTCATTTAGGAACCAGTAAGATACCAAGACTAGTTCAAACAAGACATTGAAGGGCAGAGATTTACATAGAGTCAGTTAAGAATGCTGAAATAAATTTGTAAATAAATGCAAAATATCTTAATATCTTATGGAGCCACAAAATGTTATGTTTGAGATGATCTTTTATGCTTGGAGGAAATGACTAGTTTCTCTAGTGGAACACAATTTATTTGCATTGTTGTGGGCGAGAAGCATGTATGTTGTTTCGTTTTCTGAAAATTATTTTCTTCCCTTAAAGAGATGTAAAATTGTCTGGATAATAATAAGTCAATCAAAGGTGCACAGTCCTCTAGAACCAGATAATGTCCAAAGAGGTCGCCAGCCTTTGCTGAAAGGGCACTGTCAGTAATGTATTTTTCCCATGTTTGAGTCTTGGACAATTTCTCCTGATGTCTTTTGGGAACTTATCTTACCTCCCTCTATTCCTTATTTCTTCTTTCCTCCTCAGATATTTATTGATCATTGTGTTCTAGATCAGCACTGACCAACAGGACTTTCTGTGATGATGGAAATTCAATATGGTTGCCATTAAGGGCACATGGCTATTGAACAATTGAAATGTGGCTAGTGTAACTAAGGAATTTTTCATTCGAGTTAATTTTGACTAATTTAATTTAAAATAGCCACAAATAACTAATTTAAATCAAAAGAATACAGTAATGGAAAGCAGAGTTCTAGATATTGTGTGTATCAATAGCTAAGGTATTGTATTCCTCAACTCCCATTCTTTTCCCCTATAAAGTTTCTATGATTTTAGGGAAATTAAGGCATGTATGAAAACCACTGTTCTAGAAGACAGTAAATGAGCCCTGTGACATGTTATGTGAGTTCAGAGAGGAGACTGCTTCTGGCTGGGCTTACCTATAAAGGCTTTGGATAAAATTTAGATTTGCCAAGATGTCAGGGGAAGATATTTCAAGAGGAGGGAACGGCACAGCAAAAGTGAGGAGGTGGGTAGGTGCTACGTGTGGTTAGGGATTAAGGACTCACCCTGGTAGGCCAAGCACAAAGCTCAAAGAGGCAAGCTGTGGAATCTCAAGCTTTCTAGAAAAGGAAGGAGCTTGGAAAGAGGCTGTAAAAATCTTTTGAAAACCACTGATGAGCTTAAGATTTTCTCTTATAAGAATGATGGGAAATCATACACTAGGGATGACATGACCAGAACTTTACTTTTAAAAATCTCCATAAAGACAGGGTGGAAGATGGATTGGAAGGCTATAGCCACCAACGTTCAGGACACCTGCTGGAAAACTGCTAAAATCATCAGTGTAATGGGTCTGCATTAGAATGGTGGTAATTGATAAGACAGGCTACATCCACTTAACACTGCTATGCCCAGGAATGGGGTTACTTTTTTAAAAATATATAAAGTATATGTACATATATATGTATATATGTATGGGTGTGTATATGAACGTGTGTGTATATATATGTGGATACACATACACACATACATACATACATACACACATTTTTCAAGTGCTTTCCAGGCAGAATAACAATTGAGGTGAACTTAGATATGGCAACCCTGGCTCTGACTATAAATAATTCCAAAACCCAGCTCTGTGACTCTATTTTCAAAGACAGCAATGATGGGTCAAATTCTTTTCACAATACTTTATATAACTGACCGTCTCTTCTGCCACCCTCTTCCACGTTAAAGAATCTTTCTGATTACATTGGACCCACACAGATAATTCAGGATAATTTCCCTATTTTAAGTCAGCTGATTCATACTCTTAATTTTATCTGCAACCTTAATTCCCTTTGCCATGTCCCCATCTCAAGGTCCTTAGCTGTAATCGATCTGCAAAGTCCCTTTCGACATAAAAAGAATCACAAATTTCTGGGATTAGGATGAGGGTACCTTTCGTGGGGGACATTATTCTGCCTACCACAGCTGTATTATTTTATTTAATCCTCACCGTGCTGTTACTGTGATTATTCGCATTTTACAGAGCCTCAGGACACCAATAGTGTGTTGTAGATAATGAACTTAATGCTTCAGGAAGTTGAAAACAATGACCCGTAGCACACACAGGTTGCACAGTGGCAGAGTAGGATTTGAATCTGTCTGTCTCCCAAGCTTAATCTCTTAACCACTCGACCATACTAATTCTCACAAATGTCCCTTTCCCCTGCCTAGCCCCTTTCACCCCAGAGTATTATTCTTTCTACACTGCCCCCAAAAACATTATGCCAGGAAAGGATGTGGAACATGTTGACATGTAAAGGATGCCTTCTTCGGGGTGCATGCCTTTGCCAAGGGTAGCAAGCATTAAGGTGAAGGAATAAAACTCAGGCTTGAGAAACTGAAGGCGAAATCAGCAAATTCAGGAGGAACATTTTAAGCTTGAAGCTTTCTCAGTGCTTCTGGGCACAGATATTTGTCTGCTTTGCTTACTGTAAGGAGGGCCTGCATTCCAGGCCAAGGCTTTTGAGAATGGAGGGGTGACAAGACTTTGAGAGTATTGTTATCTCAGAGTAAGGTCAACCGGCACCATGCTGCACTTGTTGTCCTGGGAGCCATTCACTTACAGCATCAAAACACAAACTGGCCGCATATATTCAAAATTAGCTCCCACTTAATAAAACATTAAGTTTATTTTCTTAAAAAGAGAGAAAAGCTAAAACGCTACTGTAACTTGTCTATCAGTTATGTGCACAGAGGTCGGATGTGCTCACTATGGAAATTCAGGAGTATCAGGCACACATTTCAATGGAAGCTCGTTCTTGAAAAGATACAGTCTTGTTTTTAAGCTAGAAATGTATTATCCTATGGTCCATTTTTATTACTGTTGTTGTTTCTTGCCTTGGCCTCCTTCATCAGCTAAAAATACAACAAATCCATGAGGGGGGCTTCTGAGCAGCATTTGGTTTCCTCATTTGAGTGCTGGTTGTGCAGATGTGTTCACCTTCTGAAAATTCATGGAGCTGTACACTGGTGATTTGTGTGCTTCTGTGGGTACGCTATACTAATAAATTTAAAAAAAGAAAGAAAGACACTTCATTGCAGAGAGTAAGCGTGAGGGAATAGTCTCAATGAAGGAAGCAGGATTGCTGGACACCAGAGGCCAATTTATTCTTGAAGTTAATGAAGTTTGAGTTTGAGGGTCCCTCACGCCCTGGACTCCAGTGAGTGCTAGATACTGCTAGGAGCAGCCGAGTGTCCCACGTGGAGCAAGGAAGCCAGATTGCAATCAAACACTGCCTGATGAGGAGAGGAGAGGAGCCGATTTCTAAGGATCCAGTGATTTCTTTTCTTATTCAAAATACTATTCATTTTTTTTACTTTAAAAAGCAAATGAACAGGAACGAGTGAGGCCATCACTCTCCCTGGCAGAGATGACAGCACCTTGGCTGTGACCAAACAGCCCTGCACAGAGGAGGAGAGAAGACCACCCCCAAATCCATGAAAAGCAGGAAAAATGTAAGATTTCCAAATGGAAAAGTCTCAAAGGGTCATGGGGGTTCTTGTGCGACTTATTGTTATTTGAAATCCCTGCTCTCATGGAACTTACTTAAGTGGGAATGGAGAGAGACCCACGAAAACAAAAACAAGCAAAACATATGGTAATTAGAGGTTGACAAATGCTGTGGAGAAAAATAAACGAGAGAACCAGGACAGGGAGGGCCATGGCGGAGGTAATAAGGGTAAGGTGGGATTTTTTAAATAACTCGGAAGGTCTTCACTGAAAGATGGCATATAAGCGAACACCTGAAAAATTAGGGTCCTAGGGTCGTCTGTGGGAATTCGCCACAATACAGGGAACAGCGAGTGCAAAGGCCCAGATCGGGGAGACTGCAAAGAGCCAGGGTGGTTGGAGCAGAGCTCGGGGACGGATGAGCCGAAGCAAAAGTGCTCGTTGACTGGGGCAGACCTCGTGGGCATCCCAAGCCTCTGGCAGGAGTTTGGCTTGTGCTCTGAGCGACTGGGGGAGGACCTGACCGGAGGAGTGACGTAATCTGAGTGAGCTGGTAACTAGATCATCCTGGCACTGTACTGGGAAGAGACAATTTGAAGGCTGGTGCAGAAGCAGGGGAAAGAGTTAGGAGCTTACACGATAATCCAGGTAAAAGGTCAGAGTGCTGTTGGAGGTAACGGTGGGTAAAGCGAGAAGGGATTAGAGTGTGCTGACACTTTGAAGGCAGAGCGATATGACTTCTTGCCGGATTAGATGAAGGCTAGGAGAGAAAGAGTCAAGGATGACTCCAAACTTCATAGACTGGACAACGACAAGATAGTTGTTACTAACTGACATGGGAAACATTTCAAAGGAACCCCTCAGGAAAGTGAAAATACAGACCACAGAATGGGAGAGAATATTCACAAATCATATCACTAATAAGGGTCTAGTATCTAGAATATATAAAGAACTCTTAAAGCTCAACAATAAAAGAACAACACAATTTAAGGATTTAAACAGACATTTTTTCCCAAAAACTTATTCAAATAATCAACGAGCACATGGAAAGATGCTCAACATCATCAGTCATTAGGAAAATGGAGATCAAAATCACAACAAGGTAACATTTCATACTCACTGAAACGGCTATCATCAAAAAGAGCAATAATAAGCAAGGATGTGGAGAAACTGGAATCCTCCTGCATTTGCTGGTGGGAATGTAAAATTGTGCAGCCTCTGTGGAAAACAGTTTGGGTACTCCTCAAAAAGTTAAACATAGAGTTACCATATTCCCCAGCAACTTGACTCTGAGGTGTGTGTGTATATACACACACACACACACACACACACACACACACACGAGAACTGAAAGCTATGTACACTCAAAAATGTATACTTGACTGTTCATAGCAGCATCATTCATGACAGTAAAAAGTGGAATCAACTCAAATCTCTCCCCACTGATGAATGGATAGACAAAATGCAGTAAATCCATACAGTGGAACATTATTAGGAAATACAAATGCTAAATATTGCCAATACCTATTACCACCTTGAAAGCTCTACGCTAAGAAGCCAGTCATAAAAGATCACATATTATATAATTCAATTTAAGTGAAATATTCAGCACAAGTAAATCACAGAGATGGAAAGTAGATTAGTAATTCTCAGAAGTTTAGGGAAGGGGATTTGGGGAGTCACTGCTAATAGATACAAAGTTTTTTTAGGGGGTGATAAAAGGTTCTGATTAGAGAGTAGTGATGGTTACAAGCATACTAAAAACCACGGCACTGTCCATTTTAAAGAGGTACATTTGGAGTATGTAAATTACATCTTAATTTAAAAAAAAAAGAAAAGAAAAGAAATGAAGGTCTTTGAAAGTAAAGTTATTCTTAAAAGAAAATCTATGAGAACACGTATCAATTCTTAAGACTTACAGTATGGTCTACAGCAAAGTAAAACAATAGGACAGAAAATAGAGGTCAGAGGCAGATCCATGTATATAGGGGATTTAATATGTAGTAAATGGCACCAGAAATCAATGGGAAAAGAACAGATTATTTCATAGCTAGTATTAGGAAAACTGGACCACTATCAGGAGAAAAATAAACCTGAATTAGTATCTAGCACCACATAGGTAGACTTCAAATAGATTAAAGACCTAAAGTTATTAGAAAATGCAGAGGAAATGTTTTTGTGACATGTGGTGGAGAAAATTTATAAACAAAACTTCAAAAGTACAAATAATGAAGCTAAAACTTGGTGAGTTTGATTGCATCCAAATTAAGGATGTCTGTTCAGCAAAGAACATTATGGACAAAACTGATAGATGGACAGAATGGAAAAGTTATCTGTAATGTCTAAAATCGACAAAGGATTCTCATCTGAAAATGCAAGAGACATTTTTGTATCAACCAAGAAAAGATAACAATTTCAATAGAAGAGTCAACAAAAAACATACAGAGGCATTTCACAGCAGCAGAAAGTCACATGATTGTGAGGCGTGAGAAACAATGATGGAACTCAGTCATAATCATCGGAGAAGTACAAATTAAAACGAGATGTGGCCTATAAAATTGATTGGCAAAATAAGAACACTAGGAAATGACAGATGTTGACAGGAGTGTGGGGATACGTGACTTCTCACACTCGGCTGGAGGCAACGTAGAGTCATGCCGTCATTCTGGAGAGTGACCTGGCACCTGAGCAGATCCTGTGACCCAGGAATCCCATTCCAAGTACACATGGGAAGGAATCCTCACGTGGGCCCGTAAGGAGAATTACTTGAGTGTAATTATTCCAATACTGGTTTTCATGTTGGGAAGCTATAAGCAATCCTGCTCTATCACTTGGGAGAGTGGATGAAACATATTCTTTCTAAAATTCACAGGCACTCATGCACGCATGCACATACGTACAAGGTGTAAAACTCAAGAGCTTTAAGAGTAACTACATCTTTCTTTCTGCAAATCGGATTTGCCTGAGCCTATTCCCAGTTCTAACCACAGAGAATCTCATGGTTTTGAGTCACGGCTCATCTCCCCACACATAACCCTACACATAACTTACCATGTCAGGGGGGATAACACGATTTCCAAAACCTACGCTCTCCTAAGACACGCAGGTCATAAGAACTACGCTTTTGCACTTTTCCACATTCTGAATTCTGAGGGTGTAAATACAAGCCCTTATAAAAGGGACCCCAGAGAGCTCTCTCACCCCTTCTACCATGTGGGGACACAATGAGAAGGCCGTGTGTGGTCCGCAACCAGGGAGAGGGCCTTATCCAGACTCAATCGCGTCTGCACTCTGATCACAGAATTCCGGCCTTCGAAACAGTCCAGAATAAATGTGATTCCAGAATGTAAACAGAGAGGCCATACTCCCTAGTCCCTTGTCCCCCAAGCCACCCCACTGTGATACTTTGTCACACCAGCCCAAAAGGACTCAGACACTGGGGATGGGGTAAGACTCCAGGCAGAATCTCTTCTTTGGCTGATCCAAAATGACAAGAGCTGGGAGGAAAGGATGGGTCATAAGAAATAGAAGTTCTGACTGACTTCTCTGTCCCAACCCCCATGTGCCCTGCAAACTGAGTCAAGCAGGAAGCTCGTGATAGGGAACTGGTCGTCACGCACCATTCTTTTCTGAATGCTCATTTGGAGAGGAGAGCCCAAGCCCCAAAGTGTGAGATGACTTGCTCAATTCCATTGCAGGAGGTCGAGCTCCGTATCCCCTTGTATCTAGATGTTCCCCAGCTCTGCTCCTCAAAGCTCCAGGTGTGACCTAGAGGTGCTCCAGGCCTCCCAGCTCCCTCCTTTAACCAGAACGTTCTCTTTCCAGGTGGGGCTTCTCATGAGATTCTGCTGGAGGAAAGAATCCCATGGCTGGGAGACTTTCTTCTTGCACTGCCCCTGGAGTATTCAGTATTTCCTGTCTCGGCAAAGACATATTAGTCCTTCACCCAGTGAAATTTCTTTCATTGTTTTTTTTTTTTTCCTAACAAAAAGCAAATCTGAAAAAAGAACATACAGAAAATCCCATCCACTCAGATCCACAAGCCTTAGGACCTAACACTGCCCCCCCAGAATGGAATCAGAGAGGTCGCCCTCCCTGGTTCCCCATCCCCAGATGCCCTCAGTCCTAACTTACAGGGCAGGAGGAAAGGACATGCTAGATTTCTGAAACCTGTGTGAGACAAGAATGGTATTTGCCATCTTACTTAAAGTAGAGCAGTTAAGCTTGGTGAAGTTGGAGACGCCAGAAGGAAGATGTTGCTCCTCTTCGTTTTTCCTCTAAATTTAGAAATCCACCAGGACACCTGGGCTAGGGGTGGGGGTGGGAAAGAGTGGGGTGGCTCTGAGTTGTCCTTGACAAGGCGAAGGCCACAAATCCCAGGCACAGCAACCAGTGAGGTTAAACGTGGCCTCCCTGGCTGGTTGACTGTTCTGTTAGCTTTTCCTCACGACAGATTCATTGCGGCAGGAGACCCTGAGCCAGCATATCTGTCACCATAAAACACCAGCACGAGGCAGGGCCCACTGCAGAGTTAACCTTATCTGAAAGGCATTATGTGATCAAGGCAAGCTTGGCAACCCTCCTGTGCCCTGCTCGGTCTTACAGGCTCAAGTGCTGATTTTCGCTTCTCCAGCTCATTTCGACTCAGCGAAATGAAGGAATGGCAAACACAATGTCAGTGTGACGACTGGACGGACATAAACCAGATCCGGGCTTGCTAAGTTAAGTACATTCAAAGCAGAAATATTTATATTCCACATTTTAAATAGTCCCCGAGGGATGCACAATATGTTTTTCATCTCACTGGTGTTTAAGAACGTATCGTCCTTAAAAAGCAACGCAGGCCCTGCAAGCTCTGGATGCAAATGATAGCGATTTTCTTACCGTGCAGATCAAAATAACGTATTCGGAATACACACGAGGCTTTCGGTGCAAACACACGCAAGGCAGGTTATTCGGAAGAAAAGGCGAATGATTGCACCGACGACGTGGGGACCGTCTGTCGTTCCCCTGGTGGTTAGGATGTGAGTAGCTAAAAGGTAACATATGTCCCCACGCTTCTCGTGCATAATTATGTAACACACATGCACATGGTCAGGAATGTGTTTCCTGGGACTCTGGGGGAATGATATAAAGATTTGAGCAAAGGGAGAACTGGAAACATTCTGAAAGAACTCATGGGAGGTGGGAAAAAGCAGGGAGATCTCTGACCTGGGTTAACCTGCCACATACCGCGAGGATGGACATGGGGCTGTTTCAAGCTCTAAGTCTCTGGAGAGAGAGTAGTGACTTTTCAGAAAGAGGAAAGAGAACTGCGTGGTCGAGTTGCTCTCTGAGAGACAAAGGACCACCCAAGCAGAGGAGGAGAGTGAGAGAACAGGGTGGGGGGGGCTAATTACTATCTAAGGAAATGAGGGGAAGCAGGAGCGTGCAGATAACTCGGTGAGGGAACCCTTCTCCTCACTTTCCTCATGCGTGCCACCTTCCACTCTGTGGGCAGCGCCAGCACAGTTTTCCATGGCACCTCAGTGTCAGGGATGCAGGATGTGGCCTGCCAGGGTTTTGGTCCCAGCTTCGCCTCCTTCTGGTCATGTGACTTCGGTCCAGTCAACTTCTGTGAGTCGGTTTCCTTATCTGATAAATGCGGAAAATAATAGGATTTATCTCTTTTTTTTTTTTTACCTTTTTTTTTTTAAATAAATCTATATATATAGCATTTATTATTATCGGCCAGAAACTATTCTAACTACTCATAAGTATTTACTCGTTGATTCTCATAATGAATTTAAATAGGTAGTAAAGGTTGCCATGAGAATTAAATAAGGTAATACAGATAATTATTGGTAAAACAAGGTCTAAAATACAGAAACTACTCAGCAAATGCTGTCAGTGTTATCATTACTGTTTTTGAAGCAATTTTACTTTTACTCAATTTCATGTAACTGGGCTCATAAAAAGAATGTTATTACCAGAAATAACAATATAATGATAGCTATCATTTACAGAATGCTTATCACATGCCAGGAACTGTGTTAGGCTGCTTACACGTAGGATACCAACTTTGCAAGGCAGAAGGTGAAGGAGCTTCCCGGTGTCCTTTCTGTCAGGGCTCTACCTCCATTCACAAGGCCTCTCCCCTCACGACCTGATCATCTCCTAAAGACCCTTCCTCCTAATGCCATCACATTGGGGTTTAAGGCCCAAATAACATTCAGTCTATAGCACAAGGCTAACAGTTTTTATCCACATTGTGACACTATTAGAAAAATAAAAGACATTTTAAATAATTCGCAGAAACATCAGACTAATGCTTGTGTGAATGTGAGTAAATACTTCAAATACTTATTTGTGATCCCACCCAAAAGGTTGGTCTGGCATTTTATTGGATTGGTTCCTTCTCTTTTATTCGACAAGTTTCAGATATGGGGGAAGATTTATAAATTTTATCCCAGGAAACAAATTTAAGGGATAAGAGATTAGGAATATGTCCTGGTAAACCAAGCCTCCTAAAAGCTTGCATTAAAACAATCCTGAAAAGAAAATTAAATACCTTTTCTTTAAAAACTTGTACAAAGTAGTTCATAGCTGAAAGATTTATAAAACTCTACGAAGGATTAATATTTCTCACCATGAAAGCTCTTTCAAACAATATAATCCCATATTTCTAGACACATCTCAGCAGGTCAAAAATAACTGTGGATCTATGAAGTAACCAGGAAACCAGCTTGTATGAAGCAAACAGAAATGGGTTCTACCTTTCCCTGTCATTTATGCAAATCAGATCTGCTCCTTATTTGTGAAGACAAAGCAAGTGGGCACATTATTGAGGTTTTCCATTTATTTTCAAGGAGACTTTGAAAGAATTTAAAATCATATTGGTCGAAGAACTATCAATGCCAATTGTTAAAGCACTTGAAGTGATTCAGCCGTTCCTCAATTAGTTACTGAACGCCTTCTCTGGACCAGGTGAAGATCGTGGTTCTGGAAAATGTAGTATCTGTCTTCAAGGAGATTACTATCTGGTTGGAAAGAGGGCTGTCCGAACAGTGACATACCATAAAGCCATAGGCACCAAAATGAAGGTTCAATAAGAGGATAATAAATGGTGACATAACTCTACTAGATTTGGTGAGAACTGTGAAAATGAGAGAGAAATTTCTAGAGAAAGTCATGCATGAGACATGCCAGGCAGAGGGAACCGCCTCACAAACACATGGAAGTGAGAAACAGCAAGACAAGGAAATATATGTCTGATTTGGTTGGAGCATAAAACACAGTGAGAGAGGGCATAAAAACACAACAGGATAAGTAGAAAGAGGGCAGATCATGGGGTGTCTTTATTTCGTGTTAAGTAGCTTGGATATTTTCCTGGAGGCAATAGGGAGAGATGAAATATTTTAAACAGGGGTGCGGCATAATCTGATTTGTTTTTCAACAGTTCATTTCAACAAATTTTTATTTAGCACCTTCTAGGCAGTACACTAGGTTTAAGAAACACAAAAATGAACGAGACAGCATTTTACCCAGAAAGTACAAAATGTTGAGTTCTAAAAGATAGTCAAGAGTTAACTTCAAAACTTTTGCTGAGTGCTATGATAGTGACCTGGCTTTTCGAGAAAAGAACAAACACCCAGATATAGTTGGCAAACCCAAAATAGCTCCGAAAATAGATGGGAAAGTGCTTCTCTTTCTTGAGTTGTATGTAGTACAAAGTTTGAGTTTTTGCAACACAAATACATTGTCATTCTCCATTCCTTCCAACAAAATGCCTCTGCATAGGCATCAGCTCCCAGACTTGGTGGGGGCTTCGGAGGTCATCTAGCTCCCCATCTCTTTAATAACAGCCTTCTCTGACCGGGGGTGGGGCTGGAGGGACAGTCTCATTCCAAGGCAGCTTGTGTCGCTGCTGGAAATCACTGTTAGAATGGTGATTCCTGCATAGTAGCAGAATGTCCTCTGCAGGTGATAGCTCTCTAGTTCTTTTAACTCTTGTCTATGGAAGCGTATATAATGAGAAAGTCCCAGGACCATGGAATCACAGTGGTCCTGCCATGTGCTATCTGTGTGGCCCTCAGTAAGTTACTTAAACTTGCTAACTCAAGTCGTTCATCTCTAAAATGGTTTAATATGAGACTTAAACAGCGAGAAATGTTAAAGGTAAAGCAATAAGCAAGTATCTTGCAAGATAAAGTTCAACATACGATAGCTATTACTATTATTATTACTAAAGCACGATTTCTGGATATATCTCTGCCTTCACTTATTTAAAAAAAAATAAAAGCCAAACTTTTTTCCATGAACTTTCTCCAAATGTTGGTGCTATTGTTGAACTCATTATCTGGGCTCATTATGAGTGATACTGTCACATAATACTATCTCTCTTGAGCAGAGAAATACATTTAGGCAATTTCTGACATTGACTCCCATCTATATCTTTATTGTGACAGCTGAGCTGGGTGACTTAGTAGCCACAAGAGCATCCACCTTTTCCAGGTTGGCCTGATAGCCAGGTATTTTCCTTTGCATTTTTTTAAGGGCAATGTGTTTAGAACCCTACATGAGACCAGTTTCTTTATCCATAATAATCACATTAGGTGGCCTTACACATCTAATATTTTTCAACTGGTCACTGTATCAGTCAAAAGCTCAAGATGAATAGACAGTTTCCTGTTCAAGGTAGGTGGATCCTCAACTCACCTTCTCCCATGTGATCCCTATCAAAATTCCAACAGCATTTTTCACAGAAATAGACCGAACAATCCTAAATTTTTATGGAACTACAGTAGACCTCAAATAGCCAAAGCAATCTTGAGAAAAAACAAAGCTGGAGGCATCATGTTCTCTGATTTCACACTATATTATAAAGATATAGTAATCAAAACAGTATGTTATTGGTATAAAAACAGACTCATAGATCAATGAAACAGAAAACCTCTGAAACAAACCCATGCATATATGTTCAATTAATTTATGACAAAGGAGCCAAGAATATACAATGCAGGAAGGATAATCTCTCCAGTAAATGGTGTTGGGAAAATTGGACAAATACATGTGAAAGAATGAAACTTGGATCTCTATCTTACACCATTCACAAAAATCAATTCAAAAAGGATTAAAGACTTGAACACAGGACCTAAAATCATACAACCCTTAGATGAAAACATAGGTGGTAAGCTCCGGTCTAAGTGATGCTTTTTTTTTTTAGATTTGACACCAAAAGCAAAAATAATAAAAGCAAAAATAAACAAGTAGGACTACAACGAACATAACAGCTTCTGCACAGTAAAGGAAACCATCAAGAAAATGAAAAAGCAACCTACTGTATGAGAAAATATTTAAAAAAGGAATCTGATAAGGGGTTAGTGTCCAAAATATGAGAAGAATTCATACAACTCAATAGCAAAAAACAAAATAAAAACAAAAACATAAAAGTTACCTGAACAATCCAATTAAATAATGAGCAGAGAAACTAAGTACGCATTTTTCCAAAGAAGACATCTAAATGGCCAGCAGGGACATGAAAAGGTGCTTAACATTGCAAATCATCAGGGAAATGCAAATCAAAGCCACAACGAGTTATCTATGATCTCACACCTGTCAGAAGGGCTGTTGTCAAAAAGACAAGAAATAACAAGTGTTGGCGAAGATGTGGAGAAAAGGCAACACTTATGCACTGTTGGTGGAAATGTAATTGGTGCAACTGCTACAAAAAATAACGTTTCCTCAAAAAATTAGAAACAGAACTATCATATAATCCAGCAATTCCACTTCTGGGTATTTATTCAAAGTAAATGAAATGCTAACTTGAAAAGATACCTACATCGCCATATTCATTGCAGCGTTATTCCCAATAGCCAAGATATGGAAACAACGTAAGTGCCCACTAATGGACGATGGATAAATAAAAGGTGTTATACTGTTAACCCTTGAACAACATGGGTTTGAACCGCATGGGTCCACTCATATGTAGATAGTTTTCAATAAATATACAACCGATGTTCTGTATCCTCAGGTTTTGCATCTATAGATCCAACCGAGGACTGAAAACAGTATTTTTGATCCAAGGTTGGGGTCCATAGATGGGAAGGGCTGACTCTATGCATTGTTCTATGCTGTTTTATGTAAGGTACTTGAGCATCTTTGAATTTTGATATCTGCAGGGGTTCTTGGAACCAATCTCCCATAGATACTGAGGGACAACTGTAGTTATTTTAGGGGCAAGTCAAAAGTTTATGCAGATTTTTGACTGTGTGGGGGTCAGTGCCCCAACCCCCAAATTGTTCAAGGAAATATATATGTGTGTGTGTGTGTGTGTGTGTGTGTGTGTGTGTGTGTGTGTGTGTGTATAGATGATATGTATAGATATGTATATGTTTATATGTGTATGTATATGTATGTAAATACATAGACATACATAGACATAATGTAATATTATTCAACCATTAAACAACACGGATGTACCTTGATGTCATTACGCTAAGTTAAATAAGTCAGACAGAAAAAGACAAGTACCATATGAGCTCACTCATATGTAGACCCAAACCAACAACAAAACTGAATTCATGGATACACAGAACAGATTAGTGGTTGCCAGAGGCAGGGGTGGGGTGGGAGAAATAGGAGAAAGGGATCAAAAGGTACAAACTTCCAGTTACAAAATAAATAAGCATGAAATTTAATATACGCCATGGAGACTACTTAACATTGTATTGAATATTTGAAGGTTGCTGAGAGTAGATCTTAAAAGTTACAAGAAAGAATTGTAACTATGTGAAGTGATGGACATTAACTAGACTTATTTTGATGATTATGTCACAATATATACATATATCAGATCATTATGTTGTACACCTGTAATTAATGTTATACGTAAATTATATCTCAATTAAAAAAAACTTGCTGAATAGATTCTAGATCCTCATGGGGTGAATTAATATGAACTAGACGAGCAAACACAACCTCAAATGACTGATCTTATAGGTGAGAAGATCTGATTGGCAGAACCAGGGAATATTGTAAGGACCAAGATTGCTGGACTGGACATCAGAGATCTGAAGTCCTAGGTCAACTTCCCGACAGAGATAAGAGCTTGGGCAGCCATCTAGACTCCTCAAGCCTCTCTCTGATACAGGAATTAAGACCACAGATTCTGGAGCCAGCCTACCTTAGCTCTGTCATCTTGGGCAAGTTAAATGACGTCTCTGGGCCTCAGTTTCTTCATCTGTAAAGGGGGATGAAAGAGTATTAGACCTACATTCTCGGGATTCTTAACAGAGTTAAATGACTCTCCTGAAGCACTTTTAATGTATCTGGCACATAGTGAGTGTTTTAAAAATATTTACTATCATAATAAAATTGAAGAGTTTTATTAAAACCTCTGACATCAGTACCAGCATCATGTGATGCTGCGGGCTGGGTCTACAGGTGTCCTTCATAGCTTGACTTTTGAAGGAAATGCTGAGCCCATGACACACCTAATCCATAAACCAGAAATCCTACATACTGTGCACAATTATGAGTGAAGCCAAGGGTAGAGATGGAAATCAGTGGTGGGTCACAGCTGGACAAAGCACCCCTCTCTAGACATAAAGGAAGAAGAAGATTCTTGGTATTGGTCATGATTAGGGAGGTGGGGGAGTTATTAACGCATGAAAGAAAGCTCTGAGAAAACAAGAGGTCAACACCAATAATGAAGGAGTATGGGGGGAAGGTTTGGAGGAGTGTGTGTGGGGTGGGGCTCCATGTGACAGAGACTCTGCGTTTGAGACAGGAATATTGTGGTGGGGGGAGGTGGGTCCAGTGGGAGGGTGTGCAAATACATTTCAGAGACTTTTGAAGAAGCAATGGTGTGTGGGGAAGAGCACTCTGGATTTGGGAAAGTCTTTTTAGCTTCTCAAACTTCCTACAATTTCAGTTGGGTTTTGAGAGGTGCCTATGGAAGTAAGATTTTCACAACACGGGGCCCATCCCCCACACACACTCTGGGGAGGTACCTGTGGCCCCAGGTGAAATGGAGCGCCATTCTCTGTGGTGCCCTGAGAACCCAGGGCAGGCTGTGTGTGCCACCAGCCAGAGCATCTGCTGTTTACACAGCCCATGCCTGGTGGGAGGAGGGGAGAGCTATGCCCGGTTTCCCTGACGGACTGCATTCTTTTCTGAGCTAGTTTCAGTCTCTCCGTGGAATCACTGGGAACAGGGAAAATCAATTGGACCGTTTTTTCCTCTCCCCAAGTTGAAATCAAGTTGTGACAATAACCACGACCCCAGGCAGGTTCCTCTCCGTCAGGTTGTTATTCAATCTCAGAAGTGTGATTGAAGTGGCACGTAATAGAGTTTTACTTATTATGAGAGATGAAGAATAAGAGAGAGGGGCTCACGCTGACCGTAAGCATTATGACACATGGACAAAGCTCTCCAGGGAGATGGACAGAGTGGGGTCAACCAAAGGGGGTGTACTCAGCATCACAGTGACATGGTGCCAATTTCTCCTTTCCCTGAAGGTGGCTCTGTCAGTGGGTGATGGATGTTCAGATAAGATTTCTGTAGAATTTGCTCTTTGATTTTTTTCTAGAACCATTTCTAGTTCAGCAACTAAAATAAAAATCAATCACTGAGTAGAAATACAGAGGAATCCTAAATTTAGGCTTAGTAAATAGAAATAGTCTATCATTATTGAGAAATCTTGTTTCAAGGAAAACACCATTTATCCCAAAGTTCAGTAAGACACAATTTAGGCGACGGTATTAATGGGATGATGATATTCAGCCAATCCAGATTTAGACCCTGTTCATATTTAGAAGGCCAATTGTTGTCATAATATTTTTATGAGCACTCAATTTTGAGGAAAAGAGAATTCTAGTAATTCTAAGATTGTTGGTGCCTGGAAGTCCAGCTCAGGCTACTGGAGTGCTGACCTGGATTAGCAAATCAACCCACCTGAGGGGGGTTAGCAACGAGCCAGATAGAAGGTAGCATGGAGGAGGGGTTGTGAGCCAAGAAAAGTGCCCTCGGAGCCACTACATTGCACTATTTTTAGTGTGATGCCTGGAGATGACCTCTGATGGCCAGGATTCTGCTTATAATCAGGGCAGGCTGGTGATAGGCTTGCGAAACACTCACTGAGAATGTCCCTCCAAATCCTCCCGACAGCCAGCTACCTTCATGCACCTCTGAGCCTTGCCCACAACCTCCCTCATGAGGCAAGCTAAACTCACTCTAACTTGATGGTGATGCAGTGAATAGCTCACACCACAGTCTTTAATTTAGCTAGCCCCAAAGTCCTCTAAACTGGAACCTGGAACAAAGCCGGCCATCAGAGCATTTTTAATTAAACTGGCTTACGTTAAGGCTTAATGTCAAAATCAGAACTCGGTGATAGAAATGCAAACACAGATGGTGCCAGGTGCTACTTCATGGACTCTCTTCGTAGCCCTGCCCCGTACAAAGGGGTTTCTGATTAGCTACAAACTATTCTCCAACCAAAGAAGGACAAAGCTCCAGGTCTGCTTACCTTTCAAGGCAAATACCTGTGGACTTCTCATGCAGCAACTCCTGCGGCTGATCCGACGCGCAAAGGCGAGGGGGCCAAGAGAAAATTGCAACCTAGGATCCCAGATCTAGTACGAGGTTTGCAGAGTGTTAATCAACTTAATTAAAATCATACAGCCCCTGGGCAACAGAGTTGCGCGCCTGCTCTTTTGTGAAGCCAGGAGTGCCTGACTTCTACCACACCTGTGGAGCTCAGCGAGCCACCCAGACCAGCAGCATCAGCATTAGTATCACCTGGAAGTTGTTGGAAATCAAGCTCTCAGTCCCCCTTTCCCTTCTCCTCTCAAATCCAGACTTACAGAATCAGAATCTCACAAGACGGAGCCCAAGCGTCTGCGTTTTAATAAATCCCCCAGTTAAACCTAATGTGTGCCAACGTTTGAGAACGATCACCCTTATGACGATGCTCCTTAAAATCAAGATCTAAAAACAACTGAAGAAGAAACGCACCTCACTTTGAAATCAAATAAAAGTGGTTGAAAAAGACTGGGTTTGGGTGGGACATGGAAAAGAGTGTCTACTGGTCAGAGGTAGCAAAGATAGATTTGCTTGAGTGCCGTGACTCATTTGGCCAATATAATGGGATTTTCCCCTTATCAAGATATATCACACACACACACACACACACAAAGAAAAATATTAGGCACTTATCTTCCAAGAAAAATGACTAAATCCAGGGTTATTTTCTATTTTAATAATTTTGTTCAGTTATCAGTTATGTTGCTTGCACATTTCATTCATGAACTTACCCACTGAAATCATGTTTAGGGCTCTGCTTCCTCAGAAATAATTTAAAATAGATCTCATTTGTCAGTAATATTATTCCCATAAACATACTGTTAAACCTGTGAGAGCGGATGCATTAAATCTACAGCCTGACTTAAACTTTGTTATTTTTACAATTTTTGAGCTTCATCTTTTGTTCCCGGTTCTCTTTGCCTAGAACGGATTTCATTTGATGATTATACAGAAGAATGCTGACATAGTATCCTTTAGGCTTCCCAACTTTGCTTATTTATTAGCATTTATGAGCCAGTGGGAGATGCTTCCAGGTGAACTGTATAATATTGGTTTTGTAAAAGTTGATTCAGAATCTGACATCCAGGAACGGAAGGTAATAAAAACCATCACATTATAACTAGACTTTATTACATTTGTTTGTAATTTAGTTTGCTTATGGTTTATAATCCTACAGGAAAAAAAAATATTATTGACATCCAAGAAGTTGCAGCAACTTTTATCCCAATAGGCACCTGTCTACTTCAAATAGAACATTCTTTATTAGGAAAATAATATTTTTTAAAGTTTTTATTAATGATTTTAAAAGGTATAATTTCCATCATGCTGCTGGAGACTAAAAACAAAATTTCAATTAAGGATAACCTGACATTTATATACTACGAACACAAAATTGGACTATAAAATTGATAAGTTAATCAACTAAGAGATGCACACTTCACCGAAGATAAAAAATACTTCATTTATAAATCATTATAGAGTACAACGAAAGAGATAAAATGAGGCCATATAAATTCTTAGTTGAAGGATTTTGAGTATCAACTTATATTTTAATATTTTGTTCATATATAGCCAACAGTAACAGAGAAAGCCAACCTAGGGTCAATCCAAAATTCTGCAGGAGAAACATCAACCAGGGTCGCCGTGTTTGAACATGAGTCATTTCAGGAAGCTAAAAAAAGAATAAAAAACCAGAATAAGATCCAGATATATTCACTGCTGGGAAAAGTTTGGTGGGAAAACATGAGAGACTGTTATTCAGAACTCAATAACCTTTAAAATTCCCAAAACAATTATAAAATGCTTAATACCTACTCTTATCCAAAGTTTAAAATACAAGGTAAATTGAGCCATTTGATTGTGACGAGAATGACCCTAGTGATCCAGAAGTCCTAAAATGACATAGTTATCAACTGAAAGGAAACCCAATGCTTCTTACTTTTATTTCTGGAAAAAGCTTAAATGCAAAATAGATAATAGATAAAAGGTATATTTTTGACCATTCTGTTAGGTTTATGAAACTGGTAAATGCACTGGTTATTGCAAAGCATATATTTGTTTCTTTTCAAAGAGATGACTCACGGTCTTCCTGTCCTTTAGAACGATAAGGGTGTCATCTCCCAAGGCTCTATGTCATTCTCAGAGAGGTGAGTGGCCACCATTTTATATGTGTGAAATGCCCTAACGTTATTTAGAGAAAAATGTTCACTCGAGCATCTGTGCAAAGTGCCTCAATGTGCTTTTTGTCCCACGTTCTTTTGAATTTCTTTCAGTATATCTCTTTCACGTCACAGTCTTTTCTATTGGAATACAGGCTCAGGTCAAGAGACTTAACTTTGACGTTATTGACGTTTGGGGCCAGACAATCCTTTCCTACATTTTGTGGAATGCTTAGCAGCAGCATCCCTGGCTTCTACCCACTAAATGTCAGTTGTCCCTCTGCCCCCAGTCGTGACAACCAACAATTCCTCCAGATGTTGTCAAATGTCCCTAGGGGAAGGGGGGCAGGGATAAAAATCACCTCCTATTGAGAACTACTGGCTTATTTTATCTATCAAGAAAAAGGTCAAACATACAAAATATGTGACGATTTTAGATTTATGGAAATACTAAAACAGGTTGACACAGTTTTGTTTTGCTTTTTTTAATGCCTGTACAGAAGCATTCCAGATGTTTTGTTTTAGGTGTGCTTGAGAAGAATATTTCTCCATTTTCATAATTAGCTCAATCGATGGGAGGAGGATTAGGACTATTTTGACCTGCTATCTCACATCCTGGCATGGGGCAGCAGACTAAAAAACAAAGTAGGATCCAGAACCACTCTCCCACATGGATAGCCTTCGCATATGTGCCCTTTGGATGTTTTTTTTGCAATGTTTAAATATGCAGTTAATTAACCATGCTACTTTAGAGAAATTGTACATGGTTCATTATTATAAATTTTAAAGGACATTTTCAAAATCCATAAAATGTATTTGTTCTCGAAGAGCTTACAATTGATAGCATTTCTGAGAGATTAACAAAATACATGCCTTGGTGCTCCCTAAGACCTCTAATGCTCAATAGTTAGTAAACAGTTTTCAATAGTTTGCTCCAAGGCCAGACAACATAGGCAACTGGTTCCCTTCTGTCTTAGTAATTTGTACCTCAGACTGTATCTGTGAGACACAATTATGCATCCCTGGTCAAGTAAAGGCTCAAATGTTAACCTTATTTCCAAATATTGGAATAAGACATCTTATACTTTCCTCTCCTTCTTGCTTTTCACACACAATAATTAATATTGTTTTATAAGATGTGGCTGAATTAACAACTCCTCTTATCTCCACTGTCTATAGTGCCACCTGGCTGTTGTTCATCTTTGACAAATTAGTAGTTTCTGGAAATATTTTCTTGGCAAATACTAATAAAATGTGGATCATATACTGAACCATCATGATTGTTTCTCATGAATTGTTGTGGGAAAATGCTTCAGAAAAGATATAGGCATGGTGATGAAAATGGTTCTGGCTCGATAGAGAGAACTTGAGATGAATTTTCAAACCGTCAGTGTCTTAATGAACCTACATTTAGTAAGCTCATTTTCTAATTTCCATCTTTACCTCAAAATTCCACTCAAGATAGTTGGTTTGGAAGAAGTAGATCTTGATTAGATCTTGAAAAAGTTTTAGATGTAAAAAACACAGAGATAGAATTAGTTTGAGAATCTCTGCAAGTCTCAACCAGTTTCTGTTCTGAATAAATCCAAAAAGGCTATATTTTTAAAAAATTGTTTGATCTATTATTTTTCTTACTGGCCTAAACTTATAGACCTGCTGTTTGCTTGTAGTGTCTGACACGTGATAAAACTAAATACTTGTGTTTATAAGAGTTTCCAATCTCTGACGATGGTTTCACTCCCAGTGAGAAAACCAATAATCCTTTATTCTGTGCATTAGACGGTATCACCCACAAGAAAATAATGTGTATTTCAGTTCCAGGAGCTGAAATAGAATTCACATGACATAGAATGTCTTGTGTGGAATTTTACAACAGGTTCCCTGTTTTGTTTATTGTTTTGTTTTGTTTTTTAACAATAGTTTGCTCCAAGGCCAGACCATAGGCAACTGGTTCCCTAAATAATTGGCTCAATAATAACCTGCCATCCATTCAAGTGTGCCTTCTGGCAGCCCATGTTCCCTCAAGGTCTTCAGAATTGTCTGGTTGAAGGTCTTATGCAATGCTTACTTTCATTTATATTCATTTTTTCGTGCCCTTTCTTATACCTTTTCCCTTCCCCATTTCCTCATAATCCTGCTAGACATAAAATTACTATCTCCTTTTAGTTATGAGGAAACATTGGCTCAGGAAGGAAAATTACTTACCCAAAGTCACATAAATGTGATGTCAGAACTAGGGCAAGAGGCTAGGTCATCTCATTACTGGAGAGGACATACAAAGCCCTACAGAGACCAGCTCTCTGTCTGAAATTCATCTCTATTTTGACCAATATCTTTCTACATAATTAGAAAAAATGGAAAATGCCAACACTAAAAATGTCCAATTAGGCATAAAATAGTCACTGTATGTGATGAAAATACATGATACAACATATAGATATCATGCTGCCTTTGACCTCGAAGATATCACATTACTGGTTCTATTTTCAAGGCAAACAATATGCACTTAAAGAAAGCTATAACAACAGACTGATGTTGTAAGCCTATAGAAGCACACAAACCATGAAAATTAACATTTTTAAAAGTTTAAGGAGATTCTCGTTCTGATATAGAAGCTTTAATCTTAATTTGTGTGGCCTCTGACCTTTCCTTGTCCATGCATAAATGCGTTTGGCAGGAAAACCCAGCATAGTTTGCTTTCTTTTGAGACAATACTTGGCTTTCTTTTAGATTATTATGAATGATCATATGAACCATAATATCTCTTGGATTCATACCAAAGTACCAAAGAGTCCTACAGAAAGTCTGTCCAAAAGATACAAATATAAAATGCCAAAGCTCAAACCACATCTCATTACAGCATTTCACTTGTTTTGAATCTACACATATATTTTTTAACATTTCAGTCAGTAAAACTTGAAGGAAAATAAAGGTCCTTAGGAATTGATTTGCAAGAGTCTATATTTTGTATTTCTCTTTTTAAAATTCCCAACAAGAGTTTAAGCACCACCATTTTTTCTTGGCTTGCAAGAGAGAAAGGTTCCCATTTCCTCCAGGGCAATTAAACTCTTTTATTGAACAATTTTACAGATCTTGACTTATACCCTTAAGACAAGAGCGGGCAAAATGATGGATAGAATACATTAACATTGAAGAAAAAGATCCAGAAAAAAGAGAAATGTTAGCAAAGCAGCCCTGCCCAGAGATAGAGCTAAGAAAAATGTCCTTCAGATTTCTCCCAGCAATTTAGAAAACCTGGAGTAGAAAGTAACTTCCTTTTTGACCTCCATGCTTAGCAAGTCCCCAAACTCAAATCAGTGGACACCAAGACATGATAGTCAAGGAGCTGTAATTTTCTGAAGAAAAAAAATTATTTTTTTTGCCTATGCTGCAACTCTTTAACACGCCATTGTTCTTTTTTACGATTTTGAATCAGGCACAGGAAATGAATATCCTCAGATGCACAAAGTCCACATATTAACTGTGACTTGTCTAGAGATAATGGTCCCCGCAAGCTGTATTAACTAATTGAGATGTAGTTGTGATGGTCAACTGCTAATCAGGATTGCTAAATATTTTAGAAAATGACAAGTAAGTAAATGTTTTAAACTTGAGTCAGTCCTTATAATTATATTCCTAGTCAAGCAGAAGTTTTAAAATGAATGTTCACAGAGAATGTTAAAACACATCACACAAGAAAGTGGATGAATACTAACATCATGTACTATGTAATAATTATACACGAGGGAGGACCTGTCACAAAGAAGGATGGTCTATAAAACATATCCTAGAACTAAGATTATCTCTCCTCTTGTTCCATGCAAAGCCTTCTCTGGCAATTTCTGTCTGTAATCTTACTACTTCCATCTATAATCTGAAGCTGATTTCTTACTGGTGTCATTAAAGATCTATTACTGGATGTTTCAACATTTAAATTCAGTATGGTTCCTAGCATCCAATGCTTCTAAAATACACTAAAAATTTCAAAGCCTTGTCATTATTAAAAATTAAGATTTCAGATATAGAAATTCAATGTTCATTCACTGAAGACAGTTGATGATCTCTTATGAAGTTAAAATTGTAATTCAAATATTTTTCCTTTCTGAGGGATGTGTAGCTTTTGGGATCACCAACTTTTAAGGGAAATTATTTGCTTTCTTATTCAAGAAGTTCCTTTACGAACTGATTTATGCCATCTTCCTTTCAGAGAGACCCTAAAGCCCACTGTGCATATGGAGTCAGGTACACATTTGCATTTGTCAAGAAGAACCATGTTTGTCCCTAAATAATATAATGAGGAAAAAACTCAGTAACTTATTTTGTAGGACATCCTAATTATGCTTAAACAGGCGTACACATTCCATAGGCTGTTCTATCACTGTCACATTCATAAATGGCTTAGTTTTGTCCTTGCAAAAGACACATAGCTGAGAACAAAATGGAAACCTGTTAGTGAAAGGCACCATCTGGATTGCAAATCTGCAATTATCTGTTTGCATGTGCAAACTTAAAGGTTGAATATTAAAGATTTCTAATTTCAGGTATGGCGTATAAGGAGATTAGAATCCTGCCAGTGTGTCCTAACAACAAGTAAAAATCTGGAAAAACTGAAAAATTAACAATTCTCCTTAGACATGTCAGAAAAATGAGGTTGCAGGATAAACTGCTGGCTCAGACACTGGAGAGAAAGACAGATGGATACAGAGAATACAACTCACCAGAGCAGAAACCCACAAACAGAAACCTCTGTGGGAGCCAGTCCTAGAGCAGAGAAACTCGTGGGGACAAGAAGTTCACAACCCAGGGGCACAGACTCACCAAAAGACTGAGACCTAATCATAAGACTAGCTGTTTCCCCTCCCCCCAGGTACTATTACTATGTTAATAAAGGCCTATTTATGACAGTTCCTTTTACCCAGTACATCACATCATCTTTTTTAAAAAAAATACTAAAAGGCAAAAAACACACTTTGAAGAGACTGAATAAACATCAGACCCAGAGTCAGATATGGCAGAAAGGTTGGCATTATCAGACAAGGAAATTTTAAAAACTGTGATTAATATGCTAAGGGCTTTAATGGAAAAAGTAGACCAAAAATGCAATAACAGATGGATAATATAAACAGAGAGATGGAAATTCTAAGAAATAATCAAAAAAGGAATGTTAGACATCAAAAACGCTATGAAGAATGCTTTAGATGGGCTCATCAGTGGACTGTGCGTGGCTGAGGAAAAACTCTCTGAGCTTGATGATATGACTATAGAAACTTTCAAAACTAAAAATCAAAGAGAATAATGACTGAAAAAACAGAGCACAATATCCAAGTACCATGGGATAACTGCAAAAGGGGTAACATATGTGTAATAGGAAAAGTCAGAAAAAGAGAGAAAGGAACAGAAGCAAATTAGAAGCAATAACAGCTGAGAATTTTCCCCAAATTAATGTCAGACACCAAACCACAGGTCCAGGAAGCTCAGAGAACACCAAGCAGAATAAATGCCCTTCAAAAAAAAAAAATAGAGAGGCATATCATTTTCAAACTTCAAAAAAGTCAGAGATTAAAAAAGAAATCTTAAAAGAAACCAGAGGGAAAAAAATATCTTACTTATAGAGGAACAAGGATAAGAATTACAACTGAATTCTCCTCAGAAACTATGTAAGCAAAAAGACTAAAGTGAAGTATTTGAAATGTTAAGAGAGAAAACCACCAACCTAGAATTCTAAACCCCCCCAAATTATCCTTCAAAAGTGAAGGAGAAATAAATACTTTCTCAGACAAACAAAAATTGAGGGAATTTGTTGTCAGTAGACCATCCTTGCAAGAAATGTTAAAAGTTTTTCAGAGAAAAGAAAATACTATAGGTCAGAAACTGGAATCTACATAAAGGAAGAAGAATATCAGGAAATGAATAAGGCAAGATAAACACCTTTCTCACTCATAATTTATCCAATAAATTTGTTCAAAATACTAATGGCAACAATGTGTTCGATTATGTATGCTTGTATGTGTATGTGTGCACTGAGATATATTGAAATGATTGGCAGCAATGACACAAGGAACAAGAAGAATGAATTAGGAATATTTTGTTATTATAAGGTACTTACATTACCCATGAAGCAGTATAGTGTTATGTGAAAGCGACACTGGATTAGTTGTATGTATATTGAGAACTCTAGGGCAACCATTTAAAAAATGAAAAAGAGAAATATAGTTAATATGCTAAGAAAGGAGACAAAATTGAATAAAATAAAATGCTCGATTAAAACCAAAAGGCAGGAAAAAAGTGTGAAAGATAAAAATAGCAACAAAGAACAAGGGCAACAATTAGAAAACAGTAATAAATATGGTAGATAATTATCCAACTATATCAATAATCACTGTACATGTCAATGGTCTAAACACACCAATTAAAAGACAGACATTTTCAGAGTAGATCAAAAAATAAGATCCAAGTATATGCTGCCTACAAGAAACCCACTTTAAATATAAAGACATGTCTAGATTAAAAGTAAAGAAATGGAGGAAGATATATCTTGCTAATACTAATCAAAAGTGAGTGAGAGTAGCTATATTACTATCAAACAGAACAAACTTCAAAGCAAGGAAAGTTATCAGGGATAAAGATAGACATTAAATAAGAAGAAAAACCTCAATACTCCAATAACCTTTCATGTTTATGCTCCTAACAATAGTGTTAAAATACATGAGGCAAAACTAATAGAACAGCAAGGAGAAATAGATGGATCAAGGAGAAACAAATGGATCCACTATTAGAGTTGGAGACTTTAATACCTATCAGAAACAGACATATCCAGAAAACAAAAAATCAGTGAGATCACTGTTGAAGAACTAAAAACCATCAGTCAACTGGAATAATTGGCACCTATAAATGACTTCAGCCAATAACAAAATAATTAACATTCTTCTCAACCTCACATAAAACATTCACCTAGATAGACCACACTGTGGTCCATAAAGCACACCTTAATAAGATAAAAGAATAGAAATCATACAATGTCTTCTCTCAGACAACAATGGAATTAAACTAGAAATCCATGACAAAAATACAGCTGAAAAATCCCAAATAGATGGAGATTAAACAACACACTTCTAAAGAATACAAAGATCAAAGAAGAAATTTCAAGATAAATTTTTCAAAAACATTTGAACAAAACAAAAATGCAATTATCAAAGTTTGTAGGATACAGCAAAAGCAGTGCTTAGAGAGAAATAGCAGAAAAGAAGAAAGGCCTATGATCAATAATCTAAGCTTCTACCTTAGGAAACTGTAAGAATAGGAAATTAAATCCGAAGTAAGGAGAAGAAAGAAAAGTAATGAAAATTAAAGCAGAAATCAATTAAATTGAGAACAGGAAAATGATTTTAAAAAATCAACAAAACCAAAAGCTGATTTTGTGAAAAGATCAATAAAATCAGTAAGCCTCTACCCAGGATAACTAAGAAAAAAAGACAGAAGACAAAAATTATTAATATAGGAAATGAAAACAGGAGTATCAATACAAATTCCATGGACAAAAAGGTATAATAAAGGAATATCATAAACAACTCTCTGTCCACAAATATGATAACCTAGGTGAAATACACCAATTCTTTGAAAGACACAACCTGCCCAAACTCACACAAGATTAAATAGACAATCTGAATAGGCCTATATCTATAAAAAAATCGAATCAATATTAACCTTCCAAAGCAAAAAGCACCAGGCTCAGATGGGTTCACTAGTGAATTCTATCAAACATTTAAGGAAGAAATATGACAATTCTCTATAATCTTTTCCAGATGATAAAAGCAGAGGAAAGACTTCCTAACCCATTCTATGAGGCCAGCATTGTTTTAGTACCAAAACTAGACAAAGACATTACAAGAAAACTACAGACCAATATTTCTCCTGAACAGGGATGCAAGAATCCTCAACAAAAGAGTAGCAGATTGAATCCAGCATGTATAAAAAGAATTATATACCATGACCAAGTGAGATTTATCCCAGGTCTATAAGGCTGCTTCAACATTCAAAAGTTAGTATAATCTACATTACAATATCAATAAGGTGAAGAAGAAAACTCCCATCATTATATCAGTAAATGCATAAAAAGTACTGACAAAATCCAACACACATTATGATAACAACTCCCAGCACACTAGGAATAGAGAGAAACTTCCTCGGATTCATAATGAACATCTATTTAAAAAAAAAAAAACCTACAACTCAAAGAGAGAGAGATCATACTAATCATCTCACTTTGAGTGAGAAACTCAGTTCTCCTGCTAAGATTAGGCACAAGGAAAGGATGTGCCTTTCTACCACTGCTTTTCAACATCATAGTGGAAGTCTTAGTGGATGCATTAAGAGAAGAAATGAAAAGGAAATAAAATAAAAACTAAAGAAAATAAAAATAAAAAAATAAGAGAAGGAAATAAAAAGTATACAGACTTGGAAAAAAGAAATAAAACTATCTTTCTTTTTAGTTGATATGATCATCTATACAGAAAATGCAAAAGAATCAACAAAAAGCTCCTGGAACTAATAAGTGCTTATATCAAGGTTGCAAGATACAAGGTTAACATACAAAAGTCAATTGCTTTCCTATGTACCAGGAATAAATAAGTGGAATTTAAATTAAAAACATATTTCCACTTATATTAGCACCAAAAAATGAAATACTTTGATATAAATCTAACAAATTAGGGACGAAATCTACATGAGGAAACTATAAAACTCTAATGAAAGCTATCAGGTAAAAACTAAATAAATGGAGAGAATTTCCACGTTCATGGATAGGATGACTCAATATTGTTAAGATGTCAGTTCTTTCATAATTCAACACAACACCAACCAAAATTCCAGGAAGTTATTCTTTAAATATTAAAAAAGTGATTCTAAAGTTTACGCGAAAAGGCAAAAGAGCCAGAAGAGCCAACATAATATTGAAGGAGAAGGACAAATTTGGAAAATTGACACTACCCAACTTTAAGACTTACTTTAAAGCTATAGTAATTGACAGTATGGTATTGGAAAGACTAGACAATCAGATCAATGAAACAGAATAGAGAAGCCAGAAATAGAGCCACATATACAATTAGCTAATCTTTGATTAAGGTACATAAGTAATAAAATGTCCTTTCAACAAATGGTGTTGAAACTATTAGACATCCATATGCAAAAAAAAAAAAAGAATTTATATACAGACCTTATATCCTCCACAAAATTAAGTCAAGATAGATCATACATCTAAAAAGAAAATACAAAATTATGAAACTTTAGAAAACAAAGAAGAAAACCTAGATGGTCTTGGATATGGTGATGCCTTTTTACATACAACACCAAAGACATGATACATGAAAGATATACTTGATAAGCTGAATTTCATTACAATTAAAAACTTCTGCTCTGAAAAAGACAACATCAAGAGAATGAAAGGACAAGCTAGAGACAGGGAGAAAATGGTTTCAAAAGACATATCTGACCAAAAAAAACTGTTATACAAAATATATGAAGAATGCTTTAAATTTAACAGTAAGGAAATAAGCCACATGATTTTTTTTTAAATGTTCAGCAAAAGACCTGAACAGACAGCTCCCTGAAAAAGGCATACAGGTAGTGACAAGGAAGCATAGGAGATGTTCATATGTCATCAGGGAATTTCAAATTAAAATAGCAATGTGATATCACTATACAACTCCAGTTGACCCTTGAACCCATCCACAGTTGGGAATCCACATATGCAACTCCACTGCATGAGGGTCTGCACTCCTAATCCTGAATTGTTCAAGAGTCAACTGTATTAGAATGGCCAAAATTCACACACTGACAACACCAAATGCTGGCGAGAATTTGGAGCTACAGAAACTCTCATTCACTGTTGGTGGAAGTGCCAAATGGTACAGCTACTTGGCAAGACATTTGGCAGTTTTTTACAAAACAAAACATACTCTTACTATGCGATCCCGTATTTATACTCCTTGGTATCTACACAAATATATTGAAAACTTATGTTCACACAAAACCTGCACATATATATTTATAGCAGCTTTATTAAGAATTGCCAAAACTTGGAAGCAACCAAGATGTCTTTCAGTAGGTGAATTGATAGACAAACTGTGGTACATCTGACCAATAGACTATTATTCCACTCTATCAAGCCTTGAAAAGACAAGGATGAACCTTAAATGCATGTTACTAAATGAAAGAAGCCAGTCTCAAAAGGTACACGCTGTATTATTCCAACTATATGGCATTTCGGAAAAGGCGAAACTGTGGAGATAACAAAAATTAGTGGTTGCCAGGGGTTAGTGGAGAAAGGGGGATGAATAGGCAAAATAGAGGATTTTTAGGGCAGGGAAACTATTCTGTATGATGTAAACAGAATGTACAACACCAAGCATAAGCCCTAATGGACCTCGCTTAATAAGCTATGGACTTTGCTAGTAAACTATGGATTTTGGGTGATAATGATGTGTCAGTGTATTTTTATTGATTGTAACACATGTCCCACTGTGGTGAGAAAAGTCGATGGGGGAAAGGTGTTCATGTGCAGGTCAGATGTTATATGGGAATTTTCGGTACTTTCCACTCAATTTTGCCATGAACCTAAAACTGCTCTAAAAAAAAAAAAGTTTATTCACTTTTAAAAATTCATTTCACAGTCACGCTAACCACATTTCAAGGGCTCCGTGGGATAGCCACATGTGTGTAGTGGCCACCATCATACACAGTGCAGACAAAAAAAAAATGTTTATCTAAGCCTAGTGTAAATGAAAGAAACTCTTATCTTAGCAGGAACTAAGGCATGCCAGGAGAAGAATCAAAATGGTTATGGATCATTCTGTATTTCTCGTGTCCCACCCACACATTCCTATTACTCTAAAAATAAAAAATAGAAAAAAAAAGAGAAGAAGAAGGAAAAACTAAAGCATATTTTGAGTTACTGGACTGTTTGGTAGCTAAAGCCAAACTAGACAGTGACATTTGAAAGTCTTCTATTTATACTCAGAAGAGAAAGATTTTTTCCAAGTATTTTCCACAGTCTTATACTAATATACCTAGATTTTTTTTTTTCCAAATGATCATCACCGCTATGAAGAACCACTGGGACATTTCTATATTTTCAAACACTTGAGGAAAAAAATAATATTTTGAATATTCACTCATCCACATACCTAGAACAATGTTAATAAGCCACTCAGCTGATTTTTCTCTTAATTTTTTGTAGGGTCGCTTGATGATTATTTATTGACAACACGTTAAATAAAAATGGTTATAAAGAGACATGTAGGAGTCCTTCTATTAAATAGATGGAGAGGTAGATAGATTTATTACAGTTCTTAATGACACCCAAAAGTGTTGGCAAAACCTAATATTCAGTTCATATAATCCTTTATCCATGCACTGTCTCCAAGAAAATTTTCTAAAGAGGTCATCCTTGAGATCACAACTTGCTGAAAAATTGGTAAATTAGAAGGAATGTTTGGCCTTTACGAATCCCAAAAATCGATTAACTGAACTTTATCTTTTTTCTCCCATCCGTTGGCTGACCAACCTACTTGTTTCAGTAAGTTCCACCACAGAGATAATCACATGACCTTTTTGCTCTTCCAGATGGTTGACAACATAAAGCCATACATAGCCTCTTTCTTCATAGCAGGGATCAATTTATGCACTCAATAAACTTTAGATGAATTGAATTTGTAAATAATCTATGTTAGTGCTAATGAGCAATTGAGATCACATTTGGCATTCACTGTCACAAGCTTTATAAAAATACCAGGGAAGTTGCTCTAGTGAATGAAAAATCACAAAAAGACAAAATTTGTCATACAGTCCTCATTATGAATTTAAGAAAACATCATCCCTTTTAACTTTGAGAAGCAACAGGGATTTCTTTTAGACATTCTAATCAATTCATGTTTATCTATTCATACAACTTAAAATTGACAAAAAAAAGAAAAATAGATAGTGGGTAGAATTGCAGCAGATTTCTGTTTTGAGTGAGTTTAAAAAACAAAACAATTAAAATGGGGTTATGATATTAATAATGAAATCCTTTTTACTTTAAATGTTTGTAACTTACAGTTTTATTCACTATACCATTATGTTAAAAAAATACTACTTATAAAACATGCTTTTCTGTTAAATTAAAATTTATTACCTAGTATCAATACTCTTTTTTATCCTCAAGATGTTAAAATATGATTTTAAAATTCAGCTGAGTTGTAATATACAAAATCAACACACGAAAATCCATTGCATTCTATACAAAAACAATGAACACTCTGTAAATGATATTAAGAAAATAATTCCACTTGCAATAGCATCAAAAGAATAAAATACTTAGGAATAAACTTAACCAAGAAAGTGAATCACTTATACTCTGAAAACTATAAAATGTTGCTGACAGAAATAAAAAGATATCCCATATTCACTGATTAGAAGACTTAATATTGTCAACATAGCAGTACTAGGTAGTGTGATCTACAGATTTAATGCAATCCATATCAAAATCCTAATGATCTTGTTTTGCAGAAGTAGAAAAAAATTCATCCTAAAATTTATATAGTATCTCAACAGACTTAGAATAGCCAAAAGAATCTTGAAATAGAACAAGGTTGGAGGTCTCATATTTCCCGATACCAAAACTTACTTCAAAGCTACAACAATCAAAAGAATGTGGTCCTGGCATAAAGACAGACTTATAGACCAATGGAATACAGTAGAGAGCCAAGAAATAAACTCTTACATACACAGGCAGTTGAATTTTGAAAAGAGTGTGAAGAAAATTCAATAGGGAAAAGAACAGTCCTTTCTACAAAAGATGTTGGGAAAACTAGACATCCACATGCTAAAGAATAAAGTTGGACTCTTACCTTACACCACATACAAAAATTAACTCAAAATAGATCAAAAATATAAATATAAGACCTAAAACTATAAAATACTTAGAAGAAATAATAGGAAAAAACTTCATAATATTGAATTTTGCAATAATTTCTTGAATATGCCACTAAAAGCTCAGGCAACAAAGCAAAATAAATTGGACTTCATTATGATTAAAACCTTTTATGCATCAAAGGATACTATAAACAGAGTGAAAAAGCAACCCACGGAACAAGAGAAAATACTTGCTAATCATATATCTGATAAGGGGTTAATATTCAGAATACATAAAGAACTTGTTCATGCAACTTGTACACACACACACAAACCCAATTAATAAATGAGCAAAGGACTCGAATAGACATTTCTCCAAAGAAGATATGCAAATCACCAATAAGCACATGAAAAGATGTTTAACATTACTAATCATTAGGGAAATGCAAATAAAAACCGCAGTGAGATATAACTTCACTCCCATTATGATCACTATTTTCAAAATAACAGAAAATAAGTGTTGGTGAGGATACAGAGGAACTGAAACCCTCGTGCACTGTTGGTGGCAATGTAAAATAGTGCGGCCACTACAGAAAACAGTCTGGCAGTTTTCAAATTATTAAAAATAGAATTATCATATGATTCGGCAACTCCACTACTGGATATATACACACATGAATTGAAAGTCAGAACTTCAAGAGATAGTTGTACACCTGTGTTCATAGCAGCATTATTCACAATAGCCACAAGGTGACAACAACCCAGGTGTTCACTGATAGATAAATGCATAAACAAAACATGGTATATACATACAATGGAACATTACTCAGCACTAAAAAGGAAGGAATTCTGACATGCTATGACATGGAGGAGCCTTGAGGACCTTATGCTAAGAGAAATAAGCCAGTCGCAAAAGGACAGACACTACGTGATTCCATTTATATGAGGTACGTAGAGCAGTCAAATTCATAGACAGAAAGGAGAATGGTGATTGCCAAGGAGTCGGGGTCTGGGGTATGGAGAGTTATTGTTTAATGGGTATGGAGCTTCAGTTTGGAGACATAAAAAACATTCCAGAGATGGATGGTGGTGATGGATACACAACAATATGAGTGTACTTAATGCCATTGAATGTTCACCGGGAAATGGTGAAAATGGTAAATTTTATGTTATGAATATTTGACCATGATAAGCACTCTCTCTCCTTTCTCTCTCTGCAACTCTCTCCCTCCCTTCTTTCACATACTCTCTCCATCTCCTCT